>NC_048911.1:1774465-2074465 GCF_011077185.1 Oxyura jamaicensis
TTTCATCAACCCTTCCATTCAGTTCCTTTTTTCCTCAAGATAATATTTTAATGTATTATCACAGTACGAGTCAAATCCAGATGAACAAGTGGTCACCAAACCTTAACAGTGTAATTCACATCAGCTAACTTTAGCCATTCAAAATTTAAGTGTCTAATCTGAACTAGCCATGAGTTTCCTCTACAGACAACAGAAAAGAGCTAGACGTCAGAGGCTAGCTGAACTCACCTTTCATAGATACATAGCCCAAGATAGGATGGATCATTATTTGGAGGCAATTCTGACTTTGGACCAGATACCAAGAGAGAGAGATGAAAAACTAGTTTACACTGGGGAGTTCTGATTCTTGTTCTTGGTGGTGGCTTTATTCCTCATAACCCTACTTCTTTTCTGGACCTGGTACCCAATGCTGCCTCTTACATGACCATATGTATCAAGGTTGTCTGGCCTCAATCCAAGCTTCTTCGGATCCTTTGTCTGTCCTTGATCTTCCTTCCAAACAGCCTTCCTAACCTTGTTTTAGCTCCTTTCTCCTCCACACAGACTGTGCCTTTTACAGAGGGCTTCCCAACATGAACCTCTGTGTTTCTGCCTTGCTCTTTGGGTGGTGCATCCCTTAGCTCCTCCATCTCCCAGCATCAATTTGGCATTTCAGTGACTGTGGCCAGCTGTCTGACCTGACCACACGTGGAGCTAGCAATAGCACTAATGTCTAAGTACCTAGAAGCAAGATTTACACTAAGCCTGCATGGAGCACCCTGGTAACATGCTCACACTGCTCCCAGTTCTGGAATCATTACATTTCACTGTTTCAGGAAGGAAGAACAGCTTAGTGCCATCTGAGGGATCTCATTGCTGCTACAGTGAGCTGTACAAACACACCATAGATGCTACTGAAGATACTTACAGCTTTTTATAGACAATGCGAATATGTATTTGCTACGTACATGTCCTTGCAGGACATTCCAGGCTTCTTCACAGTCACTTTTCTGGGAGGTGCCTTTCAGGATCTTTGTCTACCATAAATACTAAGTAAAGGTTAAAGTAAAGAAGCAAGCATGATCCAGGCAGCACTTTGGAAATAGTCAGAATTGCAGACAGACAGACAGACTGACAGACACGCAGAGCCATTACTCTCCACTGTGACTTTTGAGGAGGAGAGAAGGGAATTTTTTCAAACAGCAGGAACTGCCCACCTTGGGAGAGGCCAAAGGCACTATTAACTTCATGAAATGAATTTCTGAACAGCTGAGATGCTGAAATGACATACAGCTTCCAAAACACCCATTTTCAACCTGTTCATCTCTCTTATTTCATAGGGAAAAGACTAAATTTCCTTTAAGGTACCGTGTTGACCGGAGGCATGAAGTTTTAATTCCTGTTAATATATGTTTTCACAGATTTCCTGTGTGATCCTGGGCAGGTTTGGGGATTTCTAAAACCATTCATCATTCTGCCTCCTCTGCTTCTGAAAATTAATGAAAATTTTACCATTCAGTGGACGAAGCACTAGGCCAGTCCTGAATTCTGGTTGTTATTGAATTCTTACTTTGTTATTTCTCTGAGAAGTTGACAGAATCAATTTATGTCTGGAAAGATCTTTGAGACTCCTGGAGCACTGTAACTCTGAATGATAAATATTTTTATTGTGAGCAATTTTTAAATAGTCAGCAACTCTTAATAAGTTGTACAGTATCTAGAACACTGAGGACCATTCTGATCAAGACTTAATTATTTCAGTAGAAATATTAAATTACTACCCTGACAGCAAAAAAATTCAATTTAATCATGCTTGAAATTTTAGAAATTTGACACCTAAATTAACTTCCGTAATACACTGGTCACTGAGTTTTAGGAGAAATGACACAAAACTGATATTTTGTGTAAATTATTTACCTCATAAGCATCAAATGAATCACGACTTGTTGCAGGACTGACACAATGTATGTTGCAAATGAATCTATGGAACAGACAATGCAGTTATCAATGCTGATACTGAAATAGGTCTCTAATTGCATTTCACACATGGTTTTCTTAGTGAAAGCTTAATGTGCATTGAATAGCTGTGCTGTCCGAGCTACAAAGCAGCCTCACGACTATGCATCCTTCACAATGAAAGAAGTAACTTCCAGAAATTCTTACCAAACTTCTGTTACTATCCCCATTAAAAATAATAATAATAAATAAAAAAATTAAAAAGTAATTATAACTCTACTCTGTTTGCAGGCAGGAAAGAAAGACCCACTTTGCAAATGGAAAAAATGAGCATTTGATGCAAAGCTGAAGATTCAGTCAAAACCTGCAGGTTTATCAGATTGCAATTCCATCCTGAAAGTTGGCTGCTGCAGAGTTCAAAGATTTGAAGGCCAGGCTTCAATTACACTGGACTGTTTACCTGCTTCTTTCTCTCCTGCCCTTCTGCTGCCCCTGTGCTCAGATGTCATATTATCCTTATCAGCAGATTAAAAAACCTCTTTGCAGAAACACTTATCTGTATGATACCAGTGATGACACTTAAGCTTCAACTTTCCTATTTAACACTCCATGTGCCTTACTGATACCATCCTGGACACATGAAATTACGTGTTCAAGACTTTCAGGGTCAGAAGAACAGCCAAAACAGGTCGGGATAATAGTCCTTCCAGCCTAACCTCCTGTCTCCAATCTGTTTCAGAGGAAAAGACATACATATCTTGAAGTCATGGGACAAACCTCTACCGAATAAACTTTATTCTTGTCACACAAGATTTACAGCCTCTCTTAAGTCTGGATTCTTGGAAGTTCCTTCCTAAAACTTTTCTTTATTTTTAGTATTTATTGTAACAGCTGGAGACACAGTCAATACCAAATCCTTCCCACGTCTAACCCAAGGAATCATTTATTCTGAGCTTAAAAAATGAACTAGCAAAGACCCCTTGCCTGCTGCTAATTTTGCAACTGTAATTTTTTTGAACAACTCCACCTTCCTCTTGAATTGTATGGGCCACTACAGCCAACAAACACATATGAGGTGAACATTTCTGAAACACACAAATCAGCTCCTCAGTGCTGTCCACGGGGCTACACGGCCAACTTAAGTGGCTACAGATTTCATGGAACTGCCTCAAGTAAGCAAGACACTGGGAATTCAAAGCCCAAGTCCCTACATGCCTCAAGCAGACAGCGAACAATATCTAACATACTTCCTATTGTCAGATATTTAATAGATGTCATGAATATTCTGTCCTGTCATGGTTGGGTACTCATTAACATGTTAAAATGAATACAGCACATCTGATTCCATTAAAAAAAAAATAAAAAAAAAAAAGATAAACTGTATGCCTAGTATTTTCAGCTTCACAGACAGCTGACCAAAAGAGTAAGACAGATTTTAAGATAACCACTCCTTTGTATTGCCTTCTTACTGGTGCCAACATCAAAACCTACTTAATCTAAGGTGTAGCCTAACAAAAGGAAACAAAACAAAAGAAAACAAAAAAAACAAAGGATCAAGACAGCTTTTGCTAGGTGTGGTGCCATTATGTAATCTAGGAATACCAATATTTGATAATTGTGTTAGCACTCTGTGTGACCTTGTCAGGAAGGTAAAATGACTATATAATTGCATTGGCTCATTAGAATTTCCTGTAGGAATATACTACTCTAACTTCAGTCGGAAAAGCAAGCAGGAAAGCACCACCATGACTATACAACTTCCGACCAGACCCTTGGGGGGCAATTACAGGACAACGGCCAACTTTCACGCTTCAGCTTGACATTATGCAGCTCTTTTCCAAGACTAGGAACCTGTTAGGGACTGAAATATCTACGGGCCGATGCACCACAGAGGTAACAGACTCTCTGAGGGGATGGAAGTAGTCTGTGGCTTGAGGGAACAAAACACTCTGTAGACCCCTGTAGCACTGTAACACCACAAGAAGCTCAGGCATAGGAAGATACTGGTGTAGAAGATGATAAAAAGTAACAACAACAACAACGAAAATGAAAATGCCGTGCTAGTCTTTACATTGTTTTCTAAGTAATGTTTTGTTCTCAATAAATATCTTGCTTCAAAAAAGGTGTCCAGTCACAGAGAGGGCTTCTGCTCACAGCATCCAGAAGCAGAAATACTGAACCCAGTCAGCACTGCAGGGGTACCCTTAGCTCATACACACGCTGATAGGAGTTGGGCCCTGGTCTCAAGATGGGACAAATGCACCAAATTCCCAGGAAAAATGAAGTTCAGCCAGCTACCACCATGACTGATGAAGCTGTTTATCTGGTACCTATCCTATGTATTTTTCATTCCTAATTTATCTCCCCATGCATCACACTTGATTGAGAATCAGAACTAAGAAAACACTTAACAAACTCATTTTTATGTATTTATTTTGTATTTTTCTAAACTACCTCGCCAGTTGAAAAAAAACAATTATTCATGAGTTCTGCATATGGGACCCTGTTAACAGGCTTATTTCAATAAATCTCCACTTAAACAAACAACTACGACAAAAAACCTGTACGTTCCATTCCTGTATTTGCTTTCCCATAATGACAGTTTTATTTTAATGTATCAGTTACAATAAACAAAATGGCTGAAAGAAAAAAAAATAGAAAGCTAGAACACATTTAATTTTAGAAAATATCTGGTGGAGATAACTGACTAAGAGCAGAATAGCCTTTAAATGAAGGTAGTTGGTGAGGAAAGTGATCCATTTTTAAGTTTTCCAGTCATAAACACAGCTGCAGGTATGACCAGAAATCCAAACTCCTGAAATTGTTAAATTATTTTACTTTTCTTTCATTTAAGAGAAAAAAAGGTTCTTCTTAAGTTTAAGAAATTAAAAATAACCCAGACAGAGACATTCTAAGCCAACTTTCATTGCTTGGAAAATTTTTAGGGGCAACTGACAAACTCCTGAAAACAGGTTTTTACAAAGCCAGGACCTTAGCACTAGCAGACCCGGCTCAAGTACCGCGCACGCAGAGTTTAGGTGCAGCCTGCCCAAGCTGCTGCTTGCCCGGCTTCCATCGAATGGGCTGTCATTTCCTCTGCAGATGGCACGTGTGTGAGCAGGCAAGTACGGGGGACATATTAAGATCATGACAAGGCAATGATGACAACCTCCCAGACAATAAGGAGGAGACCATAAACATTATTGCCAGAACATATACACAGGAAAGAAAGCAAAAAGCCAACTCAGGCATTATATATAAATAAATAAATAAAAGAACAAAATAAAAATAAAAACACACAAAAACGAACACCAAAAACCAAAACAACCAACAAACGAGCAGATAAACAACCCACAACATTTTTTTTTAATGTGATTTCTGGTAGTATATATATTTATTATTTCCTGGGAATGTATAGTGCTGTTTTCTCCTGACGTTAATGTCACCCATACTTAACACATAGCCTTGTCTACAGTGGAGCTGGTATGTAGAAGAAATCACACACTACTCCAAGCCCTTGGGGGACTGCAGTTGCAGCAGTCTGAAAACAAAGCCCCCAGGCTTCAGATTTGTCTGTTAGTTTTGCATCAATCTTTGCAATAAGATTCTGGCAACAGAAACTATATGGGAAGTCCATTTTCCATTGAAAATATTAAATACTTTCCATTTTAAACGGTCTGTTTTTACAATGGTTTCTGCATTTCTCAGGCCCTGATCCTATTCTGTGGAAGACACTGAGAATCCTACAGCCAGATACATCTGTGTGACCATGGGCTTGTGACTGGCAGCATTTTCATCCCATAGAGCAAAGTGTTCAAGAACCAAGCTCCTCGCTGTGCCGGGCCGCGTGAAGGCTCTGGCTTGCGCTCCGGAAGGTCATGGGGCTGCAGTCAAGCAGCTGGTTTTCTTAGTAGCTTGAAGAATCGTCAGTTGTTCAGAAGTAAATACAGACCCATGTAAATAAGTAAGCAAATAAAGACACCTTTAAAGGTAATTTGAGACTATCCCCTTCAACCTCTCTGAATCTAAAGGAACTTGGTTTGGAGATGTAATTGTGTACACCTCATCTGGTCGGGACTGTTTAGAGCTATGCAGTCACTTCTGCCAGGTTGATGTAAATCACACAAGTCAGTATTTTGTTAAGAAAATCCATGGGAAAACTTTTGATCCTTCAGTGTCACAAAGAAGAATCAGGAATAAGGAACACAGAGGCGACAAATGGTGCTTCAGGACAGGGAGAGTCTTTTGTTCCCTTGTAGCAGTCAACCCCAAGAAAATCCAGCTGCACGTCACGGCTGGCCAGGGAGGGGATGGCACTTCCAAGTCTCTGTTGTCCTTCCAGACAATGATTCCTGATCCAGAGCAGCTGGGAAAACGCTCCTGCTGCCCTTTCAGGCCCTCACACCTTGAGCGCAGAGGAAAAGCACAAAGCCATTCCCCTGTGGCCGCCTCAGCTCACGCAGCAGCTGGCCCGCAGGTCACAAGGGGGCTGAACCAAGCTCTCCACAAAGGAGGACCCAGTCCTAAGGGTCCCACTTCCTCCCGCACCAAAGATTTCCTTTCCAATTTGAGTCATCTCCAAGGACGGCACTCCCCAATGCTATCTTAGCCTGGCAGCAGCCAGGGAGACAGGGCTCCTGCAGGAGACAATTATGGGTATTTCATTTGGTGCCCGGGCTTCCCCCGCGAGTCTGCATGAAGCCTGTGAAGCTTCATCTGCCTTGGCCCAAGTGAGCTGCACGATTCCTGGAGTGCTTTGTTTTTCCATCTACCCAAGGATGGAAATACTGAATAAATACGCCACGGGATTCTGTACTCTGGGGGCAAGGCACTGGGGTCTTAAGCTAACAGCAAGACTCGTCTCATGCCTGGCGGGAAGGCATGGCGTGACGCTCAGTGGCCAGGCTGACAGTCTGGCTCTGCAGCCAACTGCATGCCCTTCACTTCACGCATCAGGCTTGGCCTTTTTGCTCTCTATCCTGAACTGCAGCATGTCTCCAAAATGTGATTTGTATACAAGGGAGGAGAAGCTGGAAACAAGGATCCTATTTATAACAAACATGCCCACATTTGTAAATCAAAGGGAAATTGAACGTATGTGTGGAACCAATCCATAGATTTCCAGGTAAGACATGCAGGTTTTTCTGTCTGTTACGCATTCAGGTCACTCACAGCCTCTGTTCGGAAGTGATACGGAGGTCTGCTCTGAAACGCCTCCATAAAACATGCACCAAAAACCAAACACACAAACAAAAACCCCACCCTATACACTGAGAAAACATAAAACCACACAAATTGCTGTTTCAGCATGGGTATCAAAGTGTTGCTGTTCAGTACGAGGTCTGATACAGTAAGTGTCAAATACTGTGGCCATTTAAAAACCAGTTTAGGGAGCCATGGGTTACTGTTAAAACAAGTACTTAAAAGGTGCTCAAAATCTATTCATTTTGTTTAGGGACTTCAATATAGTTTTACTTTGGAATAAATAGTCCATCAATAACTCACTCCAAGCCTTTTCCTAACTTACAGACAAACACTACAGCTTTTTTCTCCATATATTTAGGCACAACTACAATGCTCCCTCAGATTTTCACTGCAAATAGAATAGGCAAAGTTAATTCCACCTGTGATTTCTCTCTAGTATAAGGTCAGTTTCTTGTTTATACAAATGTGAATATTTAAAAAGTTATATAAATATATACAAGTAAAGTTATTGCACGCACCCCATGATCTCTTCTAGAGTAATACTTTCACTGCATTTTGAACATTTCAACAGAAATAAGTCAATTTATACTGAAAACTTATTGTACAGTGAACATAAAGATCAGCAAAACCCAGCTTTTTTTTGAACAGTGGAAAACAAAAAAAAATGATGTCCAAGGTACACAGACAGTTTGCTTCATTATCTGTAAACTGATCAATCCATGGAGGGCCACATCATGTACATACAGAAGCATGTTCAGTGTCCCATCAGTATTCCTAACACACAGGCAGGCAGGCAGATGTCGTATTTTCAGGAGGAATGCCAAATGTCTATCTATAAGATATTTCCATGGCCAGAAATAACAGTTATGATGACTGTGTGGTTACTTTGTAAGACAGTCCAAGTGGGGGAAATATTTACTCTAAGCTGAGAATTCTAAAATCAATTGAATGTCACTTAAAAATAGGAGTTGCAGATATAACTGATATGCTGATCATAGAAACCACACAGGGAAGATGCTATTTCTGTAAATACAACATAGAGTAAAGTAATGTACTTCCAATGAATTCAAGGAATCTATGCTCATTTATGACAAATGAACATCTGGTACATTATAGTCAGAGAAAGGTAGGATAAATACTGTTCCACCATGCCAACAAATTCCAGTTTACTCCACCAATTCAAATAGATTCATATCTTTTTCTTAGACTTGCAAGCTGAAAACTGTGCAGACATCAAAAAAACAACAACAACAAAAAGACTTGGAAAGATTAAAAACTATACCAACCATTGGCACTTCATAGTGGAATTTTCTGAAAATGGAAACTACATGGAAAAAATTTATTGTTGGTAATCTAAAACCTGGCTTCTATTTCCATAAGTTATTTGTGCCACTGAGGAGCCTGACCTCTGCTGTCTTCCAATAGAATTTAGAGTAAAAAATCAAGAGATTAGCCACCATTTGATAAAAGCCTTATGCTCCTACATTCCTGCCTTTAAGATCTGAGCCCAGCAGAACTGTGAAGACAAAATCCTGTCTTACACTGTCCTTCTTCAGCTGCAAATATCCACCCACACAGCTATTATAATGTGCCAAGGTACGCTCACCTGGAACCATAAATAGGGCAACAGAATATAAAGAAGTCTTTACTAGTCCTGATCCTGAAGGGAACTGTTTGATTTGCTGAATGAATAGGACCAAATAACTTTAAATCCCTTCGAAACAACCCAGCAGCAACTATGCCAAAATCTCAAGCCCTTCTGGCAGGACAGGTGGCATGTTAAAGTGTCTGTAATATTTCTTTGCTTCACATTTAATTCATGTCCTGCTCTTTTCTTTTATTGAAAAACACAATCCGCTTTGTTAGGTTTTGTGTGCAAGTATGTGTGGTTTATACGACATTTCGTGCCGTCTAATTAGTTTACTAGCAATTAAAAATAAAACCATGGCAGAGCTCCACTTGCCAGTTTCACCTTGTCACAAACGTGCTTGATGTTCACTGCGTCTTAAATAAAACGTATCACTAGCAGGGAGAGATCTTTTCCATCAATTTTTTTTTCCACCATTTGGTATAATTATTCCTGACAATTTGCCCATCACACTATAAGAGTCTTTCCAGAAGGAGAAAAATACTACTTTGTGTTCTTGTGATCACAAGTCTAATTGAGCGGAAAACAAATCTGTTAAAAAAAGAGAGAGAGAGAGTTTGAGAAAAGACAGACAGGCTAATGTTTCACTCGGTTAAAAATAATATAACATGATGAGCAAAATAACAAGGAAACGTGCTACCAACCACTCCTGGAAATCTTAATAGAATTTCTTGTCCTGATTTCCAGAAGAAGCCTCTGCAGCAGATGCTGCTTTAATATAACTGATGATGACATTCAGGTCTATTTTACAGTGACGTACAGCTTTTTTTCATAGCTTCTAATTACGCCTATCATTATGACTTTCAAGCTGGGGTATGGTGATTGCTAGGTCGCAGTGATACACCGCTGCTAGCGCCGATGCTGGCTGGTGTGAAGGCCACTTTCCCTTTAATCTGTGGCAGCAGCAAACTAGGTGCCACGTGTGTAATTCAAACTGACAGGAAACATTAGCATTACGGTACAGTTTGTCAATTAAATGATGGTTTAATCAGTACAAATCTGAATGGTCAAATAATGTTATAATTAAAAGGAAATAATGGAAAGTGGTTTGGTGATTAATTAACAGAACAGCAAGTACCAGCAGCACATCTTGTATGTGATATTACTTCTCTCCTGTTACACACTGGCTGGGGTGGGAGCAGTGGGAGGCGCATTGACCTTGCAGCCTGAGAAAATCCATTTCTGTAGCTGCAGATCCAGCAGCAATGGCAATTTTCACAAGCTCAAATAAATGAGGGGGAGCTTTACCTTTTTACCTTCCCTGCAGTGCTCTTCAAAGCACTGCCATATACTATCACTAGTGACTCTTGGCTCTTTTTCTTTCCTCTGCCTTTATAAATAGGAGGCTGGATGCCTTGTAAACCCTGGATGCCTGGACATATATTCTGGAGCACCAGAAAATAATGCGCTGTCTTTATCTTCCATGGGCTGATGTCTTGATCGTTACAGCAGCTCTGTCCCTTGTTTGTTACTGCACTGGCATGCATCACACTACAGCACAGAGCGTATGGGCAGAGCACGAGATGTGCTGCAGCACACGGGATGGAAGACTTAGCACCACTGATCACTAGGAAGTCCAGCACTGATGTGCAAGTGCTTGCCCTCGAACAGAAAAATTCATTATTGTATATAGTATAAAGCATGAGAAGGCATGCTGATGATGCCAAGACTTTCATGATTTGAGAAATAAAAAAATCCAGTTTTCCAGTGGTGGTTGCTAGTTTCTGGATGGCACGGCTCAACGTTCACATATGCCGAATATTCACACCTCAGATGAAACCTAGAAGTGCTCAGCATTCGTTATAATAAAATATCAGGAGTCTTAGGAAAGGTACAAAAAAAATGAAACTGTTTTTTAAAATGACCTAAGCTTTAAAAATCTGTACTTAATTTGAGATCAGGCCTCAGAAGGCAGTGATAAGTTTAGTCCACTGGACTGTCACCAGAGCTGGATGCCAGCTCTGATTTGACCGTCTGGCCCCTAGCAGACAAAGGCTGGTACCATAAATGTCATCCTTTCACTCTGGGTCATCAATCCACCTCATAATGGTCAAAAAAAGACCAGCAGATGGATGTGTTAAAAACAGCTAATGGACCACCAACAAAGTCAAGTCAAATCCTATTACTCAGGATGGGCAGAGCTGCCAGAGTGCCAGCGTAGCACAGTAAACCCAGAGAATTTACAAAGGTCCAGGGTTAGCGAACAACAGAGAACTGGAGACTCTTCATCCAAATTTGTCATGTTTTGCCTTATTACAGTGTATCGTACTATGAAACAGCAACATGCACATTCAATCACGGGTAAAATGAGGGTGGGATGTTATATTTAATATTTATACGCATGGCATACTGGCAAAATTACTGGCATCTGTATGTGTGTGAATGACTGTTTTGAGGAACATGTGTTGTGTGCAATGCTGTTTATTATCAGTAAATGAAGCCAAAAGCTAAGTTGAAAATGAATGCTAAATTAAAAATTATATAAAATGGAGTGAAATGATTTAATTAGCAGATTATAAGTGACAAGCTTTAGTATTAGAACTAGCTTGGGAGGGATTGAGGGAAGGGAGGAGGAGAAAAAAAAACTTGACTACACACAGAAGGGTGGAAAAACATTTCTTTTTCTTCTATCTGTGGAGTTACAAACACAGTAACATATTGTCCTGGTGTTTATAATCACAGACTCTGCTGCCGTCACAGTACTTGCTTAATGAGGCAGCCAGTTAGAAATAATGAGACTTTGAAACAAATTGTTCTCACTTCTAAAAGGGGAAAGAGAAAGGATGTGTGGTGCTCTAATACGGAGCAATGGAGTGTTTTGGTAACATCTCCACTTAACTCCTCGTAGTGCATCTCTCCAAGGGAATTTTTGAGGAAAGTGTCATGGTATCTTGCACTACTAAAAATAAAAAGCTCAGGACTGACTCTCTTTATTCTCAGGTTTTGCCAATAATGTGATGTGTGCCTTCATTAAAAAAACATTGCTTGCTAAATTAATTAACATATGCAAAACACTTTGAACATTTTTCCTTGGTCTCTACCTTTAAATGTGCATATTTCACCATTATAATGACCTCCTATTAAATCTGTCAATATTCTTTAGCAGCAGCAATTGATGCGGCCTCTCCGTGCTTGCAGGAGCATGGCAGGGAAGCCCCCACCTGCCAAATGGCAAGCAGGGGTGTGCTGGGGGGGAACCCAGCCCCAAACCCCACAGGGCAGCCAGCACCACAGGCAGTGAAACGCAGTAGATGCGCAGATCCTTTCCCATCATTTCCCTGGACACCCCATCTTGTCCCAGCACTATCCTCCCCCGCACTGACTTTTTAAACAGCATATGGTGCTCGCAGCCCAGCTTGCTCTGTCCCCAGCGTGCGCATCCCTGGGGCTGCCCGTCAAACTCCTACTCCCCCGCTCCCAGTGAGCAGAATCATCTGAGTTCGCTGCACCCAGAGAATGCTCCATGTTCAACAGAGCCTTAAAAAAACCCACACATTACTACACACAAACCCCTCTTCGATAAAATAATCCTGCTTAAATTCAGAACCCAGAAAAATATGACAACCTTGGCAATCCTTTAAACTAAAAGCTTTAAACGTATTTTCATCTTCAAATAGCAAAAGAGCATAAATGTGAGTAGATTCAGTATTTATGGGCACCAATACTTCTATTTCTATTTAGCTTGCTGAAAATACATCAGTAGCTGCCCTAAGGTGAACAGCATCAGCACGCCTCTATTGCAACCCGGCACAGAGAAGTGACTTCAGGCTTTGATCCTGCGACGCAGGCTCTGCTCCGTCTGACACATCGCCGAACCGTTCGAGCACAGGAGCAGCCCTACCTGGAGCAAACACACCAACGAGACGCAGGTGCAGAATTGCTGGTACAGCCTGAGCGGGATACTCCAGATGCAAAAATTCACCATCCACAGAATTACGGAGCTGAGAGGCGGATCCTCTGCGCTGGCCCAGCAAGAGGGAAGGAGAACTAAGGCTGCCAGAGCGAAGCGCACCCAGCCTGAGCTTATTCAAACAGCCGAGCAGATGCTGGCTGTTTAGACAGCCATACGGCTGCCTTTTCCATCTAACATACTGCACCAAAGTGCTGAACAGCAACTGCAGAAAACAACAGAAGGGAAATAATAAGGACGATATATTATGTGTACATTAAAAAAAGTTCTCCAGTTCAACATGCTTGTACCTTTTTGCTACTTCTCGGTTATTCTGTCCAGGGAAAAGGTGTTGGGTTAGAAGAGCTCTGCCTGTCTCTAAAAGCCAAGAAGGCCACAGCATATGACATGCATATATAGGACAAAAAGCCACATTAATTTCTAGGCATCTATTGTTCATTGAGAAGCCTCTGATCAATTTGCTTTCCATAAAACCATCTGCTAATTTGGAAGCAAACCAAACCAATGAAACAACAACAAGGAGGGTGAACTTAATAGAAACCACTTTAGATGTGTTTGTTTATAGAAAAAAAACTGAGGGCTGGGGGGCAGGGATAGATTTTTTTCTAGCCTCCCATGTACTCCTAAAATGGTCTGTGCATTGCCTGGGAGTAAATCAATACTAAGCACAGTCCAGGCGAGACTGCCATCTTACATGAAGCACTGACTGTAAAATAGACACAAAAGACACATGATACTCTCTAAGGTCCCCAGCAGCTATAATATCCATCCTTGGCAGCTCGCTTGACATTTCCTTGCCCTGCTTCCCAGTCCTCTTTCTTCCTCCCTCCTCCCTCCCCCTCTCCTGCTCCCTCTCTCTCTAACAGCTACGCTCTGCCTCTCAGGGGCTCGCCGACCGGGTGAACAGATAACAAACCTGTCAAGAAGGGTTTAGCTGGGGAATAAATCCTGCATTCGCCAGGAAATGATGTGTACAATGGGAAAATACAAGGGATGACATGAGCCTTCCCTTCTGAGAGAGTGGCCAAGAGATGCTTAAAATGTTACAGCGTGTGCTAAATGGACATCGGGATGGCTGATTAGATCCTATCTTGGACATTTCAAGTGGTTCCTTTCCTCCCCACTTTTCACCACTACTGAAGACACACAAAGGAAGCAGACAAAGCCCATCCCTACTTCTGCACCTTCAAAAATAGATATTTTAAGAGGCTTGACCATGAGGAGGGTGGGGTTGGCATGTACTGAACTTAAGGTCAAGGCTAAAATTTTTCTGAGTGGCACAAAAGGTCGCATGAAATCCACTGGGTAGTAATAATTTCCATTTATAAAAGGAAAATATAAAACCAAGAAACTTATTGTAGTGACTCAATGCATGTCTCTGCGTATTACTGTTTTCAAAGGGCCTTTTGCACAAATCTGACTTGCACTGGTGCAATAAAGATTCATTATCCTTTCACACAGCAGACTTTGCATTTCTACTTAGGATCTAATTACGAAAAACAGAAAGCATCCCATAAACAGATGCTAATCACAGTAGGTAAGTACTTTCATTTGAGTAACAAGGTATCACAGAAACTCTGCGTGGAAGCTTGCTGTATCGACGAGAAGAGCTCGCTGGGAGGGACAAGGGAGGGAAGAACCGATTCAATGCCTTTCACAGCCAGCATGTACAAGCTGAGATTTCAGAGAGCTGGTTTCTGTTGCAAACAGAAAAAGAGCAATTAATTTGTCAGTAACTCTCCTCTCCAGCACGCACACGTGATGAAGAACATGGTCTCTAAATGCTTCTGGAGATTCTGACACTGGCTCAAATTAAAAGCTTGGATTAACCTCAAGCTCAAATTTTGAAAAACTCTGGGATTCAGACTGGAATGATTACTTCTGTTGTTAAGTACAGCAAAATAGATTGTCTCTGAGTTTGTGCATCTGAGGACTGCTTTCCCCCATCCATCCATCCAAACATTCACACCATGACTGATGTCAGTTTTTAAAGCACTGTCATCCACCAGGTTGACATTTTAGTGCTGAGGAATTGCTCAAGATGAAATTTTACCGATGCGTTTCCACCCTCCAAAACTAGATGCTATTTTCTTCTCTTTTAAAATCCTTTTCTAGATACTGATGTAACAACGTAAAATGTGACTCCAACTGATGGTTATTACAGAAGAGCATGCCCGTTAAGTGCACTTTAAACAATATGGGGCAGATACTCTGATGAGACACACGGTGAATAAAGCAGTGGCAATTTGCACCGAGAATATGTTATCCACACTGAGAATCCAAAATATTTTGGTTATCATGGGTAAGTCATGCAAAGGTTCCCTGAAGTTTGATTTATTTTGTTTAACACTCAGGAAAACATAGGCTTTTGGTAACTTTGTAAACATTGGTGTTTAAATACACAACATGAAATTAAATCTTCTATGCAGTGAACAAGTAGATAAATGCGATTGCTTGTAGTATTTCTCAGCTGATTATCGAAACGCTGATTTATTGAGAGCAATGATAGCAAGTGTCTTCCAAAAGAGGCTATAGCCAAACATCCGCTTGTTAGTGATCAACACTACTGAAACACACACGATAATCTGAATGCCAACCTGTTTCTTGCTTTAATAAAGGCCAGACTGCGTTCAGACAATTCTGTTTATGCATCTTTAAACTCATATATAACATCTGGCTACTGGTAAACTACAGTGACATAACACAATGCAATAAACCTTGTTTGCAACATCTTGAAGGAACAAAGCCTTCACTAATGATATTTTAATGAGGAAATGCATACACTAATTACTGCTGTCTTCTAGCTGGCCTAAAAAAAATCCCTGCACCCAGGAAATAGGATCTTGAATTGCATTTTTCTGAATTGAGTTCTGAAAAAGAGCAGAAAAAGAGTTCTGCTCTTTTTGCTTGCTTTGGGTTGGGTTTTTTTGCTCTTCTTGGTGAAAACAGGAACGCCATATTAATGGCTTTATCTAAGAGAAAAAATGAAGATTACTGTTGACTAAGATAATATGCTCCTTTTTTATTCTGTACAAGTGTTTTCTTAATTTGCAACTTATATTTTAAGGAAGAGACACATTGTAAAGTACTTAGCTATTATTAGAGGAACGGGGCAATATAATATGATCCTGTTTATGCACTAATAGTAACGAGTGATGCACTGGTTTGCCACGGACAGCTTTTTATTACTGCAGGGCCACATATGCTGGGAGTTGAGTGACCTTACTCTTAGAGGTTCACATCTTATTTTCTACTGCTAAGTGTTGCTTTTTTTCCATTTCTGGAGGGGAAGAAGGTCACTTCTCACTATTACTGTTCCATTAACTTACACTACAGCATACACATTCTTAATGCAATAGCATCTTACATTGTGCCTTTTAACTCACTAATGCATTATTTTCTGAAGTCTTGCCTACACTGACCAAATTAATACCTGAGGTTCTGCGGCAATCAGTAGCAGGGAACCTGTCTAGGAAGAGTATTGAGGGGCTCAGGCATTTGTTACAACAAATCTGCTTCTCTTTTCACCTTTGCAATTGTTAACACTGTGAGTGATGGGCTGCCACACATCTGCAGATCCACAGGCACTGGGGGCTGATTCTCCTTCACACTCAGTATCAATGAGAACCAGTCCCAACATGTAATTTTTATGGTTTGCACTTACTGAATAATACTGATGCCTCACAACATTTCTTGAAACACATTAGACAAGACAAAACCTGCATTTCAGCCCTGTTGTGTTTTATAGAATATCAGTGTTTGGTCGAGGGGCTATTGGGAGGCAATGGAAATACACGGCATCCTTCCCACACATGTTCATGGGAGTGCTGGGGCTCAGCATGGTATGACTTTTACCACATTAAACAGTGACTTTGCTCACCTGAAAGAAATGACACAGCCATTACTTGTGATTCATGCATGCACTGCAGCCTTTCAGTAACATTGTCAACATAATTTTATCTAGCAGTTGCTCTGGGTGCAAAAAGTTGTTCTAGTTCAACTTGTTCTGCCATTTCCAATTTATCTTCTTTAATAAACAAATAAATAAACAAGCAGAGATGTTTTATTTAAGAATCTGATTCTAGACATATCAATGCATTAACACACATCCCTGCAGATTCAGCCTTTTCTGATTGAATTCTCGATCATTTCTATTCAGCGAATGCAACAGGAAAAGTCCAGGATGCCAAGAGAATAATATGCTACAAGCTGGTGTTACGATGACATGCTCTGAATACTCCCCTGCCAAAATGAAATTTAATTATAGCCATTGTTTGTATTATTCAAACAACTATTGACAGTAAATCTATCTAGCATGACGTTTCCTCCTTGTATTCATTGCAGCTTTTAGACGAGAAGAAAAAAAAGGCAAGAAAAAGGAAACGTCCCCGTCCTCCCCCCCTTCCTTCCCTGGTATCAGACTACACGAGGCCACTGAAGCCCAGTTGATTTCCCAAGTCCAATTATTTTGCAGTACACAATCCTCTAGAATAGCACTCCTCACCTGGGGACTCTGTCTGCCTAAACACACTGCACTTAATGGAGTCCCTGAAGTTGTCTCCATTTCATTGCTTCTAACTAATAGGCTGTGATATTTTTTTCCCCAAATAGACCACAGCTCTTCCCACTTCCCTCGCCCATCCTCCACCTAAAATCAAAGTGGCTAACGAGGCATTAGGAGACTGCCTGCCCATCTCCCATTGCCGTATCTTCACTACCACCTACTGACTGCAGGTCTTAAAGCCACAGCAGCCTCATCTGCAGCATCTCTGAGGTCTCCTCCCAGCTTCGCATTTCTCATTTCTCAAAAATTGTTTTGGTGTAGAGGAAGAGAAAACAGAGTCTTGTAGCTACCATGTATTGGCGTGAATGGTATAAGATCCCTTTAGGTATAAGGCTTAATAAAAATGTTCTCTCAAACAATTTTAATATAATCTGGCCTATTTTTACTTTGCTTTCAATCTCAAACTAGTGTTTGTACTCATGTTCAACAGGCCATGTCTCCAGCAACTACAGAAAAGAGAATGTGAATTGCTCAAAACACAATCCTGTGCCTCTCTTTTCGTCTACATCCCATTGCTTTTGTTTTTCTTTGCCATCTTTCAGTGTCTGTCCCAGACAGCCGAAGTCCAGCAACTATAGTGCCTGTTCAGAACACATCACCTTGGCAGAAATACGTGAACCAAAATCCTACAGCTGCCAATGTTGGCATAGAAAAGGTATGATGGCTTTGAGGGGAAGGTGGAAGGGAACAGTGCTGCCGTATTTAAAGGTTCTGCAAGCTGCGAGGGACAGAGCACTGCCCGCTAAGCAGTATCCCCAGAAAGTCCAGGCAGCACGAGTTGGAGCTGCCTTTTTCATTTGTCACTGGAAGGCAGAAGTCACCTTCTTCTGAGGCAGAGTGCACTGGAATGTCTCCTACACTGCCATTTGCAGCAAGCTAAATACAATATATTTTTCTTTTTCCCTACTTCTTTATTTTGCATTTAAAGAACAGAAAAAAAAAAAAAAAAAAAAAACTCCTCTGAGGCTACCTGGGGTGTAAGAGGCTGGTGGGGGACATCTCCGCATGCCTTCACAGAGAAGGAATTGCCCTTTGCAAGGCTCCCGGCTGGGGAGAGCTCTGCCACACAAGCCCTGGGGGATGGGAGCTGGCCAGGCGTGGGCCAGCAGCACGCCTGGCCGAGGAGGTCACGGCACCCTGGGTGGTGCCGGCTGGGCACGGCCAGGGGACACGGCCAGGGGATGGATGTAGGGGAAGCAAGGGTTTTTGAGCTCTGATGGGATCAAGCCCTGAGAAACCTGGTCTGATCTAACAGCTGGCCCTGCCTGAGCGGGAGGCTGGGCGAGAGACCGCCTGAGGTCCCTTCAACCTGAATTATTTTATGATTCTACAATTCATTAAAGCAGCAGACTAGAACTACATCGATCGTATTTAAAAACAACAGCTAACTGCGTTTCAAGGCTGTCTCGGAGGAGACAGCAGGGATGTATGGGCACAAAAGGCTAAAAAGGCACAGACAGCCCTGTTAGGAAGGGCTTTGATTGTGCAACATCAGCTCCCAAGCATGAACCTCTCCGCGAACCGGAGGTCTGCGGGGGAAACGCGAGGTGAAAGCCTGATTCTCCTCTGCCCCGTGGCAGCGGAGAGGGCACAGTGCTGGCAGCACGCGTCGGGCAGCGCCCCGCTCCCTCTGGTGCAGACGAATGCCGGGGCTGGAGGATTTTCCCCCTCGTCCGCGGCCTCTGGGCTCTGCTGCACTGCATCCGGGACCAGGTCCAACATTTTAGAGGAAACTGAATATTTTTATGGTTGTGCTTTAACTATGGGGAGGGCTTCTAGAATTTTTTGTCTGTTAAGCTACATGCTGACTTGAAAAAACTGTAAATAAATAGACTTCAGTACAAATGATCTTATACAAGTGGAAAACCCATCCCAGGTTACTGCATGGCTGATTATCTACTGAAATTTTTTAGCTTGGTTATCTGTTACAAAGAGGAAGAGCAGCCCAATTTCACATTTTCTATTTAAAATCCAGACAAAAATCTCAAACTCATCGGAGCTGTATCTTGTGATGGCTGTCTACCACAACAGAAGATCTGAACAAATAAATAAGTCTCTGGAAATGTAAGAACTGGAACTGAAGCAATCAAGAAAACTAAACCATTACTCCATCAATTCAACCCAGAATGTCTATTTTCTATCCTTTATTCCTCAGTGGAAGATGAAATTCAGCAGTGAGAGAGGCTGTGCTGAGATGGAGGTACCAGGCACTATCTCAGCACTCTGTACCCAGACATCTTAAGCTAGCTGGTGTTTCCCTGTAACACGTAAATAAGAAAGGAGTAGCATGTTTCATTTAGCTTGTAAAGTGTCTTTCCTAAACAGTACTGCATACAGTGGGGCCTCACGTTCCTTCAGATCTTAAGAAATTACTGGTATTAATAGGAATGAAGAAAAACAGGGTAGAAAATCGGGACCATTGCCTCTGATGAGGACAGCATAAAAGGGACAGAAGGGACTAAAGGGCAATGAGGTTGTGTGTGTCCTCTCCCCTTCTAGTAGATTAAAGCATAGGAGCTCACAAGATCATTTTTCTGGATCTTTTAAGTTTGTTTTGGTTGTTTGGAAAGGTTTTGTGGCTAACAGAAGCATTAAAAACAACAACAAAAAAAAAGAAAACAAAGCAAAACTTCAGATAACTTGATTTTTTGAGCTTTCAGGTGTCTGGCTACAACAGCTTTCCATCGCTCTTTGAAAGGTGTTCAGAAGACTATTAAAAAAGAGGAAGAGGGCTACAACCCTCATCACAAAAATACAAATGGTTATTTTGTAATGGAATCCAATGCACATCCACAGAAACACGCAGTGAATACGAACACACGTTTATTCCAAATAAATTCCCTGTCCTCAAGGCAAAAGACCTTGGATATTAAGGTTTTACCTAGTGCATACATAAAAACCACATAATCACGCCTGTCATGAAGAAGTACTTGCTTAATGCTGCTGGAGGAGTTATGCACGATAGCTCACTCCCCCATACAGCCGATTTCTGAACACTGGCCACCACGACAGGAAGCCGATATGGTGCTGTCTAGCAAAAGCTGGATCTTGTATTTTCTTCAGTCTAGTAAAACCTGCAAAAATGCATCATATCTAAGCATGGCCACATAAGTAACTGCTGAGATTTTCAAAAGTAACCAACAACTTAAGTTTTAGATGCTGAGTGCTTGCTACAAACAACAAACCTTCACTCTTACTGGTACCTGGGGCACTTTTCTCAGAACTCAAGATGGTCTAAAACACTAATGCCACCTAAACATCTCCGCAAGAAACACAAGATAGCCCTTGAATGCCCAAGGGTCCACATGTAAACAACTGTGTGATCAACAAGGATTTTGGAGCAGTGAGTGCTTGGCGCTGTCAGTGGCCCCAGAGAAGCGGCTAGGGCAGGAGTCAGAGCCACTGCTTCTTCCCTTCTGTAAGGCCATGGCAAGAGCACCTTTATCCTTCCATCTTTCAGATTTTGCATTTAAACAATTAATTCTCAACACCAGCCAGCACTGGGCTTCTCTGAACAGTCTGCTAGGTGGAGGTTAAACCCTTGGATGAAGGACAGGCACTGTAACAAGCAAATAAGAGTGCCACAGATGTGTTGAAGACATCACACACTATTTGGGGTGGGGGCCCTCTATAGAAGGGAGATTTTTACACAATAAACACTCCCTTCTGCCTCCATCCCATCTCTCCCAAACATGATGCATTTGCCTGGGGAGGAAGAGCTGTGCCATCTGAGTGACAGCACTACGTTCAGACTGAAGGAAAATCAGACCAGAGATGTCTAAGAGCTCGCAGTCACTCCTAAGTTCCTGTGCTTTGTTACTTAAAGCAAGACAAGACAGCAATGTTTAATCACATTTGACATTTAGCTTGAGGTACGCTAAGTACACCTGAATTACCTTTTCGGCCAAAACCAGCTTTGATGTTCCCACAGGAGACAGTTATTGTTGTCTTCAAAGGTTAAAGCCCTGACTAACTCTGGTAGGGAATATGACACGAGCTCAGTGATGAACTGAAAAGTCTCCAGAGTGATCAACCAGATGAACCTAACTTCTTCCACCCAACTTATCATGACTGTAATATGTAACTTGCAAATATATCCTCTATTCAAAAAGACTTCCTGGAGAAGTGAGAGCTTCCTATTTTGCAGCCACTAGTGTTACAGTGTTTTTGCAGAGTACATATTAAAATGCATTAAGACATAACTAGGGTTGTCTTCATGTTATGCTGCTATTCTTAAGCTGTTATGTTACTAAGCCACATTGGCGTTTTTC
Organism: Oxyura jamaicensis; assembly: GCF_011077185.1. Classification (NCBI taxonomy): domain Eukaryota; kingdom Metazoa; phylum Chordata; class Aves; order Anseriformes; family Anatidae; genus Oxyura; species Oxyura jamaicensis. Next base: position 1,795,999 of record NC_048911.1, read on the forward strand.
AACTTTCCTTTGATGTTCTCTCTATTATCTTTTTATAGCATAATCACACATTTTGGTATGTCGAAGATCAAAGGGAAGCTGGAGCTTCTAAGGCTAAGCCTGGATATGGGGCCTGTAACTAACTGAATTCATTATATTTAATAATATTCTCTAAGGAATGGCAGGGGAAAATCATATGAAATAATAAACATGAAGGTAAATAGGGAAAGACTGGTGAAGCAAGATTAATGGCAGTTTTGTTTTACGCCTCTCTTAAGCTCCTGCACCAGCTCTGTCGCCCTCCGCCACACGACTGATCAGGACTCACTGACATTTATGTCCCAGCTTCTTGGTTGTGACAGGTCTTAATATGCCTCTGTACCCAACTTCTTCATTTTAGCTCCCCTTTAACATCTCTTTCAATTAAAATTATAAAAAACATTATAGATTGAGATACTCTTTACACAGATTGTTATGAGTACTGCCTGACCGGTCAAGTCCATGCATTTGATAAACACATCGAGGGCCTTAAAATAAAAATGTTCTCAAAGCAGACAGGTGCGCAGAAGAAGAAATCAGGTCTTTAAAAAGACCCTAATTCCTTTAGGCTCCTTGGAGCTCCTATGTCAAAATACTCATCTTCTTGCAGGCTTGGTAAGATTAAAATTAGTTCTAGCTGGCATCACCAGAAAGCTATAACGTACAGCTGAGTGACACTCAAAAAGGTGTAAAATTCTCTTCTACTTTAGAAAGCACAAAGAAATGTATTCCAACTTGATCCTTGCAGCTGAATGCTTACTGATGAGTGAAAGTGCAACCATATCAATTACCTAAGAACTGGCTTTAAGAAAATAACGGCTGAATTGCAGAGTCAAATGTCATTAAGGGCTTGCTGTTCACACTTCCAAATGTGGAAGTTAATCTGAATACATCTGTGAAGTGTGCTAATTGAACAGTGCTAAACCTCTGTGTGGACACCATTATTAAGAGCAGAAACCTTCCTTTGGTTATGTGTGGATTCTTGGGGTGTAATTCAAGCTGTGTAAGAAGTCGTTCACTCTTACAGCTGAAGTGCAGTAACCAATTTGACGCAACTGCTTCAACGGGCTTGGTCCAGTGGGAAATAAAACAGGTCAGCGTTAATCACCTTCGGCAGCAGTTTAAGCTAACTGGTTTCACTTTGCATGGACAGGGGTCAGAAGTGCTCCTGCTGTCAAGCATTGCAATTTAGCTGATAGAGGGAATAGGACCAAAAGAGGAAGCAGAAGGCAGGACAGTTCTTCTGGGCCTCTAAAAAAATAGACGATACAGAGAAATTGAGGAATCCCTTTCCTCTGTTACTGCAAATTCCTGGATTGCAACAGCACTGCAGGTATCAGTGGCACAGGGGGTGACAGACATGCAGCTGCTGGTAACTGTCAGCTGTGAACAGAGAACTTCTTAAATGACTGGAAATCCACTGCAAGAAAATACCTGGCTAATCTGAAAGTCATTTAGGACAGAAACACAACTGAAATGACGCTATTTGGAACTTGAGAGAGCGTCCACCAAGGAATTTCCTGTGTTTCTGCAAGTCCAGTCTAAATTCACACTTCTAATTAATCTGAATTAACTTCCTTTTACAACAAAGCACTAATCTGAATAAGACCCTGTTCTTTCTCTATCGACATTTCACAAATCAGGAATCACCTTCATTTTGCTCAGGAATCACCTGCAGCTGCACCGAGAGGCAAGCAGGACTCCCAAGCATTTTTACGGAGGGGCACCAGCATTATGGGCAGCAGCTGAAGACTACCACACTGAACTGGAAGTACTGGGAAGTCAAACTCTTATTCAGCCAGGACCTAGAAACTGCTAAAGCTCTCATGATCAAAAGCCATTACCCAATGCAGCATGATCCAGCATCTGAAAGATGTCACTTGCAGAAGATGGCTTGTGCCGATCTCTGCCTCTGTGTCACTGCAATTCTCAGTAACTACTGGAGGCAAGATTTTTAATACTACCTGAAACACTGGTAGTATTTGGTTAACCTGGATTTTCTTCAGAAGCCTCAAAACCATGTCACAAAGAATATGCGGACTTAGAACTTTCAGCTTAACAGGAGAGGCAAAAAAAAAACAACAAACAAACAAACAAAAAAGTTTTCTTTGAAGATATCACTTACATGACAAACACGTCAATCTTACACACATACATACAACACATGGAGCCTTTTCTCCTTGTGCCCCTTGAGTGTTTCCTAATACCCCAACACAGCATACACTTGGTCCTCTCCTAACTTAAGAGCCAGCATTTAAACCCATGTAGAGAAAGTGTCAAATCAACTGAATGCTCTTAAGAGTGAAATTCATCTCACCTAGTACACACGGCTCTCGCTTTGGACAACACGATCAGATGCTCATGTAGGAAATCGCACACTCAGAGGGCTGAAGTTGGCCTGTTCTAAATGTTCTGATACTCAGAAAACATGAGACATTCCCACTAAGAATGAACTGAAAATTCAGTTCAAACCTGCCTGATGCTGACACAGAACATCTCACTTCCTTCTCCCATTTTCTCTCTTCACTGAAATCCAAACAATGGATCCACAGAGTTTATTTTTAGAGTATTGTTCAATTAATATTAGTTCTCTTGATAGACAACAGAGAGTTAGAATTGCAGCTCTGCATTAAGCATGCTCATTTTTTTATCTCTAGTTATTGTACAATCATTTAATTTTATTCAAGCGAGGGTTTAAGTCCCTGAGGCAGATTGAAGTGCTGAGCCTGAGCATTCTGGTGTAAGAACAGCCCTTGTGCCTGTCGTAGTGCCAAACTTCCTTGAAAGGCTAACTTTCAACCTAGAAGCTCTTTTACAATCTGTTCATTTTAGGTATTTAAAACTGAACGTTTTCAAACATGCAGTATATCACGAAGTTGCCACAGAATACCTCTCAAAACACTCCCTATTGTTTGAATGACTTTGTACTATTGTTTATTTTATAGAAGAAGTTCCCAGACAGCCCTCTCTATATGGCAGAATCTACTTATTGAGACTGAGTTGGTACAAAGTTTATTACCTCTAGGGAGTATTTTAAACTGCCACTATACTTCACCTAGTCAAGACAGAGAACTTAATTACTTATTTTTATCCAGAAAGAAATATATACAAAACTTGAGACGCTGTGAAGCCCAAATGCAAATGACTGTGCATGAAGATCATAAGCTCAAATCTAAAATTACTTTCTCTAAAAAGCAGTAATACTAAACCTGGCATTCTTCAAAGATATTTGACAGTGCATACTGGATGTTTAACAGGATGGGATATTGTATTCTAAGGCTTTAAAAAAGGGAGTAGACTAATACCTTTGCTCTAAGGGGACTACGATTTTAAGAGGTTTTAAAAAGTATTACAAAATATTAAGAGTTTCATGGGTTCTTGGCAGCAAAGCTTATCACATAGAGCTGAAAATAATAATAAAATGTAACACAATCCTCTTCTTGTACATATGCCTTTAAGAATGTGATAAAAGAAAGCACGTTGTGTTTGGTGCGGCATTGGAATGATACAGTCCCACAACGAGATGGGAGAAGTGCTAATATGATATATAAGGAAAATCTCTTTATTTTATTAGGAGCTTCTGTATCATTAGTGGAGCAATGGGTCACATTATTGTACATGGGTAGAACACAAAATTCAACATGGTGTTTCCACATTATTATGCCTAAGTAAAAAAATGAATACAGTAAGACAAAGAATATATTGTCCTCAAAAGCAAGAGGAAGTGCTCCAAAGAAAAAATAAAAATACAAATAGTGCTTTGCTTGTTCTTGTGGTACGAACCATAACTCATGGCTCTACCCACTCTTTAACCAGTGCAAAAGCTCCAGTATCTCAATTCGTGCTAGTTGCCTCACGATCTAATGACTAACATATACAATACGATTAAGAAAAGCGGGTAGCAAAGTAACAAAACCCTCAGAAAGGAGGCTGCAGGACCCAGCCCTGCAGCTGTTACCTGCCTGCATGGAAGGGATGAAGGCCTCTCCTCTCCCTTGGCGCTGCACAGAGAGAGGAGCTGAGTGCCACACGCTGAAAGTTGGTTTTGTGAGGAAATGAGCACAGGGAAACCGAACTGCAGGCAGACACAGGTAATCCTGAACAGTGCTCAGGCACCTCCTGAGTGTGCTGGAAATCAACCAAAGAAAACTGATTTTTTAGTGAGGATTTAAAAGTCGCTTCTCCTGTCATATCAGCCGAAGCACTAGAGTCTAATCCCAGCAGATTATTACAAATCCAGAGGGTGATATTTTCCAAGCTGCCAACAGGATTTAGATGTACAATCCTAATTTATTTCAAAGGAGCGGTAGTTCCAAGCCCAGACTCTGAGAAGAGGTTTTTACATTACACACCGACGTGTCTAAAGACACCACCAAAGGTGACAGAGCGCTGTTTTGACAAATAAACTGTGAAGACAAGAACAACAAAGCTAGAGGGAACAATATATGTAATGGATTACTGATAATGTCAGAAAGTAGATGTCTCTTGCTGGAGAGAGCTACTACAGACTTGTTTACAATGAAACAAAGCAATATATAATATATTACACATTTGGGTTTTGCTTTCGAGAAAAACTCGAGGCCGTTCTGTATTTTACTTGCATTTCGTAGTATCACTGGAGGTAACTATTAAGCTCATTTTACTTGTGAGTAGGGTGAGACATAAATCCAAGGTTACAGACAAAATCTCTGATTCAGCAAAGCACTTAAGCACATGCTTAGCTGTAAACACATGTACCATCCCATAAAAGTAAAGATAATCATGTGCTTAAGTGCTTTGCTGAATCAGGGCCAAAGACAATAGCAGAGCCAGGAAGAGAAGCCAGGCATCACTAAAACAACTAGACAACTTTCCCTGCAACATAAATGTTATAAAAAGGAATAGATCATAAAGAGGATGGTTATGACTTTTTAGAAGGTTTAAGAACAGCTGTCACAGGGTGGGGGGTAGGGACTGAGAATAAACAGGCATTTCAATATTGGTTTTCGCAGCATCCTTAAGCAAGCAGAAGGTAATTTGCTTCCTATTTCATCTCTTTCAGACCTGCTTCCTCACTCAATGAAAACTATGGTGCATTACCCAGCAGTTCTACTAATTTGATTTAAGACCAATCACCATTTATTACAGTATCTTAGGCTATTAAAAAGACGATACTAGAAAGAGCAGTCAGGTAAGTGAGAGCAGGAACTACGTGCCAAGTAGGAAACAGCAATATTTTTATCCTTGTGATTTTTATTAAGTAGAAAATAAACATTGCACTAGGCATTCATTTATGTTCAGAAGTAATCAATACGACACTAACGATACAGTCAGTGTTTTTAGTGCATTAAGCACCTGTCACAGAGCACTCGATCAATGGTCTTGCTGGGGATGCTCCAGTCCATAGCACAGCCCAATCCTTTCTTGAGAGCGTGCCATGGTCTGGCACAGCGGAGCACAGTAGACCCAGACGGGCTCTGAGCAATCACTAAAATCTGAGGGATGAAAGCTGAGGCGAAGAAAGCTCTAGGGGAAACACAAGATTTGTTCAATCAGCATGCTATATGGTTTTAATACATTTTCTGAACACATTTCAAAAACCTTAAAGAATTTCTTGAGGGTCGTGTATCTGCTCCGCATTTCTTTTAGATTGGAAACTATCTTAAACTATCCAATTCAACGTTTCTCCTATATAGCATTGAGTTGAAATTACTCTCTCCTTTCTATGGAGCCAGAAACATTGTCATCTAGATTCCCTAAGTGAAGCAGCAGGTATCACGGTGCTAACCGCACATTTGGTTCAGATTAACTTATCTCCCCCTTGTGCGGGATCATAAAAAGTTAATTGGAATATGCAGCTCTTCAACACACGCCACAACATGAGCCAGGGCAGCGAACACTAAACCTAGCCAAGTGGCAGCTCTGCATTTGGAAACAAGTTAAAACCTGTCAGATCTCATTCTGAGGAAGCAAAAAAGGCAAAGTAATTTTAAAAAGATCTGGTTTCTTCTGGAGTAACCTTGCCGCTTCCTTCGGGATACACCAGAACATCACACCAAGCAAACCCTCCTTTGTCGGCAGAGAGAGACAGCTGCTGCTGTTCCAGCTCTGACCCTGTGATACATGGCAAAAAGGGGATGAAAAAAGTAAATCAGGGATGACAAAGCTGGTCAGAAACATCCAGGCAGACTAGATCTGACCATGGGCACCCTTCCTGTCACCAGACATTCCCCTGGCAGCGTTCACTGGTCTGAAGGCCAGAGCCTAACCAGGCCTGCAGCAAGCAGACATGCCTTTTGGAGCTGGTTTCTTCAGTCAGCAGTATCAACAAAGCAATCATCTGGGTTTAGATGGTATCTCATGGCCCAGTTTATGTAGTCATTTCCTTCTCAGTGCCCTAATAAATGGCTTCCTACCCTACAAAATTATTTTAAATTAGTTGTAATTAAAGAATAAATTAATAATTAACCCCCCCATCAGTGATAATACAATTTACAGCATTTTATGAATCCCACAGTTCGGTAGTCAGAGCCCCAGCATACATCAGCGTATCCATCCAGCCTCCTGCAGCTACACCACTTCTTACCAGTCCTACCAATAACCAAAAGGCTTTCAAGGATCAGGCTGAGGCCCCCCGGGGGGCCCTGTCCCCCCCTGTCCCCCCCCCACCCCCCCACCAGCCAGCGACCAGCTCCCCAAGCAGCCTTCTGGGAGTAAAGCACTGTGGTGAAGTCACCTGCAGGGACACAGCAGCACAAATGAGTATGAGTATTATACTCATACTATCTTTAATGAAAGGGTTTTTTGTGGTGGTGGTGTTCTTTTGTTTGCCTTATGTTTTGATACAAGACTGAAGATCTGTTTTCTGTGCCCAGGTGTGTCATAGCTCCTTGTGCACACTGAGTCATGTCACGCGTCCCTACCCCTAGCACCTGCGTGCCAGCAGAAAAGCAACATGCTTTTCCCCAGCTCTGTCTGTGAGACTGGGAAGTTCTTCAGAGGAACGTCTTGCTCTGGCTGAGGAGATATACAGCACCTTACACAATAAAACAGTCAGTGTTTGTAGTGCTACTGAAAAATAAATAGGCTGTACTAAACATAATTCAGCAAAAGGTATTTCAGTGGTCTTGCAAGCAGGAAGAAGAAACAGTAAATAGGAAACATCCTGACAGAGAAAGAACTGACGACATAAATAGATGGCTATTCAACACTGCTGTACAGTCTGGATATTGAATGTTTGGGAACAAATAGATAAAGAAAGCATGCTCCTTCCCTCCGACACGTGTTAGCAGAAGTAATGAATACAGAGAGCATCACTGCGAGGTTTCACTATGCATTCTGCACACAAAGAGACGTTGATTTGCCCAGAAGGAGAGATGTGTTTTATAAAATTAGCTAGTGTGTTTTTATAATAACTTCCAAGGGCATTTCCTCAAACTCCAGTGTTATCTCTGAATACACAAGTGTAAGTAACAATATCCATTGTATCAAGGCTTCCTTCAACACACAAGGATAACTTTTTTTCCCCTTCCCACAAGGAGGTACAGGGGTAGAAATTGAGAAGGCCATTAACAGCCGTGACGCGACCAAGTGTGTGAACAACCTCATCACACCAGGTAAACAGTCCAGAAAGGCCAAGCACTGGAAGCCCTGCCCTGATTTTTAGTCACAGTACCACCTACTTCTTACATGCAGGACAGTACATGCTCATTTCGCTTTTATTTAGTCAAAAATAAGACAATAATTGGATTGAGGCTTTCAGCGGAGAGGGGAGGGAAAGAGGATCTTCTTAGACTCCCTAATGCCAATCTTCATGACCTGTCTGATCTCCTCAGTAAATGCCACAAATAGGTTAATCCTCACAAATCCTCTGAATGACCTTGTCAAATCAAACTGTTCATCAGTTTGTTCTGAGGCTACCAGATAAGAATAAACAAATGAACTCATGCTGCACGTCTTCCAGCTGTCATTTAGCAGTGCTTATGGCCAAGGCTTCTTTAGTGGGCACCCCACTGCAGCAGAAACCTCCCCAGACGATGTGAGGAATGAACGGATCTTCCTGACAGCATGTGGAAGACATGCACCCACTTACATGTGTGCATGCATCCTCTGTGAGCCCTAACTATTGCTTTATCTCCGAATTTCCCAATTTTAAATATTTATTTTTGAAAACATACACATGCGCATATTAAAACCGTCACAGCATAATGCTGAGGAAGCACGTTACCAGAACGTGGCTGGGACACCCAATCACTCTTTTTATGTACAAAAGTAGTAAATGTGGCAGCGTCACAACTGCTCCCATGCACTGCTCAGCGAGTGAACCTTCTTTTGGGGCATGACAGGTCAGTTACCCCCTTTAACCTCAAGGCCATCAGAAGAGGTATTAATGTGTGATAATACCTTTGCAGTTGTCTGTGCTCAGATTGATGCCATTCATTTATTCCATGTTGGCCTGCAGCCACCCAACAGATGGCAATGACTTTTAGATGAAGCAGGGTAATTTTGAACTAGTGACCCAAAAGGTGAAAGGTTTTGTAGACCACTGCTTGCCCTCTGGCCCTAACATCTGTGAACTTGCCCTTTCCAAATACACTCAGAATGGTGCTTCAGGCACTGAAAAATACACTAAATGTGTATTTTTCACCACTTGGTTTAGTTTTCTGCCACTTCTCATAACCTTTAAAATACTGTACTATTAAGCCCCACTCCAACTGCTCACCTAACTATACCCTTGCCATTATGTCAACACCCAGAGAACAATTTTTAACAACTGCTTATCATCTTCTCTCTCAAGCACCTTTGCAATTTCTGCCATGCTACCACCTCTTCATGAACTGAGGAAAGTCTAGTCAAAATCTATTACCTTGCCTTCATGTCTTAGGAGACAGTCTTAGGAGACAGTTTTCCGCAGTGCATAGACCCCTGCAGTTGCAGTTTGCGTTCGGCCTTTCTTTCCTCTCACCTTGTTTCACCGATGTTTGATTGACTCAACAATGCTATTGTTTCTACAACTCTGACCTTGTTCAGATAGTGACTACAATTTAATAAATACTTTGAAAGTCAAAATTTGTGGATACAAGCACAATGCAGAGTAACTTGAAGAACCCCAAAGCCTCTGTGCCCACACTTCTTTTCCCTGTGGCTGATAGCCCACTTCACCCCTGAAAAAGCATACATTCTCCCATATTGCCTACCTTCTAAGCTTCTCTCTTTGTCCTGGGTTTGTTTCCTTCCCTGCTTCTTTTCTAACACAGGATATGTCAGATTTGAAGGTCTTTTCTTTCATGTACTTCATCTTCAAGACCATGTATCACAGCAGCTGGCGATTAGGCCAAATAGCAAAAGAAGACGTGCTCTGTTCTGAACCATGGAGATCTCTCTCAAGAGTCAGATGAAGGTCCACTCTTTCAGGAGCTGAACAAAGAAAAGCAAACCTCCCGGTCCTAGGAAACTGTCAATTGAATTTCTAAATTACATAAGGCTTTGATGACCCTGTTCATAAGCAGTTCACCAGAAAGATACATCATGAATCAGACTAATGGAATAACAGGACTGGGGTGCTTCTGTTGCAGCGAAGGGCAAAGCTCTGAATTTGCAAAGAGAATGATAGCAAAGAAACAGAGCAACCACAGAACAAAACAAAAACATACCAAAACAAACCCCAGTAAATCTAACCTATTTGTCATTGAGTTTTGAAGCAGTAAAACAGCTCTGTGTTTTGTAGGCTGTGGCTTCTGCATACCCACCCAGTCTGTGAGCAGACTTTTCCAACTCCATCATTAATCAACGCTTCTCTCCTCTGCAGTACTCATAACAAACCCCAACCACTAAATCCCAGTGTAAATCCTGATATTGGTCTCAGTGTGAAACAGACAGTTGACTTCAGGATTCTTCTTTACCTTCAGAAACATGAATAAATCACACACCATCAAGTTTATCATTTTTTCTCCTCAGAGAAATATGAAATATTTCTTCAGTACATCAGCTTCTTCACACTCCATTAGCAAGCAAGGTCTATTTTTCATATAATTTACCAAACCACTGGCCTAATTTCTCTTTTTTCTTTTGGAGCAGGAAACATATACAGAGCATGTTCTCCTGCTGTAAGTCACCCACAGCCAACCCTCCTGTCGTCCGTTCCAGGTTTACACATGGCTGTTGGAGTTGGCTAGCAGCTCCAGGTGGTGCAGATCCTAGGTATCTTTTCAACGGATGCTATGAAAAAAGCTGACTTTCTGGAACGGGGCCGTGCCCCCACAATCTTATTTCACAGATTCCTCATGCTGACCACCTGCAAGGAAAAAAAAAAAAAAAAAAAAAAAAAGCAACAAAACTGCACCAGAAAGGGTGCTCAAAACTCCTGAGAACTCAGCTCTTGTTTTCAAAGGTACCTCTGACAAGTGGTTGTCTCAACAGGCAGATTGAGGGTACAATGGGAACACAAATCGATGCCCTTTGAGACAGCCCCTCCAGGTCTGATCAAAGTTGAGCTGGCAGGATGGAGTGCTTATGGAGTGCTTTCCACTGCTGTGCTGGCTCTGCTCTGAGGACACAAAAGTGACCTCAGACTCCAGGCTGCCAGTTTGCTATTTGCACTTACACTTTAGGAGTAACTATTACAAAAAAAAAAAAAAAATCCTTACAATAAAATCCTCTTACTAAATGCTTTCTGCCAAAGGTGGATATAGTGTCCCATGCTCAGGACAGGACAGAAAGAAATACCTGAACTGTAGCCAAAATACAGCAAGTCCTCAGTTTTTCCCCTTGCAACTCTGTAAGGGGAATAAATTAAAAATCCTGCAGTGTGTTCAATCCATTTTCTTCCCCAAACTTCAACAATTCCCGGGAGGACCAAGTAGGAGACAGGGGAGTTTTTCACAATGAACCACTAGAACAACTGCCCCAATTCCTTCCTTACCAACTGGACATTGACTGGTGCCAGCCAGTAGCTGAGCAAAGGGAAGGAAGCGGTGTTCTATTTCCATGATCTGGGTGTTGTCTGAAAAAAAGGCAGGGGAAGAGAAATGCATTGGGAAGCAACTGCAGATCAAAAAACCTCCTCCAACATAATGGTTACAGCAGTAAAACATGCTATTAGTAAATAAATAAATCTTGAGACAGTTGCTGGTTTTGGAATGCTGAAAAAACAAACAAACATGTAAAAATCAAATACAAAGCCCCAAACTTTAGAATTATCTTCTTCATAAAGCTAAACTGATGCCCAGTTCTAAGTGCAGACAAAGCATATCTTAAACTAAATTACAGTGGTAAACTGGGGATGGCTCTACTCTCTCTCTTGCCTGGGGCAGAGAAATCAAGTTGGCAGCTGCCAGCTCCTGGAGGGACCGGTGTGCTCTTGTTGGTGAAGCTTTGTGTCAGCTACAAAAGAAAAAAAACACATTTTTTCGCCTCTCGGAGTTTCTACTACTAATAAACCACAAACCTGTTTCTTTCCTCCTCCATTCAGAGTGATCTCTAAGGATGGTTTCACAGGTGGGGCCAGGTGGCTTCAAAGCTGCCGTCCAGCCGTGCATGCTCAAAACAGCAGAAGCAGCATTGGCTTCTTCTAACCCCTAAACGTGACCGGTCATGCTGGATCTGGAACCAAGGGGTCCCCGGGTTCTTCTGCAGGTTTAATCCAGTGCAACAGGATATGTCCAGGCAGCAGAGCTCCACAGCAAAATAAAATATTTGAGGGCAGCACACTGTGTTAGAACATCGGTGGTCCGACAATCGCCCAGGGTCAGATAGGGTTGTAGCAACCTGACCTGTATCTGTGGGATTTTTTCCACTAAAATTTCCATTTCCCCTGAACCGACTGATGACTCTTAAAACTGTTCAGTAGCATGGGTCTATTACTCCTTCTTTGCACAGGCACAACCAGACTGTAACATAAAACATTTATTCCAGAGCCAAACGTGTATTCAAAACATTAACTCCAGCAAAAGAAACAATCAGACACAAGAGCTTTCTGTTCCATTCCCAACAGTACACTTAGTAAGAAGAGAATGACTTTATCAACAAGCAGTAAAAACCTTCGTTTCCCATGTCTGAAAGAGATTTCATTAAATGCTTCCCTTCACTAGGTGCAGATCATTATATTTCTCATAGACTGTAAGCAATGTGAGCCTGTGTCTGCACGAGGCCCGAGCCCTGATTGACAGCTCTAGGAATTACAATAAATACCCCAGGAACACAGGCAGTGCTTTCATAGGAGTCCACTGGCAAATGGAGCACTTTCTTACAGAAAAAAAAAAAAAAAATAATGAAAAAAATAAAAGCTGCTAAAGCTCCATTTAATGCTGTTGTTCAGAAGAGTGTTGTAAGAAAAACACTGACCCAGCAGAGACAGTCTGCGTTTACCTATCGCTGCAGCATGCCGTCTCCACTGCAGCATCTGGCCAGACCCGGGGCACGCTCCCTGCTGCCAACCACAGGTACGTCCGCACACAGCCCCTGAAGACTTGTCACCTTCGGAAACTCGTCCTTGGACCAACAAGGATACAACAACAGCAGGTCCCTGTCTGAGCCGGCCAACCCCGAGGCCTGCGCTTCCCCTGCCTGCCAGCCCACCCAAACCTCTCATGACAAATGCATGCGCTTCGAATACCTGCCAAATCCCTCCTCACGCTGGTGATGGGAAGCTGCCTGGAATTTCTCAAAGGGTTTGGCTGTATTATTCATGCATTGACAGCCTCCTTGGCAGTGATAAAGGCCACAGTGATGGTGAAAAAAGCTAATTCACAGCCTAAGAAGGATTAATCTTGCTACTGTAAAACGCCTTGGCTACAGTGAGATTCAACCACTCAGGGGACAGACATCAGCCAGAATTACACCAAGTACATGCAGAAGATTATGCTTTTCTTGCAAACATGGCAGAGAACAAATAACTTCAAGGTAGTCTTTTGAACTACATTCCTTTCTTACAGATCAGTGATACCCCAAAAGTTGTGAGGGTCACACGTCACTCTTCCTGCTGCATCTCCTCCAAACTTAAAACTGCTCAGAGAAATAACACAGCCCCGACTCCGGCAACGAAACTGCACCATTACTTCACTCCGGGTAAGCAAGGAAAATCTACCTCCAACCCCCCTACTAATGAAAATTTTCTTAAAACCCAAGATTCAATCATTTTCAACCCAGTTGTACTTCCTTCCCACCGGAACCAACTTGCCAGCTGGTCACTGGCTAGTAGCCATGGCCACTTTCTGCTACAGCCACAGCACGGCGGTCCCACGATGGCGCAATCAATCCCACACCCATACGCTACAATCGTGCCCAGCAGCTGGGGAGTATCATGCAGTGCTGGTGCACAATTCAAGCACAATCCACCACTATCATCACCCGGAGACCATGTACAGATCACATTCCTGTAGCACGTAGGAGAGATTACAAGCTTAACCACGTGCATTTACTTTCCAAAAAAGGTGTGTAAAACAACAAAAAAACAAAGTACAAATACAAACAATTTCAAGCACAAATACAGGCGGAGAATGGGTGGAAAATGGATTGAGAGCAGCCCTGAGAAGGACCTGCGGGTGCCGGTTGACAAAAAGCTTGACACGAGCCAGCAATGTGAGCTTGCAGCCCAGAAAGCCAGCCGTGTCCTGGGCTGCATCCAAGGCAGCGTGGCAGCAGGGTGAGGGAGGGGACTGTCCCCCTCCACTCTGTGCTCGTGAGACCGCATGTGGTGTCTTGCATTCAGCTCTGGGGCCCTCACCACAAAAAGGACATGGAAGTACTGGAATGAGTGCAGAGGAGGACCATGAGGAAGCTCAGAGGGTGCTCATGAGGATGCACCTCTCCTGTGCAGACAGACTGGAAGAGTTTGGGGCTGTTCAGCCTGGAGAAGAAAAGGATCCGGAGAGACCTTAGAGTGGCCTGCCAGTGCCTAAAGGGGGCTACAGGAAAGCTGGGGAGGGACTCTTTGTCAGGGGGTGCAGCGATAGGACAAAGGGTAATTATGGCTTTAAACCTAAAACCAGTAAGTTTAGTTTAGATATTAGGAAGCAATTCTTTCCCGTGAGGGTGGTGAGGCACTGGCACAGGCTGCCCAAAGAAGCTGTGGATGCTCCGTCCCTGGAGGTGTTTGAGGCCAGGTGGGATGGGGCTTTGAGCAGTCTGGTGTACTGGGAGGTGTTCCTGCCCATAGCAGGGGGTTGGATTTGTTGATCTTTAAGGTCCCTTCCAACCCAAACCATTCTGTGATCTATGATAACTTGCAAGCTTCTGTTCAGTTCCTAATTTCTTCACTGTCTAGGCCCTTTATAAGACAGCCTGTCCTTTCGAAAGGGATGTGTATGCTACAGGCATGAGGCAGTACCGGCAGGGAACAGGAGCCTATCAGTAGTGAGAGGCTCCCAGAACCACATCAATACAAGGAAATGCAGATGCACTAGTACAGCTGTAACGCATTTGTACTTTAGCTTAATTTTTTTCATTCCTCAAGGCATGTTTAAATACTATCTCTGAATAAACACTAGCAAGAGTTGTATGTTTGCATGAAGGGAAAGCTGTATCCCTTTCTCCGACGCCAGCCAGCACCATTAAACACACCACAGACGTGCACATTTTATAAGAAAGGAAAGCAAATGGAAAACAGTTCCACACTGAAATGCGGGGAGTGATCCACTCAGAGGCTCTTAATGCTACTGCGCTGATTGCCCTTACATGCTAGTAGAGACAAAGGAATGCAATTTGATTGTGCATTTATAAGATGAAATTATATTCCCCTATTTAGCTCTTTCTGAAGCATTTGCAGTTTTTCAGAAAATGCCATCAACATTATAAATCTCCTAGGCCTAATAGAATGGACAAAGTCGGAATAATCAATTCTTATTTATTAATCAGCCCCTATCATGATGTTCCATAATCATTATACTACAGTTTAGACACAATAATAATGAAGCTAACAGAACTAATGCAATTTGCGGTGAGTAAGATGTTGGCAGGCAATGGCAATAACATTTCTTGATAATAATACAGGAAGGCAAATAGGTCTTGGGCATAAGAGAAGATATTAAAATGGACAAAAACACACTAGGGAAGGAGGTTGTAGATGTACATATTTTCAAGTTATTAATTAAAAAAAAAATGAAGATAATAATGTTGGAGAGCCAATCTGGATCGTCAGAAATGAAGGGTTTAGGGTTATATGAAATCACTTTTACTCTCAAGGAGGCACAGTAACAGCATTTGAACATCCTCACAGAATCTGAATGCACAGTGAGGTTACAGGAGTCAGATAAAGGAAAAAATGAACATTTCCCTTGGAAGAAAATTCTTTAATTATAAAGTCATCTGACAGGGACTGTGCCATGGAAAGCCTGCAAATTCTTCCTATTTGTACATAGTAAAAACAAGAAACATCCCCTAAACCTCTCTGCTGCTTGGTTCTCCTTGCCTGTGTGAATAGAAGAGCTTAAAAAACGGGTAAGGGAGAAAAGCACAAAGCAAGGAATGGTTCTTAGATCCTTGGGAGCAAAGCCTACTGCAAATGACACATTGCTGGGGGTGCTTTTAGTTCTCAAAAACATCCTTGTTCCAATGATCAGAGGAATTTCTGGGTGAGAGGGATCACTGCACCACAGAAGACACAGTTCAAAGGGACAGCAAGCCACACAGAATAATTCTGTGGCAATATGACCCCTTGAAATGCTCACAGAAACACAGACCTGCACCTTAAAAATCTCAACTACTAAAAAAGACAGGGTGGAAAAAAAAGGAAAAGAAAGAAAAAAAAAACTTGTTTATAATAAAGACTACATTCTGTAGCAATTTCCTAGATTCCTGGGGTTAGAAATCTAGATTGCCAATGGATAAGTGAGCCTTAAAATCACATCCCTGCTGACAAAAATTCATTTCTTATAACCGTCTCCATTTACCGGAATGTTGAATCTTTCCCATGGGGAAGGAACAAATGAAAATGTTATTTCTCTGCTCATGAACTCATACCTTTCTGTCTGCTTTTCACTGTTGGCAATTTCATTCTCTTCCAAATTTGACTAAAGCCTGTGACCTGAGGGAAATAATGTCTATATAATAATCTTCTGAAACTCTAATTCTGAGTCATGTTTTTTTGGATGTTGCCTCGCACTTTATGAAAATTGCACTGAGCTATGAAATGTAAGTGATGTGATGTCTCTGCCTTAACATAATCATTTTGTCTGGTGAACATGTTGCAAATAATAATAATAATAATAAAAAGGGAGTCTCCTTTGAAAGTAACAAAAATAAAATAAAATTAGAAAAAAAATCCATGCCTAATGGCAAAAAAGATGTTGTGGCACCCTGTTCCATAGGTTTATTTTCACTGCCCCATGGAAACAACCACTCACTACTGGTAGCAAATTAACGGTGTGAGAGGCGAGCTGAAACATCATGGCACTGTGGCTGAGCAGCTTAATAGCCCTAAAGCGCCCTTGACTGCGTGCTGCGGGGGACCCTACTAAATCCTGGCACAAAATGTCACATCAGCACTTTGCTCCCAGTGCCTTGGCCGGGCTGAAACCCTCCATTTGCATGTGGGGAGAAATCAGAAACAAGTTCATAAAACACCAAATGCCTGGAAAACATAATTATTGGCTAGGGTCTCCTGAGCAGCTTGCTGAGCAAATTCAGCAGTGGGGATATTTGCAGTTGATCAACTGTTCCCCCAAAAGCAGAAATAACCACAGTATCTGTTTATTGAATCCACAGCCACACATCCCTTCCTGACTCTACAAATCTATACAAAGTTGTACATAACCAGATGTTTATTTTATTTTTTTATCCACACTGACCCATAAAATCTACAATATAGTAGATCAAATGGTGGAAACTATTAAAACTTGCCCTAAATAAAACTGGTACTGCCATATGTTTCGGGCCTTCCTCCATGTGAAGCTCCACTTCGTTCCACAGATGTAAATCTGGAATGACTTCATCTAGATCAACGGTTATTCCACAGATGCAGAGGTACAGACTTTTCTTTTTCAAATGGGCGTTTGAATTTGGTCCCTAATGTTTTGGGGGACAAATACACGTCTCCAACTTAGAAATTCAAAACAAGTGAGGAATGTTTTAGCTCGCTGCAGAAGAAAAGCTTGGCAAAGACAACCCAAGAAATTTTCAACTGTGAAATACTTGAACATTACATTTGCAGTGAACTCAAGCACACAGGACTGCACGTGTGCTGCCAGGCAAATATCCGGTAAGATACATTTTCACAGTACCTTCTATACCTGCAGAATAGTAGCTAGAAAGTTCACCGTGAATTGTGCAAAATGGGGAATCTGACAGCCCAGACCTCAGGCAGCACACAACATATTCCAGCGTCATGTGAAAATTCATTTTGTCACTCTGACACCACCTGAAAAAAACGCCTGAGGTACCTCCTACATGAACTCTGATAAACTGTGATCTTAGAAGAGGAAGAACTTTGGGTCCCGACTACACCTCAGGCTTTGCAAGCTGCCACACTTTTCATTGGCTATTTTGCAATGAATTAAAGCATTTATTGTACTTACTCTTCTGGTAGCAGCCTAAGACTACCAGCATGGAAAGTACGTGTATGGCCCATGTATGAACGAGGGAATGAAAAAGCATGGCAAAGGGGTGTCTGCGGGGGCACAGCAGCAATGAAAGAAGAGGACATAATAGTTATGGAAGGAGGACCCCGATCCTGGTCTGCTGCATAACAGAACCGACTTCAAGCATGGGCCTGAACTAAGACAGCAGATCACCAATCTCCTGCAGAGCTCAACCGTGCAATCAGTCCACATCCCCCAAAACGAACCCTGCAGCAGTTTATTTCAGTCAAATGAAGGATACAGCTAGTCCTGTGCATCACTGAGAGGGCTCCGGCAGAGGGTGGTCGCTGTGCTGGGTCATATGAACCCACCTTGCAACCCAGTCCCCCAGCCACTGAAGAAACACCAACAATCCCAACAGCTTATGCAGACCTGGGGATCTGAGCCAATACAACACTAATGAATGCTTTATTAGTGAGTTCCATAGTTTTCAGTCAGGCTTAGCACAAAAAAAAAGTTTATCTGTTTTATACCAATCATTTCCTCCATTTGCCTTCCACACGCAAGAAGTTTTTTATAAGGCACCTTCAGAGCCTTACATAAAATCTGTTTGAGAAGCGCACACTGTTAATTTTATTGTTGTTAATAGTGGTGCTGTAATGCATTTTTCAAAAAAACTCTACAACTTTTACATGACAATGGTAAAAGGTTCATTTTAAATAATCAAGAAAGAAATAATTTCCATTAGATAAAGCAGTCAATAGCATCAGAAACGTGGCTGCAATTACTTGTTGCACTTTACAATGAAATCCTTGTAGTATAATAACCACAAGATGATGAAACACATTTTGTCTCCATTTCACATGACTGACCCCAATTTTACCAAGGACATCTGAACACATTTAACATACTGAAATCTTCCATTAGGATAATGAAAATACACATTATTGAATTCTGTATTTGCTTTATAGTGCTACAAATAGCAAATTCAATCTTTCTTACTTTTGGTGGAGACTACACCTGCATAATTGTTCACATTTCTCAGAGGCTGGAATAAGCTACGAAATGAAGAAAGAGGAAGATGTTGACCCCACAATCCATTATGAAGCACTTATGTGATTTTATTTGCTGTATGTGTTCAGTAAAAAGATTGTGTATAACCTAGCAACCTACAAAAAATAGCCAAATATCCTCCAACCCCCATACTAAAACAAATAAACTGTGATGTACAGTGCGTAGTTAACAACAGGTGCCACAGTGCAGTAAGGGAGCAACTGCCAGAAGTTATAGCCATGGAGGGAAACTCAACGCTGCTTAGAGATAAAAATGCCTTGCTTAAAAATCACCATCTCATCCACAACCCTAATATGGAAACCTCTCTGCTAGTTCTTTTGCTAGCCTTTTTAAGAGAGGAAACCACTCATGGAAAACTCCTATCACAGTCAGAAGTCAGTCGCAGTTTTTACTTGTTAAGTGCCAATGACACCTACCTTGTACTCCGTCCCACATCTGTCTTTGCTTTGCATACAGCAGTTTGCTTTTCTGTAGACCTTATGAGACATTCTCATCTCTCTTCTTACCATAGATCTCAAATCACTGAAATTGAAGCCCTACGACTGATGCCCTGGGAAACACTAAGAATTGATTTGTGTCAGAGAAAAAATAAAAATAATAATAAAAAAAATCCAGTCCCCTAGGCTTCTGGTTGAATACAGTAAAGATGATGCTTGTAGACTACTGGATATGATAAACATTTCTATCTCTCTTTTTTTTTAAGCCAGTGGCTCAATATTTTCTTTTCATTAGCTTTAAACTTCACTGCAGTGCTACAATTGTGAGTCATACTTGCAGAGTCCCTGATGTTTCATTTGGCTTCTATTTCAGTTGCTTGTACTCAGACACCAGGAGAAATTGAAAAAAATAGCCAGCCATCACCCCACTCCTCTCCAGAAGCAATGCTTCATGTGTAGTCACTTTTTTCCTACTCAAAAATAAAGAGTCCAATCATGGATCACAGCTTTCATATGTTAAATGTTCAATATAATCTTCTGAGACATTTACATGTTATGTATTCTACTGTCATTGCTCAAAACAATGTATTAAGTCTGCCTGGCAATGAAATTTGGATCATTAACATCAACTCCCCTCAACAAAAGAGTATCCCTTTCCCTCTGTCTCCCTACTGCAATTCAGATTCTCAAACAAGGGTTCACATTGCTCTGTGAATAGAAGGAATTTAATCTCAGACAGATTTAAAGTCTGTTCTCATACAGAGAAAGCTTTGATGTTGAAAATTACAACACAAGTCAACAGGAAAGACATTCAGCACTCTGATTGCAATCCCAGCATCTGGATTGCAAATCTGCTATGCTTTGCTGAAAGATGGGTATGACTGACAATGAAGTTCACCATGCAAAGACAAAGTCTGAGCTTCCAAAATTCCAGAAACAACCATGTAATATGCTAGCCAAGATCTGGTAAATATACCGACAACCAGGAAGGAGTGACATTAAGGGATGCCTCAGACCCTGGATTCAGCTGCTGGACCTCCACACCACTCAAACTTCCCCCAGAGCAGCCGATGGCTCAATCTAACTGGAGTATTTACCAACAATGCAAAAGCTCCAATAAGGTATATATGGCTCAGCAGCGGTGCAGAGGAGTTTTGACATAAGCCATGTCTCTATTTGTGGCAGCTGGAGGCACAGCATGCTATAGGCACTAATAATTCAGTGTGCTCCTCTGACAAGATGTTCTAGATGCTGCTCTACCTTTGATTCAATTTTTCTGAACACAGCAATAGAGGAGATGGAGAGATCAAAAATGTTGTGCTCATGACTTACAGCCTCACCTAAAGATAGTGGATTTTACTGTTGTCTATCTGTCCTGCATGACTTTGACCTTGAGCAACCACATGACACCATACTAGCGACAAGAAGGCAGTGAAAAATAAGAACCTCCTCCCAGAGTCTGGTGTTTCATAGTTACCACAGACAAATGTGTAATTGCAAATATCTAAATACAAAGCACTGAAGACCTTGGAAGGCAAATTGCCTTCATTTGTGTTTATGCGTGCTTCGAATCTCACTATCTGATCTCTAATGCAACCATTCAGATTTATTTTGAAAGAAAAAATGTTATTGCATGTTGCAGTCTGGAAGTTCTATTAAAACTTACAGACTCTGGTTTTCTGGCTTTCACCAGAGTGCCAAATTTACCTCCATCTACTTCAGCTGACGGAAGCTTAGTTACAACAGTGATACATTCGAAGAAGATCCTCTCGAGGCAAAAACCTGTTCTGTAAAGCACAATCTGAGCTGCGATTGAAAGGCTGGCTGGAATTCTGAAACCATTCAAGTTAAATGGATTGATTAAAGAACAATTTCAACTATGGAAATTCAAGTTAGAATGGTTCTATAGCAGTCACTTTGAGTGATATGAGATGTATTCTCCATGCCATTACGCTACTTTTCCTCCAGTGCAGTTCTATTTCAGTGTTTACTAATTCCAGTTAGAGGGAGGCAATCAAAATTAGAGTCAAATGACTCTGATATAAAGACATTCTCAGACTTCTCCACTCCATTAACATCAATTTCTGCACTTCATTAACACCAGTCTTATTCTGGTGTAACTGCATTGGTTTCGAAGGATTTACGCCACCCTGATGTCAGCATTAAAGACACGGGAAATCAGACCCTATTCCTGTAACCATTTTTTCTAGAAAATATTGCTTCCCTCATTCAATTAACACTAAAGTGACATAGCAAGAAACACACGACTGTACTGGGAAAACGTGATGGCTGAACAATCTAGGAGATAAGAACTGTATTTAGGTTCTGACCCAAAGTCTACTGAAGTCAGTGACTTTTACATCAAACCCTTTACTCTCTCTTTAACCAATACTCTCAGCAACGAGGATGCTACAAGTTGCCAGAAGCAGCATTGCCCTGCAGTGCTAAATGGATTGACCATTGAACTCTGGTGGATAAAAATAACAGAACCGATAAAGACACGGCAGCTATTTCCACTGTTGTCCATTTC
Source organism: Oxyura jamaicensis (assembly GCF_011077185.1). Taxonomy (NCBI): domain Eukaryota; kingdom Metazoa; phylum Chordata; class Aves; order Anseriformes; family Anatidae; genus Oxyura; species Oxyura jamaicensis. The sequence continues at coordinate 1,817,550 of NC_048911.1, forward strand.
ACACTAAGCTAGTGATTCCCACATAAATTGAATTCAATGAGGGACTCCGTAATACAACAATATATGACAGCATGCAAAATTTTAGGTGAGCATATGCACAGATGCACATTTGTGCACACAAAAAAATCAACTACATGTATCACAGAAGACAATCAGGTCTATTAATTTCAAGTCACTGAGAATTAGACACACTGAGATGAAACAAAGAATTTGCGTAGGCCTCAATATGCTTTAAGTAAGGTCTAACATAAAAAGATGTGTGGGTCTGAAGTACAGTAGCCTTTTAGATATTTCAAACACTGGAGTTTAACAGAATGAAAATGTGCCATAGTAGCGTTAGTCCTAGAAAACACACATACCAGCCTATTTGTACGCGGCTGTGAATAAACAGTTGACATTCTCTGCATTCACTCTGAAATGCTTACATAAAAATTTGTCTGTGACATAAATAATCTAGTAGTGTAAATCCCCAAATGTGACAACTTTTTCAGTACTGATGCCTAATATTTTCAAATAGAATCAAGTACAATTCATATTCTCATACAACTATAACAAATAGGAAGAAATCGATGGCAGAGTGTGTTAGTGCTTACCAGAAACAAGTGCAGTTTCCACATTTCACTTAAAAATGGGTAGATGATACTAGCAGAAAGATTATACGGAAAACCAGTCAGAAGATAGGGAAGCATTTTTCTATTTTTAATGCAAACACACAGGAAAATATCATTCCAGCCATGTTGATAAGTATGCAGTACTGATGCTGCTGAACAGAAACACCCTGTTGAAATGTTTGACAGCAAAAAATCTTGAAATGGGCTTCATTTTTTCTAGTTCTAGTTTTACTGCATCTCAAAAACATTAATCATCTACCAGAATATTGTGATTCCATCCATTCCCAGAAGGATCTAATATTTTATCTACTCTGTGTAGAGCACTGGCCCTTCAGTCTTAATTAGGGAGTACAGGACTCCTATAATGAAAATAAATGCATGTTGTAATTACCATGACATGATTCTCAATCAATTATTGCCACAAAATGAAAATAGTGCGTTGTCTCTGAGGTCAAATAATGTTTTTAGAGAGCCCCACTATGGAAAGCTGTACTTCTGTCCCTAATGCAATATATCCCATGTAGTTCTATCAAAATGAGCAAACCTGCTTACAAAGTTGTGCAGGGTTGACTTCTCATCTGCTGGCATTTTATTGTTGTTGCTTTATTTTAAGTAACCCCTCACATGTGCAGGAACCTCCAGAAGAACGAAAGGCAGAATAGCTGCTGGGACTTTAATTCAGCAGATCACCAATACCACAAAGGCACTGTACCTCCTTAGGAAAACAAACTGCTATGACCACATACCACTGCAGTAACAGAGATGACCTGGGGATGTGTTCAGGTGGCTGTGATTAAACAACTGCCAACTCGCTTTCATCATGAAAAGAAAAGTCTGTCATATGGACTGACCAGCTTAAATTTGCAAGCAGACAACATTAACACAGATTAACTATTTATACATGTAAGTTACCAGGTCTGCATACGAAAGCGCAGATCTTCCAAGCTGGTGAAAATACTCAAAAAAGCGTTTTCGTTTTCCAGTAGCAAAAAAGTTTCATATCAAAATAAATGCTTAATTCATACGGAAATGTGAAATCCATGGGATTAGACTCAGCAGTATTATACCAGGAATGCAAAAATTGTGTTTCAGTATTGATTAATGCCAGCAAGGCTTGAATTTGCATGTAATTTACAATCACTTCCTTCAATAAATGCCTTCATTTAGTATTATTATGAGTTTGGCATGACAAGATTATTACAAATCACTCTCTATCAGGAAGAATCAGTAAGAAACACACCATTTATTGGGAAAAAATGCAACAGACATGATTGGGTGAGAAGGTATAAACTTGGTTTATGTAGAGAGTGCTGTACATTACTCAAGTGTGCAGGTGTCACGTGCTGATTGGGAAAATTATTAGTTCTGCTTCAATTGTGCTCACAACATGCTACATCCAAGCACATGGAAAAGATAGTCCCTTCTCTCATGGAGACTGCAGTCTAAATAGATTCTCTTGTACTGGGCAAAGGATAAAGCCAGGCGAGCACTGGACAGCACTAAAGGGAGGTCAGGCAGCAGTGTATGCGCCAGCCAGCTTTGAAAAAAGCATTAAGCTTCACAAGCCAGGCTGTCAAGAAAGGGACTAAGAGCTCTGATTTGCATGCAGTGATAGATTAAAATCAGACAGCCAAAGTAGTTACCATCCCTACACCATCTACTCCATTCCCCTGATGGCAGTTGTCATCCCGCCACAGCAGAGACAGCTGAATGGCTCATGAAGCAGCTCCTGGAGTGCTCAAGTTTTCAGCTTGGAGTATTATGTCTCCAGTTTGAGTTTAACTTAATATGCTTTAGAAGCCATTCATTCATCTGCCTTGCAGAGAAGGTAATCTCCATCACAAGGGCAGGACAGACAGCTTGAGGGCTGTAACCTCTTCAGCTGTTTTTTGCCTTTAATTTGCCACAGCTTGCAAGTCAGGGACCTCAGGCAGGACCTAAGTCATATGGCTGTATTTTGACAAAGCACTTAGGACCAGTGAAATCTGTGCAACAACTGGTGATTAAAGGCAAGCAGGTGCCTAAACACTTAGTCGGATTGAGATCATTTAACTTAGACGAAGATGCTGGACTTGTCTTTAACAGCTCAGTTGCTGAAATTCATCCATCAGGTGAATATAGTGCTGTCTGTACCAGTCTGCATATTAATTCTTAAGGTTTACTTGTGCAATTTTAGATTCTCAAATCAAAATGCTATTCTGAATGAAAAACTTTAACAACAAATATTGCAAAGATCAGAGAATTCCACTAAACAGGACAGCACTGTAAATGCAACATAAATCAGAAGAGGATGTGTAATTCTTCTGGCCTTTATCATCCACACTGAATTTGCAAATTGTAGATCATGGCAGATACACAAACATTTTCTCATTTCGAAAGAAGCCCATGCAAGTACCACATGCTGTGAAATATTATCTTTAGGGAGTTGTTTTGATAAAAACAAATGGCCAATCCTAAAGATTAATGCCTCATATGATGTACTCAGGTTATTAATCCCACCTTCTTCTTTCCATTGGCCCCAGTAGTGAATGGTTTCTGGAAAACTGCATGGAGCCAGATGGTTAACTATTGGAAATCTATACTAAAAAGATTAATGTTACCCCATGACAACGATCAGTCATTTGTAGAGATTTCCTAATACAAATGGTGAGATTTGTTATTCTGACCGGCTGGATGAGCCATACTCTGAGGAGAGACTAATTAGTTCTCAAAGATTTTCAAAACACTGGGGCCCTGCTGCTGAGCTGCAGTTCAACATACAAAGAAAATTACACAGACAGGTATACAAGGAACACCAAAATCTAGACAGACGGGCATCAGCGACTGCTCTTCAAGCTGCCTTTGAATTGTTCAAACTAACGTGGTATTTGGAAAGACATCAGTACCCTGGATGAGTTAAGGACTTACAAGTAGCCACTGGAAAAACTCCAGTGCCAGTCAAGGTGATTAAATATCACAGTCTTGGGTGCCATCACTCTTTTGACAGAAGAGCTATGCACAGCCACGGTCTGAACGCCTACCTACACAGATCAGTCTCAACAACAGCCCACTCGAATGTGCAGTAACAAGTTCCAACCATCTTCCTATCGTGCTTTTATGTGTAAACTAAACACACTGCAAGGAAGATGAGTATGAAAGAAAACTGTGTTGTACACAGAAGTTGCTAAGTGCAAACATTACTTACTGAATTTCACAGTAGCCCTTTTTCCAGATGGATGAAAGAACTGATATGTCCAAGGCCACTGTAATTTCCAAACCACTTAGATTAAACCTCACTGTATTCAGGAAAGCAGTGAAGCACATGCTTTAAAGTGAAGTACACACTTAAATCCCATTGACTTCAGTTATGCATGTGTACTTACACGCTCTCCTGAACAGAATGGATGTAAGCATGTGTTTAAACTTGAACCTGTGCTTTGTTGAGATGAGACTGTGAAGAGAGGAGAGTGAAATTTAAACTGATGTGAGAAACACCACTTTTATCACTAAGCAACAAGACCTTTCCATCAGTGCAGAACACATCTAGGTGCTTTGGGGAAAAAAAAATCTACATACAAGTGCTCTTCTTTTCCCTCACAATGGAATGAGAAGTGAAAAAAGCAAAACAAAAGCCATTAAAATTGAATGTTTTTATACAAACCATACAAATGCTCAATTCATCAATATGAAAACACTGACAATCTTGAGACTGAGGCCAGGACAGATGTTAACTTTATAAACAGCTGTTGCAGTTGAACACATTGCTAACTCCCCACTGGTTGTTATTGCTCCCTTGTCAGAGGTTACTGCATGTACAGCACAGCCAGCAGAAGAGATTGTGTGAGTACACCTTCATTTACCACAGGCAAAATCAATGACATTAGTTTTAAAAAGCAGAAGTCCGCAGTCATGATTAAAGCTATTCAAAGCCAACTGATGAAGTAGTTGCAGGAGCACCTCATGGTACAGGCAGGAACATTCAGATAGAGAGTAACTACAGCTGACGTAGCTAAAGGATGTCTTCAAGATTTATATTTTATATACTCTCTATATTTACATATTGTATATACATAAACTATATGTTTATAAGTATGTGCTTTATATACTTCATATTCCATACTTAATAGTAATATGTCATGACTTCTTTATAAAATTAGCATCTGACAAATAGGACCAGTTCAAAAATGGAATGTCACAAGAAGAATTACATTTATTTGGTTCATTTTCTGGCATAAAGAAAGGTCAACTGTAATGGGCTAGGCTGAGAAACAAATTTAAGAGCACATGAGAACATCAGTTTTGCTATATGTAAACTCCCAGAGTAAAACAAACAAACAAAAGAAACCATCACCAACAGAAAAGAAATAGTACTTTCCTAGGGGGTTATATAGAAAAATATGACTCGTATGTCAGTCCTTCATCTACTGACTATGTTATTACTTCCTAGATAAGACAGGCCACATCATTAGCTGGAGAAACCTGACACAGCTCTGCTGAAGCTGATGGAATACAGTTTTTCTTTTGAATCCCGTACCCTTCTGCTTTCTTCAACACAATGACTAATGGCTATGGACAGTAACTCTGAAATAGCTTCTGATTTTTAAGATCAGAATAACCCATCTTTTCTACTCCAGTGGTTTACTTTTTCATCTCACACTTCAAATTTAACTTCAGTTATGAGCAATGAGACAAAGGAAAGTTAATATGCATATATAGAATCTAATGGGAGAAACTCTCAGCTTCTTATTGAGATCCTTCCACAGAACCAAAACAGAAATCATTCTGGTACTATACAGAAATTTAAACCAAGAGGCTCTGCACTTCATGCCCAAATTCTCTCCCCTGTAATCCTCTATCAACTATACCATATGCAGGATTCATGATGAAGAAAAATGTTTTCTTCCAGTGTATATGCAAAAGTTTCATGAAACAAACTGTGATCAACTTCAATCAAGTCACCTTAATTCAGAGAAGTATGAACTTAAAAAATAGGTACTTATTAAGAAACTGAATTTCTAAGTGGCATCCCTCTTGGTGGTATAAATATCCAACATTGAATAAATCGAGAGAGCATCTCGGAGAAAATATTGAAATAGCACACAATTTGATACCACTGCAAAAAAGCAATCAAAGCAGAGTATGGCAATAAATTAATAATAAAAAGTTATATATCTGTACCAGACTAAAAGTAATTTTGTAAGTCAGCAGTAAAAAGTTAAATAAACACTAATTTAACATATTTTAGATGCAGCAGTCAATGGATGAAATATTTTATGGCTTTTACAGCTATATGAACACAGTCAGCTGACATGAAAATTGAAAAGAAAAAGACGGGAAAACCACATCCCTGGTTCAGGCCCCAAGAACTGCAGAAAGCATGAACACAGAAGCATAGCAGAGAAATAGACATCAGGGAAGCTGTTTTTAAGGGAAAACTGCAAAGGGGAGTTTTGATGCAATGACCTCTAGATAATGGTTGCGACCTATTTTTACCATGCTACCTTTCTGTGTGCTTTTAGGCAGCACAATTGTCCTTTAAACAGGGAACAGGCATTTTGTGTTCCTCTGGGGTATGCACAGAAAGGAAATGATTCGTTTGTTCCTCCAAAGAGGTATCCTCTATCAGAAGCATGTATTTCCAGGCAGTGTAGAATGAGGGAGAGAAAGCTGAGAGGAACAGAACAGGGCAGCAGTCCTGGAGATCACCACTTCTCCGAAACCCTGACTTCCAATTGTTCACACACATATTCATAGTGACATCAGGCGGAGGACCCCATTCACAAAGGTTCCTGGAGAGAACCTAGAAACTTTAGAGAACAAGGCTACCAATACTAAAAGAATACCAGAATTAATTTTGCATTTAAAATTACACACACAAGTGAGCTGATGACAGCATGACATAGCTACCCCATGTGTGGTCTGAAGCTTTCTTTATCTTTCTAAAAGTCACAGCAGGAATGAAGTCCCTTCAAACTTTCAGGTAAACAGTAAAGAGGACTTCAAACACTTCAGGCATTTGGACTGAAGCTAGGCAAGAAAAAGGACTTCATGACTGAGCTCGGAAATGAATGAAGAGCAAATTTGCAGTGGGTTTATAAAAAACAGACAGTGATAGCAAAGCAGAGGGAAGAAGAAAAACACTGGGAACTGAACAATAAAACTGAAAGCATGAAGCAGTGACTAATGACTACACAACCAACAAAAATAATGAACTTAGGCTTTTGCTCTGAAAGGTACTTAAGCAAGTGCCTGTTGTATAAGCCAATCTCTCTGAGCTCCTTATGCCTAAAGGCCGACGCAGAACCGATAAAGCTGCTACAAGGTCAACGCAACAACAGCATTCTCCAAAACCTTCCTTTAAATAAATGAATGTAGACATTTGGACATTGATATTTTTCTAGTGAAATACAATAAAAAGTCTACTGATACAATTTGAAGGAAGTTCTCTGAACCCGTGAAACAGTCTGTACGAAAGAACAAGGCTGCCCAATGGCCTCTTGATACTAATTCATAATGATGTTGTCCTTTTATTTACTGTTTCTATACCACAGATAACTGAAGTAAACAGTATATACTCTGTAGACAAATAATAATAATAATCTGCAAATTACTGGGATACACTGGGCAAACAAATGATGCTAGGAATGAATGAGGAATAAGAATCACTGGGAATCCCAAGGCAGGGGCATGAACAGAGACTGAGTTTCTTCTCTTTTGTCAGGGTCAAGAAGTGCTTCTACCACAGAAGAAAACAGTGTCATCAGGTGTGCTGCGTGACTACCTCAGAGGGCCTTGAAGGAAGACATTCTGCTATTGACATCATTTGCAGGTTATATATATATATATAAAACATTAAATTTGCATCCACTTAGATGGGGAAAAGCATGGCATATGAAGGAAGAGAGGGCTGAATTAATATTCATAGGCAACATACTGGAAAAATAAGGAGTTTGGAAAGGCAAGGAGAGAGAGCCATCAGAGAGACCTCCTGCATAACAAGCTCAGCTCTCAAGCAAGAATTGCAATGTCCTTCCCCATCTACACTAAATATCACCCTGCTCTGAACAGCTTTTGGATTCCCCACTCCAGGGCACTCCAGGGAGGAAACTGTTTTGGCTGAAGTTCGGCAGGAGCAGGTGGCATTCACCAGCTGCAAGTAATTTTGCTCTTGTTGGCATCACAGCAGTTCTTGGACTTCTCACAGTTTGTGTTCAGTGGGGAACAGGGAATGGGGAGGGAGCAAACAAGTCCTTGGTGGTGTTTAACTGCATCCCAGGTTTCACGGCTGGCTCTTCCAAGCTGGCAACCCTAAGCAGACAGCAGAAGACACAGTGCTTTCAGAAGGTGTCTGCTCAGATTTGCCAGCATGGGGTTCAGGTTTGCTTGTGCTTTTCTGTTCTCTGCTGTAAAAGCACATTGCCTCTGACACAGCTGCCACTGCAAGGTGGAAACAATCCTGCGAGCCAGATGTTGCTATTGCGGGGGAGGCAGGAAGAGAGAAGAGGGTGTCTTATCAGCAGGTGTAAGTGATCTCTCTGCAGAAGGACTAGCTAGCATCGGAGCCTTTCAGAGAGCCCCATAATACATTCCTTCTCCCAGTGTCTGTGCTGCCAGTTCTCCAGCTTATGTGCATACACGTCTGTACAGAAATACAGGGGGCTGCAGTATGAAAAAAGCAGAAGTTACTGCTATACTATGCTGTGTGAAAGCACAGTAGTACAAGCAACTTCAATTAATACCTCTAATGATGTATTTCATTATAGAAAAGAAAGTGGAATCTGGATACCTTACGGTGCGGTAGTTCCATTAAACGGTTTGTCTGAATTTAGTGATTTCCATCTTCAGAAGCCATCTGAGAAACAAAAAGATAAGCACTGGAGTGGGGGAAGAAGTGGTAATTCTCTTCTGCATTTTTCTTCTGTGCACAAAACACAGCAGAGGGAAGTGGAATTTCCAAGACCATCTCTTCTGGGGAAATTTCTGAAGTGTTCTAAAAATCTTAAACCCCTCTCTTTTCTTCCTACCTCTTCTTTCAACTGTGCAGCATGAAAACCCTTCCATCTGGCTTTAAGAATGATTCCTTGAAAACTGCACCATATTCCTCTTGCATTCGTTGACATGCCCAACAATCCAGCCCTTCATTGGAAAGGCTTCTTTCGCTTCCAAATGGCACAGTGTCATCATGTGCTATAGCGATGCCACTCCAAACATGAACTGCACTCTCTGAACCAGCTTGGCACACACATGCAGGGCAGAATAGTCATTTTTTCCCTCCAAGCTTGTCTTTCATCACCATCCCTGACAGACACATCCTCCTTGGCAAAGGTTAGCACTTTGCTAATGAAGTTAGCTCATGATCTTTTATTATAGCTGCTGTCTATTTTGCTGTTTAACAACAATCTCTTTTCATCAGCAAAGGTGGACCAAACAGTCAACACTGTTAAAAAGTTTTATTACCATAATAGCTAGAATTCTGCACAATCTACCACAAACCCACTACACAAATGCACACCTCTGTGCTGAAGAGCACTGGTATACAGGCCACTGCATAAACAGCTGAAGCACTCAAAAAACTCACATAAATTACTTTCTCCTCATTCACAAACAAGTGACTATCACATTTTTTTCCTAGTAATTCTACAGCGATGCTACATAATATGGCCAACTGCAGCTTTTATATGCCAACCATGAGTTTGTACCAAAAGCATATCCAGTAATGCAAAGAGATCTCTTGGAAAACCCTCCAGCGCTGCAGTGAACAGTTGCCATCTTCCAGCAAAGCTAGACAGCAAGCTTGGTAGTGAAAGCTGCACTGATCTGATTGCACGAGTCGAAGGAGTACTCATCATGATGCAAGATGGTTTGGAACAACAGCATTTGCTATAATGAATGGTGGATGTGGCACCCACATCCCTCTGTGAGAGGGAGAGTTCAGAACATCGAGTGAGATGGGATGAGATCTCGGGAGGTGAATAATCTCCTTCGGCTGAACACACATTAACCCTCAGGTGTAGTGAAGAAGAAAACAATTGGTAGGATTTTTTTAAAAAACAGATTTGCCATTATTAAAGAAAAAGCTGTCAAAGACCTTCACGTCATAATGGTCTGAAAGCAGCAATAGCCTCATAATGTTTTCCTATGGACAAAGCACCTCAAAATATTTATAACGAACCATTACAGCATGTATCACAACTTTACAAGCCTTCATCTAATTACTTCCACCGAAACAAACACACAAATCATCCAGCTCCCCTCTGCCACACACACAGACTCTCCGAGCACCAAGCCTTCAGCAACCTTTCTCTGATGGACATTTTTTTTTCAGGAAATGACACAGTGACATAGGTAAAAGGTGATTTAGATAGACTGCTGTGTCACAAATTGTCAGGATCTGATTTAAAGACCTTGCCTTTGTCAAGAAAGACAGTTGGGTGTCTGCTTTAAAGAAGTACTGGGAATATTTTCATCAAAGGTTTGAATTGAAAAACAGTGGGAGGTAAATATCTGAGATGTTGCCAAGAAAGACCGCTATATCCGTGCAATTACCATTAACAGGGGACAGCAGTGGTTCAATGAAGTAATTCAATCTGGTGTCCTACATTTTATCAGACAGCAATTTTGAGTTCTGACATAAAAGGCTGAGAAAGAGGATTGGACTCTATTCTGGGAAATTTAGCCTTAAATTCTTGCAATCAGGAGATGTGTTCTCTGCTTCAGGTACCATCCTACCATCCCTCCAAGTGACTCAAAAGAAGAATATCCTAATATTCCCCATAACACTAGGCACTCACATAGGAACAATTCTTACTTCGGGTAAGTTTCAGAACTGAGCGCACGCAGTAGTAGGGCAGTGATTTCCTTACTTAAGCTATAGCAGCATTTCATTTCTTCTAAGTTTAGTGAGAAGAAAAAAAATCTGTTTTTTAAAAGGTGAAATAGTAAGGTGTAGCCTGAATTAACAAATGTGTTTTTCCAAAATACAAGAAATAGGGAGAGAATTTTTTCAGAAAATGGCAAAATGAAAAGATTCAGCAGGTTTGCATCAAAATATTACCATCACGTGGCTTCTCCTCATCATTAATCCAGCCATATATATATATACACCTACTTTCTTAGGGGCTTTTGCACTGTCTTTCTCCAGAGTAATCTTTTCAGTTAGCCAAGTGACAGTAGTGGTGATTTCTGAGATCACCAAGTTTGTGTAGCAGCTCTGCAAAGCAGACACAAACAGCACACAGCTCCTGTGCTCAGCAGCAGGATGAACTTTGATGCCATCTCAGCACAGCACTCAACATTTTGGTGTCCCGAGCATAGCACTGACCCAAACCCACTTTTCAGGGAAGACACCAGATTTTGTCATTTTAAATCCTTTTTATTGCAGTATTTTTGCCATGATCTCTTCTTTTTGCATGAGTGCGTTTATTAATTCTCTAGTTAGATAATGCAGAAATCTTGCAAAATCTTCCATAACTTCCATTTTTCTTAAATGAACATGGGATAAAACATGCATTTTATATTTTCTTAACTAAAATTGCACCACAGACAGTAACATCAGCAGGTAATATGCATCAGAAACAGTCCAGTGTTACTCTTTCTACTTGCGTTACAAAAAATTCCACCAAGACTCTCATATCTTCAGTTAATGAGCAAACTGGTGCTTGTTTTGTGCAGAACCTGGACAACAACCTCTACACAAGCTGTTCAAAAGCTACCAAACCAGGACTATCAACAAAGCACCCTACACTCATGGACTATATGCCTCTTTCCTTTTCATGAAACGATACAGAATCCCCTCTAGAGACCCAACACTATAGTTCCTCCAAAAATATTAAATATACAATGCCTTCCTTCAATGCTATTGAACATTCTCCTTAATGATACGAAACTGAGACCCTTAGAAGATGGAGGCTTTGTATATGACAGCTTAACTGCTTGCAATCAAACTAATTTGCAGTACGATGACCTGAAATGAGTTTAAAAGCACCATAATGCATGTTTAGCAATCAGTGTAGCAATTCTTTATTATTCAGGTTCATATTTGCAATTTGTGTCACATGTTACGGGAAAAAGAAAGAGGGGAACACAAAATAACAGTTCTTTTGTTTTGCAAGAGATGATGAGCAAAAAATATACTTATTCTAGGCCAATGGCAGAAAGTAATAAAGATGAGCTACGTGTAACACGGGGCATTAGAGACCAAATCTAGACTGACAGCAATTCGTAGTCTTTCTGCTCCTTATATAGTCCTTACAATCTCCACAAGTGGAAATTACAAAATAAAAATTTGCTTATAAAGGATCATGATGTGAATTTCATAAATTGATTTTTGTTGAATATTGTCTAAAATGATTAAGGTAGTTCATCTCAAGTGTCAACAAAAATACATACTGAATATGCCCCAAGGTCTTTGAACTGCAAATGATGCTTCTTGCCAACCACTTGCAACACTCATCTCTCTTCTGCTGCTGACAAAAGTTAGAGACCCTTCTGGCAAATAATGCAGATTTTCAGATCACCTCTTCAAATATATAAATTTCCTAATTTCCTTCTTTTCTTCCTTCCTTCCTTTCCCTAAGCCACCTCCATTCATCACATTTGTTATTCTCAGGCAAATGACTGGACTCCAGTGAGGTAAGTGGTGAACCATTCAAAGAAGCAGAAGTAAAAAGGGATAAAAAGTCCAAAGTGTTTGGTGAAGAACCAGGAAAGCACTACATGTAACACTATGCCACAAAAAAAAAGCCACAGGAACTACACACAAAAGGGCACCACTGAGACAAAGATATTACAAAATAAGAAAGATTTAGTTGTACAAAAAAAAAAAAAATATATATATATCTAACAACTAAAGCAGGAATGGGCAAGGAGGATGGCCACCCAAGACGGCCAGGAAGCACACTCTAGCTCAGCATTACTCTATTGGAACTAGTATCTCCTTGGGGTCATCATCTCCTGAATCACCAGAAGTATCTGGGGGTCTGTCCTAAAGGAATTAATCATTGCATTGCCCTGAGAATGAAAATCAGTCACTCAGCAATGAGAGAGTAAACCTGAAAGATCAAAAATCTTCTCTCAGTTCTGCTTATTTGGGTAAGAAACTACTGCTGTAGCTTGCTTTCCCCTTTTGTTTTAGATTTGGACAACATCAGTTCACCCAACTCAAAGAAGAACTGTAAGAATTAACATTTGTAAATGCAAAACATCATATTCAAATAGCACGAGCATGCATTAGGGCAGGTTTCTAAAGTGTCCGAGGAGATACTGCTCAGAAGGCCTGCGAAAATAACTCAAACCAACATCTATGTTCAGAACAGATCTGAGTAGAGATCTGTCTTGACTGAACTCCAGCCCAGGTAACTTATTTTGCTTGCCCAAACAATCCTCAAATACTGACTTAATCACGTTTCTTTTAACCTCTGGAAAAATACAGAGTTCTGTTCTCCAAAAACAGTTGTTATGCTCCAGCTACTCTCATCATGATTAGCGGGTTGCTGGAAATGCACATATGCCTGCTTTTGCTGTTCTTTTTGCTTTGATGGTCATACTGTTACTAAACTCTTTACTGAGTCTCAGTTGTTCCTAGGAACAACGTTACATTTTATAAATGCTAAAATTAATAGACCTGGGGTAGGTTTTACTACAAGCAATGTTTTTATTTGGCAATGATGATGCCTCCCTTACAGCAGCATTTTCAATGGCTCCTGGAAACAAAAGACAACACCTAACACATTTCAGGTAAAGAAACACCTGGGTTTCCTGGTCTCACTGCTCTGCTGAGGTCTGCAAGTACTAATAGGTAATGATCACCCACAGAGAGATTTGTACTGGGAACCTTGTCCACCTTTCCTGAATTCACTGCCTGAAGATTCGTAACTTCTGTTGTCAGCTTCCTTCCTCCAAAGAACAGGCACATGGAGATTTTTAGAGCAAAGCTAAAATGGATTTCAGCATACCCTCTGCAATAATAGTTGGTAAAACTAATTACAGTGAGAAAATTGGAGATCATTCATTACCCTACTAAGCAAATTAGGGTTTGTTAACAATGATTTATAATGCCAAATGCAGGATAACAAGGATTGTCTTTTCAACTGAATTCACAGAGGACATGACAGTTTATTAAGTGTGGTGCATCCAAAAAGCCTAGTGTTGTAGTGCATTTGTAGACCTCGCAGTATTTAAGAGGTATAAACACTTTGCATAAGCAAAATACATTTAAACGTTTGCTTTCTAAAATCAAGCACTAAAGGTAACCAAGCAACTTAACCTACTTGAAAAAAACACTTTTATTTAGCAACATCACTGAGTACATGAAGAAGCAAATTATTATATCCTATATCACAACAGCCAGCTGACTTTTTCAATCTATTCCACATGACGCTTTTTATCTGAGCTGCTTGCTCCTCTCCTGTGGAAACTAATGGGTCTTACTGTAATCTAATGTTGACTCTTCCAACACACTCCCACCTGAAAAGAGTCAACATCACCGCCACCAATTCTACCACTTCCAGCAACCAGAACACCGGTGGAGATTCTACTTCACACTGCTGCCAGGGCATATAGACCAGGCAATGAAGGAAAATCTCCTGGTTTAAGGGCTGTGTTTGAGAATGAGAGCCTGTATTTGAGAATGATATTTTTTTTCTAAATACTTTCTAATTAACTTATGTGACTCCCTAATGAGACGTAATGTACCTGATCTACCTTTGATGATAGACAATGATAATTTGCAATGCAAAAAAATCAAAGACAACTGGGAGATGTTCCAGGAAGTATACAGTCATAATTGTTAGGGCACACCAATATTAACAGCATGCCCAAATGGTTTATTTTTACATGCAGCAATCATAAACTGGACCACAGGAAACAATGTCAGGCCAGTGCAAAAGGCTTAGAATATTAGGTCTGATTTTTAACTCTGGTCTTTTCTCACTATTGATTTAATAATACGGAAAAAGGACAGGAAAGTGTCCACTCTGACAATGAGTGGCAAGTCAGGTGAAACAGATTCCAGCAACAGTGAAAATGGCTTTTCAACAAAATCTACTGAACGTTTTTAGCACTTGTGAATGAAGTGGAAGATAGGTTGCTCCTAACTGAAGAAAACGTGGAGAGGTACTTACAAGTCCTCAACAACTTTGCATCATTAGCACTCATTCAGTGGTTACTCACACATGTCCCACTTTGCTGAAAGCACCTAATTAGAAAGCCTGTTTAATCAATGGCAGTTCTGATCCTACCAGTTAGGCTGAAACACTTAATGGAGATTCCCAACACTCCCTATTGACTGCAGAGTGAAGGTCGGTTGTCAAAGCTGGCAGTGTGAATGCCCTCCCCAGAGCATGCAAGTTTTTCCTCTACCATTTATTTTTCACGAAGCTAACACAGAGGAAACACAAACGTAAGAATCCAGTCTACATCTTCCCAATTCAAAAACTTACCTAGTTACAGCATAACACTAGGTAAGATTTTAGCCTTCCACACTGCTACTGGAAGTGCATAATGAATTTCTAGGTTAGAACAATCATACAGATAATAGAAAAATGATTTTGTATTATTGGGAGGCATCAGGTTTATAAACATTTCCTTAAACACTCAGTCATCTCAGGAGGGTCTCTATAAAATGAAAGGATCCAAAAATAATTTTTGCTTTGCTGTGACATGCACAGCATCCACACACACCGCAGGCATATGACTCTCTATCAAACCCTAGTGCCTCGCATAAGCATAGTTCGTAAAGGAGATTCCAAGTCTGACAAGAATTATTTGCATTTTGAACATGCTCTAAATATACAAGCCCTTCATTCTTACCAAATACTGGGGGAGAAAAGCCTGTCTCCCCCAGTGAATGCGTTTTCCCCTTTCTGCCCACAGTACACATGATTACGTACAGAACAGGGTGAATACACTGCTGGTTGCTCACCAATTACATCTCTCCTACTGTAATTACACTAAGGTAACTCCTGCTTACATGAATGAAAGCAAGATCAGCAAATTCAAGTATTAGATTTAAGCATCCAACCTCCCTTCCCCCCCAATATAAAAGGAACTAGCTCTGAAGCCTCACATCTTATTGTTGTGACTAGTTCACGTTTTTGTTTCATATAAACCATTCTTATTCCTTGTGCAAAAAATTGCCATGTAAAGCCGCTGTTTTTCTAATACTGCTGCAAAGCAACAGGACAAATGTGACACAAAGGATACTTACTACTCCAAAGTCAATGAGCAACTAATAGAGAAGTACAACTCCTGGTTCATTCAAGCTTTAAAAAAGAAACACACGAATGACAGAAAAGATAGTGGTACTTCATTAATACAAGACACATTTGCTTCTGCCACCAACATTGGCTATAGGTTTCAAGATAAATACATCATCTCAGTCTGCTTCCCTAAGTAGTAATTACAGAGTACCCTCTTTACAGAAAAGATGGTTTTCCCCAGCAGAGAACACAAAGGCATGTGCTGGTGGAGAGGTACTTCTATCAAGAAGCCAATGCTCCTGGAGAAGGGAGACTGAGAAGGGTAAAAGCAGTAATGAACCCTGATGATTAAAGTACAGATCTAGACAGAAGGAAAAGATTCCATTAATACTTGGATTTAAACAGCAAATGTTGGCTACTACTCATGCCTCAATATTCATTCATTTCAGAATAAAGCCTGCCTCCACCTGTGTTTCTGCTTGCTGTAGTAGATGTGCCTGGACAGTGAATCTGGTGCCAGTCCATTTTTACTTACCTGGCTGCCTGTGTTTCCTGTGGTGCGCTACAGTATGTGATATTCTGTAGTCCAAAGTACAACATATATTGATCGGTAATTTCCACAGGCAAGAGCTTTAGTGTTGTCTATTTAGCTAAAAACTACTGCTGTTTCATTTGAAACCAATGGCCCTTGTTTTGATGTTCTGGGTTAACACTAAGCACAAAAACTAACAGTCTTCTCTAGTTGAAAGCTCTGAAAAAAAGGCAATTCAAGTGCATATTGTTTTGCACTTTGATAATACAATAATTACTTTTATCAGAAACACATGCTAAGTGGATCATTCTGGAGCATTTTTCTCATTGTCTGGTACCACAAAACACATCTGGGTTTTATTTGTCCCATGTAAGTTAATAAGGGTATGGACTTTTTAAAAACAATAAGCAAGATAATCCTAAAAACAACTTTTCAGAATAAGAAGAGGAAAGAAAAAACCCTCAAGTTTTATCCAAAACTGGGTACGTGTACAAGTGGCTTTACTGAAGGACTTTTTTGATTACTAGGCTATTAGTGAAGAAGGAAAAAGGAAGTTAAAGAAATCCTCTTCCAGTGATGATACATAAGAAAGTGTATCGCATTAATGGAACCTACTAAGGGATGTCTCCTCTACCTACTCAGATCCAAATCAGGATAATTTAAGTGCCAATATATTAGCACAAGAAGATGTTAAGCTTCTTCTTGTTACTAAACTCCTAACTTGGTAGGAATTGGAAACTTTCAAGCTTTTTGCTGGAGCATAGGGGATGTTGACACCTTCCAGATTTTCACTTTACCGGACCAACCCACAGACAGTATGGTGCAAGGAACAGCAGATGGCTTTTCTTCTGTTACCTCTGCTTCCTAAATATGAATCTAAACATTGTTCTTAAAACATGCATATTCAGCTCCCGCTATAAGGAGAAAAAGATTTATTTATATACGTTAAAGCCTTTCATCCCGTATTATATTTGTCCCATTCCAGAGCATCTCTGTATATGTTCATATGATTTGAATTTCAAGTGCCCAGACAAAGGAAAGCAATTTGCTCTTAAGTACAGAGTTTTAGTTTTAATCTTAATGCAAGATACATGTTGAGCCGTTTGATACTCTTCTTCCCTTCATACCCTTCCTCTTAAAAATATGCACAACACAAAACAGGGAAAGTGCTGACAAAAAAGAAACCATTTTTTCCTGTTTCACAGCTTACCTTACCTTCCACTGATATGGTCTTTGGTCTAATTAGAAAACTAGCACAAGTCTTTTCCATTCAGTAATGCTCTCTTCACACCTTACCACTGGCAGGAGAAGGAATATACAGTCTGTGCTGAAGTCCAGGGTAAATCCAGCAGGACATGGCATTTCTCCACGTATTAAGCAATTTCTGTGCTTGCATTTTACACTTTACATGTGAGGTCACACATTACTCAGTTTAATCCCGTATCTTTCTTATAGGATCACAGACCTCTGAAAAAAAACTAAACTTCACCATGTACTACCAGAAGACAATTATGTTCTGGGAATCTGACAAGAGAGCAACAAAGTTTTTTCATCATGTAATTGAATACTACATAGTTTTATTTTCCCCAGAGTTTGATGAAAAGATAAAAGCAGTCTTTGATTATACTATTAACTATACAGAACAATGCTACAGAAAAAGTCTTGCTGCGTTTTACTCACCTGTTTTTGGACATACATAATCTCTTTCTCCTACAGATATTATGGAGGCAGAAAAGATGCTTGGAGAACACAGTGTACAAAGTTTCAGGGAGTATGAGCAATTTAAATACAAATCTTGGAGGAAAATAAGGAGTGCACTAGAATGACTGCAATATATATCTTACAAACTTATCTGCAAGTAGAACGCATATGATAAACGTGAGAATAAACCCAAAGAAATGTATAAATACAGACTGTTAATCAGTAAAGGGACATGCAAATAAATAACAAAAAAAGACAGACAGATCAATTATTAATCCAGTTAGGGACTGATCCCCTTCTCACAATGTAAAATGTAAATCTAGCATAAATACAACCACAGCTGTGTATTCCTAGATCATCTGCGATGCATGGGGCTTTTAACCAACAGGTAGGAATCACTGTGTCGTGTTCTCTGGACTGTGGTACATGGGAGATGAGACAAGACTGCCATAATGGGCTCTTTAAAGTCTATGAATCAATGAGAATTGGTATAAAGGGAAATCAAGATCCTACCATCTCAGATTAGAGAGCTGATAAGACCATGGTTCCTTTTATTTGCTATAATTGTGTAAATTAAAATCCGTTGGAATTTATGTAGTAACTAATAACACCTGATTAGTTCAGGAAAACATTGATCACCATGTCTGCAGCATTACTTATAATGTATTCATGGAGGAAGACAGAAAAAGATAAGTTAACCTATTGGGCAGACAGAGATTGGTTATTTATGCTTGTTTCCATATAATAAGGCACTTTCGTTTCAGAAGTAATGCTATGCGGTTCAGAGACACGTGTTAAAGTTGAGATACACTTACAAAGTAGCCTGTTCCCAAGCTGGAAGGAGCTGAGCTCTGCAATAAAACACAAAGACAAAGTGGAAAATCAGCGATGGTTTTTAACACGTTCCAATCCACATAGCTCATTACCAGCCCCTTCCAAGCTTTTCATCACTACATCACAGCACCAATGTGCTGCCCCTTGTCATCTGCTACTGAAACAAACACGGTGTTGCTTAATTTTTCCCTTTACATCTCTCAACGACTCTGAGATGGTAACGTGCTATTTACTGAATTCCAAGCTTCTGCGGTGGACGTAATTGCCAATTTATTTGACAGGCAGCTGGGTAATGAATTAATGATGGCATTTCGCCCTGCACTGAGACTAAACAGACACTCATCAACCAGCCTCCCTGACATGCTGACATTCAATGCCCTGGACTCCAGCTACTCAGCTTTGTGGCCACAAAGGGGCAGGCGGGAGGGGGAAAAGAAAAAAAACATAGACTGACTTCAAAACAAAAAGCCCGGTGGGTTTGGATGACTTTTTCAGTGTATGACCTGTTTGCCAATTTATTCCCGAAAGGCCCTGGTTAGTACACACATAGTGCTTTTCTAAAATGAGACATTTTGTAAACATAATTAGTAGTCTGAAATGTAAAGAAGGCGTGGGCACAGAGAAGCCGCTTCAGTCAATGTACCATTTCCTGGAGAACACAGTCACTACGATTTCCCATTTGGATGTCCACATTGTTTGACAAACCAAGGATTTCAAAATAAAAGAAAAAAACAAACAACAGAAACCTACAGTGTGAAAAAGATTTAAAAACTCAAAACCATAAAAATGATTAAAACTAATATTGCTACCTCAGAAAATAATCAAAAGGTTTAAATGCTTAAAAAAATACGCATCATGCTTTTCATTTTAAGTGGGACACGATTTTCATTTTAAGTGGGACATGATCACAACCTCCATATTCACAGGAATTAAGGAGATAAAGGGTTTTGTTTCATTAGTTTTTCATCTAAGCAATGGGGATTATGCAGCAGGTTCTCTTAGAGCCACGGTGAGAGACCTAAACATCTCAGGCCTAATCCAGGTCACTGGCTGTTACATTACAGGGCAAACAGCTCCCGGTGCTACGGCCCTAGCACTTGAAACACTTCAAGCCAGGCCAGTCAATGGATGAGGAAGCAGAACGCCAGGGATAATTCTCGGGTGAGCAGTGGGAAGCCCAGCTGACCAGCCTTTAACCCCTACAGCTCCGTTTGTGTGTCAGTTCCTTACCACGGCCGTGCTTTCAGTACCAACAGAGCTCCGTGAGCACCAGGATCTGCACAGGGGCCCCAGCCAGCCTTGGCAAGCTGCTGGAAGATGCCCAACTGGCATACCATCGCAGAGAGCCCCAGCAGCACATTCTCTCTACTTCTGATCAGCGAGTGAAGCACTGACACAAAAGAAAACAACCCCCCCAAAAGGGGCTTACTCATTCCTTTTACTGAATTCTGCGTAGCAGAAATAGATGGTGCCAAGAAATTTAAAATTAACAGCCATATTCATTGCAAATCATCAGAATATTACCGTGTGTTCACCAAAGCACTACTAAAAAGAGAGGTTTAGAGAGGTTATGTACGTATGGGGAAAGGCCTTCTGCTTTAAGCCATTAAAAATTAAAGACTTAGTAAGAGGAAATCATCTTGGAAGTCTTAAGGGTCCCAACGTCACAGTATCAACAAACTCTGCTGGGACAGCTTATATGAACAAACAAAACTGCTACGGAAATTTGGAATGGATGTGGTTCCTGCCCCTTAATCTCTATCCCATACTCTGCAGCTCCAGAAGGACTCAAGACCTGCAGCTCACAGCTTTGGCTGCAGGAGCACAAGGGGAGCTGTACAGACAACCGGAGTTCTGAGTCCTGGCCCCACTCCTGCTCCTCTGGGGCCTCCAGCTCCCTCTGCCAACACCACTGGCAGCAAGATGCGCCTGGTCCCATTGACAATGTCCCCAGAAGCTCCTCATCATCATCATTAGTGTGCAGCTGGGAATAGCTGGGTGACCACCACAGCCCCAGTTGTCCCAGGGCTATAAAGTGCCCCTTGTGGGCCACGTACGGTGTTTCGTGAGCCCCTGATGCCTGCAACACCGGGTTGAAAGGATTGTATGGATCCCGATCAAGTCCCACTCTTCACTCACAACTTTTAAAACTTACGGTAAAGGCTGAAAGCTCCAAAGTTTGCATTCTGCATCTGTGTGTAGTTTTTGTCTGCTTTTTATTCCAAGCTTTGGAAGGATTAAATATCAAAACAAAACAAAACAAACAAACAAAAAAGCCAAAAAAAAAGAAAAAAAGAATTTCCCACTGAATATTTCCATTCCTTCAAAAGCAATGCTGCAATGGCTATGAGAGGACAGTTGAAACATAGCAGTCGAATGACTTTGGCTGAAAAGAAATAATTTTGTGCATTTTCAGGGAGTTTGACTTTGCTTGATGGAAACACAGCCCTCCACAAATTGCATGCTGCATATGGATAGTACAGTTTGCATACTCTTTTTACTTTAAGTAGCTACAAAAGACTGCATTGCACATGCATGAATGACTAAGTTAGCTGTGTTGTGAACTGTGTGTTGACAGAGCGTATAGGCTGAAGCAAGGGCTATGCAAGAAGGTAGCTTCTCACCTTTTTGATAACTCCCAATAGCGAAAGGATCCTACTACCCAGTGCCCAGCCTTGGTACCAACTGATGAATGTGATACTGTGTATGCAGCATCTTTACAAGCCCATGCTGAGTCGTGATCCTGCACTGGGTGGTTCTACATCTCTTATATAAAGTGTGCCTATAATAGAGGTAACGGTTTCACTTTCCCCCTTTGCAAAATTCGACATTAGATACACCATCTGATATTCAC
Source organism: Oxyura jamaicensis (assembly GCF_011077185.1). Lineage (NCBI taxonomy): Eukaryota > Metazoa > Chordata > Aves > Anseriformes > Anatidae > Oxyura > Oxyura jamaicensis. The sequence goes on from NC_048911.1 coordinate 1,839,258, forward strand.
ACAACCACTAGCAGAAGCCTGCATCAGGTGCCCATCAGCAAAATGCAAGCCACTTGCTTAAAATTAACAGGATTTTGGTTTTGTTATTTTCCTTCATCTCTTTTCTATTTTTTTTTCCTTCTTAAAGAGAAGAACTTTTGGCCCAGGAGCAAAAATGCAGTAACCCTCATGCAAGCATTAGTTTACTGTGTACCAAAGAAAATTACATCCTTGAGGTCTTGGAAGGCACAGTTATACCCATTTTGCATATATATTGTGCATTACTTGGGGAGCTGGGTGGGGAGAAAGGCTGTGTTGTACATATTTGTTCTGGCTATTGTTTATGCAGGTCTGACTGAATGAAGGAACAGTGGGTATCATTTCAATTTCTGATGTCAACATCAAATTACTTATTTAATTTCATGCCTGGCGAAGCATTGTATAGCTACACGCAGAATCATTTCACTTCATTTGTTATGCTGTGTTTTCTTGGCGATTGGCTTGCCTTCCAACTGACAGCTTTAATTACGACATGAATTTGATTGCATTGCCGAGGAATTAACATAATGCAACAAAGCATTTAAGCACCCAACCTTAGACACACAAACACACATACACACCCTCACACCCACACAAAGAAGCAGCCACTGCAGCTGATCAGCTTCTGGCACACACACGCACAAACACACACTGAGCTTTGCTGGTCTTATTCCACTTTAGATACAGCCAAGATTACCAGGGATATTCTGGAGGAGAAGTGCTAAGGATTTCAGAGCACATACCCCAAAGACTGTTTCTCAGTTTGCCTTTCTTTGGGCTTAGTGCACAGGTGGGAGGAATGGGAGGCAGAGAATCGCACGTCTTGGATTTGAGGCAGAAACCACGAGTTGTCCAGAGGATTACGCTGCTGGGGGTGTGGAGACCTTTCATCCTGAGGCAGACAGCAACAGACCTATGGGCAGGGCACCCTGGGACTTACTCCTGATTCGATACCACACTGTAACCCTTCCTCAAGTGTAAAATACACAATGTGACAGGAGCACACAGCTACAAAGCACCAGGGAAGGAGAAGTTCTCTTGAAAGACTGTGTGAGCTTTGCTGAGGGCACAAGACTTTTCATGCTGGTGACAAATGGTGTCAACAGAAAAAAAAAAAAACATCCCTGTCCCACTTCTTACTCAGAACTGGAGCAACAATCCATACAGAAAAATGCCAACGCTATTGTTGTTATTCTCAGCAAGAGCAAGCAGAGGCCAGGCAGTCCACGCTCCTGTCATGCGGGAGACCTGCGCTGCCTCCCAGACGACGACCAAAGGTGAGGGCTTTTACCACCCATCGCTGAGAGCTGCTGCCAACTCCGGCAGGGCTGAGGGCACCCAGAGCAGCTGGTCTGCCCTCTCCTGTCTGGGTGGGCTTCCACTGCCCCTGCATCGCCACTGCCAAACTGATGAGCAAGGCTCATCAGGAAAAGCGTGAGCTTCAGATCTGAGACAGAGCAGGAATTCAGGAACATGAAGCAAAGAAATCAGTTTTGGGGTTTGCATTTGATTAGCACAATGCTGGGCTGAACCCCCAAATCCTGTGTATTTAGGATCCAGGTTTGCTGTAATTCTCACATATCCCTCAAGTAATCTCTTGGCTGCTTTGTAAAACATGGCTAAAAGGTACCTCACGTACTCCAAAGTGGGAAGATTCAATTAAAAATACATACAGGAAGGGAAGGAAAACAAGTTGACTGAGCTCCAAGCTGAGGAAGAGAAAGTGCTGCCATCTTGTCTCCAAGCAAGATCTCAACAAAATGAATTCTACTACTGGCAAGATTTTGATGAGATTAAATTGACTACAGCACCCTATATATAAAGACGGAGCAGCTCTCCAATTTCTCTTTTAGGCCCCTGGAGCTACCTCTGCCCATAAAGGAAAAAACAAGTTGTCATTCCAAAAAATACTATATATGGGAGAAAGGCTGGAAGAAACGGATTTATGAAATTCAGACAGGGAGATGTATTAGGGGACTGGCAAATGCTTGCAATGGAGCATTTGAGCAATTGTTATCCCTAATCTAGAAGAGGTCAAGTTGCCAGCTAATTATGTTCTCTCACATAGGGGAGGGGAGTGTTTATCTGTCTCTGTACACGTGTGCAAGATGAAGAGAAAGGCCTTGATGGAAATCAGTTGCACTGCATTGCATCTGACAAGAACACAGGATATTCCTCTTCCTCCTGTCTGATGCTATTTCAAGCCTCATTATGAGAAAAGCCTCCTGTTTAACATGGTCTTTTCATTGAATTATCTTCTTTTCATTTTAGACCACCTCTCTCTAAAATGCTGCAAATTACCTGCTTGGATCTCATTAGCCCGGAGAAGAGTCATTCCTTGTAAACACACTTGGCATCAATCTCTGTTACCCAAGGACTGTAGGTACATTTACAATATGCAGAGTTGAAAGATATCTGACAGGAGAGGGAATGAAGCCACTGACATGTCAGTTTGCAACTGGATATTCATTATACTATCTCCCTCATTCTGCATCTGTCACTAAGCTATCACTTAGGCTCCACATTAAAGCTCATGAAGCTAACATTTCTGTTTCAACAGCTTACTTACAACTAGGGATTTGAAAATTGATCATCCACCTAGAGTATATGCACTTCATTCATTATACATATTTCCATGCAGTAGCCATGTTTAATCTGACAATGCAGTGGAGATTCATCACATTTCAAGTCCAAAATCTACTTTCTGACCTCAGGGCTCATCTACCTGCAGTATTTTATATTTTTGTTCAATCTTCTGTTGAATACACAACTTTCTGCGCATTTCTTCTGAGCAGTGTTAAAATCGGGATCTTCAGAGAGAATATAGTCTTTTGTCAGTAATTTTTTCTTCTGGATAGTAACCATTAAAAAGCTAGTATTCTAAAATTCAAATGATATTTTGATAGGTACTTTCTTCAAAAGATAGTATTTAAAATAACCTTATTATGCTCTTTATGCTTCCCTGCACCTACAAGTACATGTCAAGGCGGGTTCACCTATAGCTGAAAGCGGAAGCATCACTACCACTTTGCATGGCCCTGTCATTTAAAAAAGTGGTATGTTTGTCTTCGGAAAAGAGAGAAATGCAGAACAGTATTTACTTTTCTTAACTGGAAGGATCGGGGATAGGCAGAGGGCCACCAGACACCTACAGAAGAAGACAGCACCTCATGAATGCTTGTAAAGTCTCAGCTGAACTGGCAACAGCAGGCCACAGAAAGACATGCTTGTATTGCAGTGAGTTATCAAAGCATAAAGGAGCTTACTTATTAAGCAAAACATAAATTATGCACAACTTGACTTTAAAGCATGCATTTCCACATATATTTGAATAACGTTGCTTTTCAGCAACCTGTGAATCCCTATGTCCTCTCTTAGGTGCACTAGGGAAGTTTTATTTGCTGTTGACTTCCTGTTAACTTGCCATAGTGCCAAGACAAAGGTAAAGTATTGTAAAAGCATGAGAAAAAAAAAGGTATTGGATTGGTAGATGGGGAACCAGGAGCCTGTTCTCACTGCCAGGTCTGGCACTGCAATGCTGTGAGCTGCTGGGAAGCACAAGTAAGCCTCAGAGCTCTCCACGCACTACATTGCAAGGGAATGACAAGGCTAAATTAAAACCATGTTTGTAAGGAGTGGTGAACTTTTTGCTGGAAGGTGCTCTGCAGTTGTGAAGTTCATTGCAGTGGCTTCAAAGCTGCCAGAGGGATCGGAGCAAGCTACAACGGCAACGGTGACAGGTTGACGGTCAGCTGCCATCCACTGCGACCTGTACCGAGCGTTTACTTACTACCTTCTCTGGTTTCACTCTCCTCTTCCAAAGATATCTTACAGCACTGAGACTGCCCTCACCTGACTGCTGTGAAGGGTAGGCTCTGAAGTGTCTAACTCAATGTACCCGTAAAGGATGGCTCCAGGGGAGGAATGGGCCCCTAAAATAATGTGACAAAGGGAAGAGGGAAGAGAACGCAACAGATTTTACACCTTCACAGAGAAAACCAGGTGTCTGTTCCAGCAATATGCACAACTCAGCAAAAATGGCTAGCTGTGTGCCTCCAGGCTTAAATTCACAAAACGAAATGTATTCTTTGCAAAGGTATTGCTTTTAAAATCCGCTCAATTCAGTTTTATTGGGCTGGCCTACAGAGGACACCATCTGGTATCTGTCATCCAAATCTACATGGACATGCTATCGATAAAATCCCCATTTCCAAAATGTGGGTTAGTTAAAAGTAGGGCCAGATTGCTGCCTGATACAAATTAGTCTGACTGATGTAGCTATGCTTTTACCAGCAAAGGATCTGACCTACAAAATCCCCGCTTTAGATACTCATACTCTTTTGGGACAGGGGCTGTCGTTATTTTCTGTGCTATAAAACACTGCAGCACAGAGGACCCAGAGCCATGATTAAAACACTCAAGGATTGTGATGGTACACGTAATAAATAATAATCTAATTGCAGCAACAGATAGATATCTGTATTTATTCATAAGTCAGAATAACTCGTGTCATTCAGTGAATGGTCCGCACGCTTCACTAGAGAAAAACATTCTCTGCAGAGCTGCCATCTTAGGACCTTCCAGAGTTTAGGTAGAGCAATAAAGGCAGAGCTTATGCTATTGTTGGCCATGTTATATCAGTTCATTAGATAGAAATTATCTGAGTCTATAGACACCCTAATACTTTCCATAAAGACAGCATTTACCCCAAAGAGGAATATATTCTTTTCCTTCCCCTTCTGGGGGAGGAAAGAGGCCATCTCACTTCTCAGCTACGTAGAGCATTTAAACTTCATTAAATGGCCTTCAACTATTTCAAAATGAATGAGCATTTTCACACAGTTGGACATCGTACCAAACTTTACGAATTTTACTGAACCGAGGCAGGAGACTTAAATTACTTCTTCCCCTTTCACCCCTGAAAGGGAAGGGGATTTTAGCAACAAACCATCCCAGAGACTAAATCCTGTTACAATTTACGCCCCTCAGAAAACTACACCGGCGTTAATCAGAACAGTATTTGGCTGCAGGAGCTTTACTTACGTCACTGAGTCTTTCCCGAGAGCTACTTCGATGGAAACCTTTCGATTCCCCGCTGGCGCTTTCACTGTCACTGTCTCGGCAACTGTTTTGACCTGGCTTGAGCTGTAAGAAAGACAAAAACAAACAAACAGAGAAAGCAAAAGTTTAGCCTTGTTGAGATTAAGTCCCCTTGTCTACTGCTCTTCTTTGACCCAGGCCCATGGCTACACAAAGCAGCATTTACATGGCACTCGCAGGGCTGCCACTGGCACTGCAGCCTTGGTGCCAAGGCAGGACCTCAGGGAGACCATGAAGGCTGAGAGCAGAGCAAGCTCACGGGCACACAGCTCATGAGCAGGCCAGGGGAGAGAGAGGCAACATTCACATCCCAAGGAGACCAGAGTTTAAGACCTTCATTTTGGGAACTTTTACATTTCTCAATTTTTTCTTACCAAGTTACCGTCACAACAAAGCATGTGTGGGATCAATCCCTTCCTTATCACAGCATAGGAATATTGAGGATTTAAGATCCATGGAAATCTTCCAAGAGAAGGGAACGGCCAGTGCTGGACTAGCTCCTAACACTATCTGGTACTGTAACAACTTCCTGGCTAACCTCTGTGTTCATAAAACATCACCATCTATTTAGCACGTAACGAGTTTTTTTTTGCCTTTCAAACACTTTTAATGAACTTTACTGCTATGGTAATAAATAAAGACAAAAAATATCTAAACTATATTTTCAGGAGAATTGAGAACAACTGTGTAAGCTTTGCCTCACACTGCAGGCTGTGCAGGCCAACATGTTAGAACAGCAGCATACTGAAATGAACACCTAGCACATCTGTACATTATACACAAGCCCACAAGCACATATGCATACACACAGCAAGAAGAAGGTATGAACTGCATCTACTGCAATGCCGAAACTGTATAGATTTCTTTTAACATACCTTTCCCTGCTTCAATATATTAAGATATGTCTTAAGCTTAGTTGATGCCTTGTTGAGTTTCTGTGAAAACTGTTTACTCCAGGGGTTAATACTGACAAAAAGTCGGTTTTAGAAATTTAGATTTTAAATCATAAACAAATACTGGCAGCAGAGACAGATGCAGAGAAAATACTTGGGAGAAAATACTTGGTGATATATCTAATGCAGTATTTTATGAGACACCTAGCACACTTATCAACATTCTTAAAGCAAATACCAAAGAACTCCCATAACCTATCCCAACTGGTAATAAATTCGTAGTAATTATATTTGACTGCAAATAAATAGGAAATCACACTCATCTCGACTGGTGAGCAAAATCACACTCATTTCACGACTGGTGAGCAAAAGTTCCTTCTCCATGAACTCTCTCCACCATCTCTTTCCCCTTCCTTCTCTCTCTTATTTTATTCCAGTTTGCCCAAAAACATGCTGCACAAGCACACAACTGACACTCATTCTCTTTTATAGGCACAAGCTGCACATTTCTATTCAATATATCCCAGACACACATGCACAACTGCATACATGCTGCTCCTCTCTCCCAGGTGCACTACAGGAATGCACAAAGAACCCTCAACCCCACGGTTATTATTGATTTCTCCCTTCCACTGCAGTCAGCTGGGCAAGAGCAAACTGCACGTGCCTATTTGGGATGTGCACTGCTTCACCTTCATCCCTTAGTCCCCGCTTTGGTAAGGAAAAAAACAAAAAAACAAACAAAAAACAAACAAACAAAAAAAAACACAACAAAATAAAAACAGGCAAAGGTTCAACAAGTATAGTTGATTGATATTCTTTTATATTGCTTCTTCCAATAGGTTTCATTCATTAAACTAAGACGCACATGGCATTAGTGCACCAACCCTTTCCTGGTACTTTTTGTGCCCTGCTTGCTCGATGCCACAGAAAAGAACTGATTGTCCTTTGGGGTTTCCATTCCTTGGCCTGTGGCATCTCCTCCACCACAGGTGTGATGACAGCAAGAACAGGATGATATTCCCTCAACATTGTCCAAGCAAAAGGAAATTCCGTTAATTGAAAGATAAGCCAGTGGGCACTGAAGAGCAGCAAAGCTCAGATGGGAGCAGGAAAGCCACAACAGATGCTCAAATAGCAGAGAAGCTGCAGGAAACCCAGGAAAACCAGCCAAACCCTATCTATACCCCCTCCTTCAGGAGTGAGAAGGTCAAATATTCGGCAAACATCTATACTGGGTAAAAAAGGCAGTTCTGTGTGTTCCCTATCAGTCAAAAAAAATGAAGAAAATACATAAAACTAAGAAACTAAGGGCTTAGACAAACAACTGAGTTGTAATGCATGAGCACAACTGAGAAAAAAACCAACACATGTATATTCTCAACTCAAAGAAAATGTAACATAAGAACTATAAGCACTAGAGCTATTTATCAAACACAATTTCCTAAAAGAACTAAATATTCCACAGCTCAGCCAGAAAATCTCAAGAAAAAAGATTTTTATTTCAAATAGAACGGTTTATCAGACAGATGTAACAGATTTAGGTAATATTTTTGGAGGTGGAGGGGAGGATAACATATTCAAGAAGTCCAATACCTCATATGTAACTCGCAGATTTTATCTAGGACCACTGTGTACCATAATTTTATGGTCCCAGATTTAAAATTTAACCACCCAAAGGAAAATGGATCAAATTTCCCTGACTCAGTCTTTTGTCAACAAACACACAGTGATGGAAAAACTGTTACTGTAACTGGGGTCTGAATAATTTTTTGCAGTCTCATTTTTTTTTTTTTTTAGAACTTCAATTTATTTTGTGCAAAATTGTCATGCATTAGGGTTTTTTGTTTGTTTTAAACTAATCGTAATAACTCATTTTTATACTTCTGACATTGCAAATTCTAGCAATTTACAGAGAAGAGAAGAGGAACCCAGCAGGTGCTATTCTTCTGGACACAATTTACAAATAAGAGAATATGACTGAGATACCCAAGTTTCAAACTCCGTAGGAACAAAGTTAACTGCATAGAGCAGACAGAAAACTCAGAAGTAAGTCCAAGTTCAGATTTATAAGCTTTCCATATTTTCCTTTCTTTTTTTCTGAGTTGCTCCATACGCCAAACTGTTGAGGGTTTACATTTTATTCCATAACCCATCAATCTGTGCTACATTTAAAAAAAAAAAAAAAAAAAAAAAAAAAGGAAAAAAGAAGCATGGAAATGTGCCCATTGTCTTCTTGAAGACCTTAAAGTTACACACAAACACACATGAGAACACTTAATGTGGAAAGGCAATGGTTTCTTTCAGTCTACTCACACACATTCAACCACTTGAAGTGATGCTGGAATAACACAGCACTGCTAAAAAAGGTCTGCAAATAAGAGACTGGATTTTCAGTTACACTGCAGGCACTTGGTGCATTCCTCTGTGGCACACAGGATCCCTAAAAGGAGCTTCCCCGAGAAAACACAATTTTTCCTGCTTGGAAGATATTTGAAGCGCTACATTCACAACTCTTGCTCCTGTATCATTCTCATCAGGGTGCCTCGTGAAAAAAGCAAAGCCAGCAGGGATCTCTCGTGATGTCCACACAAGCGCTTCCTGAGGACTCTCCCACATTAACACAGATGTTGCTCTTCCATATTTGCACTGAGCCAAGAACAAAGAAGGAAAGCAAAAAGCAAGTTTGGTTCCATCCTTTCAGTGGGAATGAATTTATCCACTCATTAGGATCTCATATGGGTCTCATGAAGAGGAAATAGAGGATTTCTAGATCCAAACCCCTGAACACTCAGGGCACTGCTGGCTCGAAAAGAACTCGCACAGACACAAGATCTCCCTGAGCATGAAAGACGGATACAGGCAGCAAAGTGAGAACCAGCAACCTGAGCCCGTTTGCCCACTCTGAAAGGCACAGGGCCAGGACCCTGGTGAACACCCACATCTTCACAACTTTTCCAGGATTTTTTGGAAATTCTCAGCATCATCACATCATATTTCTGGAAAGCTTTTACCTCACTACAGGACCTATTAGTTTGTAATACCTTTAAATCTGCTGGAGGATACTGAAAGTCAAGCATAACTGGATAACAGGTGTTTTGTTTGTTTGTTTCTATTAAAAGTAAGAAAGTAAGAAAGTAAAAAGTAAGAAAGGGGAGGGGGGTAGACATGGAAGGATGGCTGCTGGCTGAAGTGCGGGGCTGGAACTCAGCAGCAGGTTTTGTTTCTGAATCCCTCTCTCCATACCTGAGGCCCTCTCTAGAAAGTTAAAATAATTGTAGGTCGGCACTCACAGCTCTGGGGGATACAACCACCATTTCTAGTGGGGAGGGGGCTCCACTGCCAGAGTGCATACATAGAGGGGGAAAAAAAAAAGACAAAAAAAAATAAGGAAAAACAACCTAAAACCACCTACACACACCTGGGGTTTCATTCCTACCTCACATATGGACACAAGTCTTCTGGAGCCTGGGTGCCGGGGGGCAGCAGGGCCTGCTGTGAGGAGAGGCCGGGCCTGGCTCCAGCCAGCTCTGAGGCAGCCCTGCCACAGCCGAGCCAGTCAGCAACACCTGTGGCACCTCTGTGAAAGTGTATTTAACAATGGGCAGAAAACAACACCAAAAAGCTGAGGAGTGTGAGGAAATAAAAGCGAGAGGGAGTCCTGTGAGCACCCAAGTCAGAGCAGGAGGTGCACCAGGCACCAGGGCCGAGATTCCACCACAGCCCAGATAGAGCGGGTGAGAGTGGGGGGACATCACCTGAAGAAACCAAGCAAAAAAGCTGCTTCTTCCTCAAGGAACTGTTGGAAGGACCCACAGGGAAAGCTGTGAGGAACAAGGAGCAGCAGCAAGGGTTGACCTCAGCCCCCTTTCCCCAACCCCTGCACTGGTTGGCGGGGAAAGCCAGGGAAGGAACGTGTTTTAATTGGCTTCCCACTATCCAAATATGTTTTAACTGGCAACACATTGAATTAGTTTTCTTCAGGTCAAGTCTGCTTTGCTTGTGGTGGTCATTGGTCAGTGATCTCCCTGTCTTTATCTTGACTGCCAAGCTCTTGCATCTTCTCCCCCTGTCCTGTTGAGGGGGAGAAGGCGCTGGGCACGCAGCAGCCCCTAGCCAGGGTTAACACCCAGCCAGGGTTAACACCTCCCCACAGCTCGGTCAAGAAGGCAGCTGCTTATGCACTGACTGGAACCACTGAGCACCTATCGCCCTGCACAGAGCGATGCAAAACGGGTACTGAGCTGCAACTGCAGCAAAGGAGGTAACGCCTTTAGAGGGTGTCTGAGATAGCACTGGGATGGGGGAAGAAGATGTATAAAATAGTGACAGTGACCGCTTGATGAAGGAAAAATAGACTAGCTCTGGCCTAAAGATCACAAAGAAACTGGCCAGACATTGCTGCAGTGATGAATAAACTGAAACAAATGTAAAAACATCAACATGAATAACATTCCAATGTAAAAACATCAACATGAAATAAATGTAAAAACATCAACATAAATAAGAGTCTTGTTTCAGGGCATGGGGAGATTTTCAGGTGACTTGAAATCTTACAGAATTATTTTTCCACCAGAAAAATACTCAGCTCTGTTTTGTGACAGCAAAAGTGCAAACTGAATATGCACCTGTGTCCAGGGGAAGAAGCCCTCTGTTACTCTTCATACTGGCATTCAAAGTCACAGGGTGAAGTAGGCCTAAATGTACAAATTTAGGAGTAGAATAGAGGATAGTTCTCCAAAAAAAAAGTGCTATAGTTACGTTTGTCAGACATTTCTGTGAAATGAGGAAGGGATGGGGGATGTAAGCCATAAAACACTCATAACGATAACCCATAACAACACGGCACTCTGCTGCCTTTTGTCTCAGAATGGAAAAGAATGAAGGACAGAGATAGTCGATCATGTTAAGAGGCATAAGGAGGAATAAAAGGGCAGCTGAGCCCCAAGCTACAGGGAGCATCATCCTCTCAGGACTGCAGCTTGCTTTGCTGGATCCCTAAGCCACTTTAGATAATTCCATAGTAGCGGTGCCTGGTTAGCACATAACAAAAAGCAAAATAAATAAACCTACTGAGAATTTAGCTAAAGCCTTTTTCACAGATCTTATATATCATGTCAAAAAAACCCTAATGTGGCTCTTCTCAGTTTTTTTTTTTTTTTTTTTTTTTTAATATATTTTCATTTAAAACCCCATACCATTTGGCAGCAGTAAATCCAAGCTATGGTATAGTTTTGAGGCGCCTGAGTTTCCACACCATATGGAATTAAAGGATTATTTCACTACATTATACTTTAAAGTTATGAATACTAACACTTCTCCGTATTATAGCGCAGCCAGCAAGCTAAGTCTTTACTAGAGCCCTAGAGGAAGAGGACAGCTGCTCTCCAAGGGATGGCATAACCCTACTGCAGGAGGGGAATTATGCTTTCAGTTCTGCCTGTCATTCTTTATTTACACAGCTTTTGCAAGGGCAAGACAGTCCAAAACTGGTCTGATCCAGCTCCCACCTGGATGAATATATTTTCTAGCTCAGATCAGCTGGTGAACAGACTTGTCACTTCTCCATTAGCGATGTTTCCTGACTCCAGAAAGCCTCAACAGGAACAGCCCTGTCCCAGACCCATGGCAGAAGTTTGTCCTGACCACACTGACAGCCTACACATACAAGGACATTTCTATCTGGTCCTTCATACACCGAGTTTGCTTGCATTTTGCTCTCTGGGCTTTCCCCAGCAGCCCAGTCTCAAGCCAGGCTGTGAACACGCAAATTTTTGTCGCTACTGGGAACAACAGATTTCTCCCCGAATGCAGCACACGTGGATCTAGGCAGAAGCACCAACACATCAGGCAGTTGCCCATGGCTGCCTGCTGCTCTGGGTGGCCAAAGGCCAGAAAACAAGAGCCAATTCTGCTGCCTGGGCAAGGTAAGCCCAGCTGCACTCACTATGGTCTTTGTTAGCAGCTTGGGCAGTCTCAGCATGATTTATCATGAATCCATCGGTGGTCCTTCAGGGCTTGGAAGAGGAGGAGCCTGGCTTTTGGCACACAAAGTAGGAGGGAGGGTACCAGGGGGCAGGAGAGGACCCGTGGTCCCAGGGAGCAATGTCGCACCGTGCTGGGTGCATGAGCCACCCGTCAGGGAGGGAGCCAGAGCGGTGGGCACCACCAGACACCTGTGTGAGATCGGGGGTCCAGAAGCGGATGGACTGCTTGTGCCTTGTAGCATCAGATGCCGGTGAAGGTGATGTGTAGCCTGAGCACAGGGAGCACCTCCAGCGGGTTTTACCCGCTTGTTTATTCCAGTATCAGGGTGACCACATGCTCCAAGGAGACCAGTTTTGATATGCCTTGGGAAGCAAAACCTAACTGCAGTCCCCACTAACCTCCACCCACACATCAGGGTGGAAAAACAAGCAGCCAATTAAAATATATACTGTTGCATTATTTTGCACTCAAACATAGCTTTCACCTCAAAATCTGTTAACTGTTTCATTTCAAAATGGGACAATTCACGTTGAACTGATTATAAAAATTCACGTTCAACTGATTATAAAAATCAGAAGTTAAACATAAGTGGATTAAATTAAATCAGAAGTTTAACATCACTGGATGAGTTAAAAGTTCAGTTGAAGGGTGCTGCTTTTTATATGATATCTAGAATAAAGAAAGAATGTCTTTAACTTTCCTGGTCTGCTGAGGTTTCACACACAGGTGCCAGCTCCCTGGCCTGCAGCACACAGCCCCACAGGCATGGCAGGAACATCTGCTTTGTGAGTATGGCAAAAGCACAGCCTAAGAAGCTGGTCTCTGCCAAACCCACACCCCTGAAGTGCTTTCCATTAGTCAGAAAAGAACAGCAGCAGATTTCATGCAGGACTGAGTATTTGATTACAAAGAAAACACTTTATCAATGACTGAGAACAAATCTGGCTGTATGAAAACAAATAAACGGAGAGCTGCTTAGCAAGAAAAAAAACAAAAAAAAACAATGTAAATCCAGGCTTGTTACCTGTGATTTAAATAATGATTAACAGTTTTCATTTAAATGCTTTCCTTTAAATCTATCTTGCTACTGACACAAGTTAGACTAATAGTACTTACACAGCACTTACATGTCACCCAAAGCTTTAAAGGTGGTTTAACATGGCAGCCGTAGGTCTGGAGCAAGACCTCTGCACTGCATTTCCAGCAAAGCTACATTCACTGCCACGACTCCAGTCTGAATAGCTCAACAAAGGAGCAGTACCAGGAAAGCAAATCAGAGGTGAGATAATGAGGAGGAAGAATATTTACAATGCACAAGTTTAGGCAGTAAATATGAAAAAAGAATTCACACCGAGTGTGCTCTCTGAACAATATTAATACAAAGACATTTTTCACACCGGGGAAGAAAAATCTTGTTACCTGAGAGATACAATAAACCATTTGGAGAGGCTCTCTGTGCATGTCTTGATATTTAATCTTACAACAACCAATGCACAGCCACCAAGAATCAGGGCCTACATGCCATCGCCCTGGGATATGACATCCTTACCAGAAGCTGAAGCTAGTTTATTTTGCATATCTGCGTGGTAAAGGGAGGTAGACCAACAAAGTGAAGATTTTATCTTTTGTTTCTTCCCTCTCTCTTCTGGGAATAGAAAGTAATTTTCTTGTTCAAAAATTCTTTTTAAGAAAACCAAGAATAAAAACATGTATTTTTCCTATTTCCTGTCGACAACAAATCCAAATCTAATAGAACTTGAATAAGTAACTATAAACAATTACCTAATTAGCTCTATGATACAGAACAAGGGTGTCTAACTAACTTATCCTAAAGCACTGACAGTCATTTCCTGCTGCCTTTGAGCTGATCCAGAGTCTGCTGCTGCACTTGCTCAATACATCGGGGAAGAGGAACTCATCCTCTGCTGCCGTGAATGGGGGAGATCCTCATGGAAGAAACAGCTACACCCCACTTCTCCCAGGGAGAATTTGGCTACCTAGCATTGTTATTACAGAAACACCAAGTGACTGGGATCTGCTCGCAGCAGCAACAGCAGAAGCCACAACGGCTAAGAATAAATAGCATCCTTGCCAGAGCGGGGGTGGGAGATAAAGAGAACGGGCATTTATTTCCAGATCCTCTTCTCCTTCATTATATGCTTGGGCACCCTTAGATATATAGCACACAGAAGGTACCCTGAAGTAGCTCTGCAGCTCTATTTTATCTAAGTTACAAAGGGAATGCAGCCCATCAATTTTTTTTCTGTGCTGTTTATGCAGAAATCGAAGATAAATTTGGCATAAACTCATCACACCTCAGAATCATACATACATTATACAACATATAAAGTGTAACAGACTTGCTCTGCTCCCCAGCTCCTGTTAAGAATGGTATGAAACAGCAAGCTGTTGGCAATTGCAACAAATGAAGCGTATTTCTTGCACACTTTAAAAGCTGAATTGCAAAAAAATATAGGCTTCTTCTGACCCTTTGCATTTTGATGGTTGCACAGTGAGAAATACAGCCTTTAAAATTACACCTTGCAAAGCACTCCATTGTACCAATCAATCTCCCCAGGCGGCTTCCATAGCCCAGTCTCGCAGGGTACAAAGAGGAGGATAAAGAACAAGAGCCCAGCCGGTCTGCTCGGAGGCAGCCAAAGCCGTGGCCATTGGGGTAGAATCGATTTGTCCTTCTCGATAGTTACTCAATCCCTCTGTTGAGCTCATTTGTATCCCCCCTTGGATTTCCAGGGCTCTCCATTGCCTCTGTGCCTTTGTACTGCTAAAACCACCTCTGGAGCACAGCTGCTCTAGTGCCTACTCCTGCCTGCACAGACACTTGTACTCGCAGCCTGATCCACATATGGCACAAGTCCTACATACTACTCAGCTTAAGCTCTGTTCTGTATGTCCCACAAGCAGATTTTAGTTCCATGGGCAAAGGCGTGACCTTTTAACACAGTTGCCTACCCAGCTCGAGCCCTGGGCATATCCCACCAGGAGCAGTGTACAGAGGTGTTCACTGCAAGGGCATCCACCAGGGGCTGGGGTTTGGGGTTGCCTTTAAGCTTGCTCACATGAAAAACACAGAGAACCAAGCTGGCAGCTCTACCCCAGCACTGTGGCTGAGAAAAGCATTTTTCAGAGCTCTTGGCAACCTGAAGGATGACTTTCCAGATCCTTCTTGTTAGACCATTACCACCTCTTGCTTCAGTGGCAGGTCTGGCCTATGGATTTGGGGAGTCCGTCCCACCTCAGCCCTACATCTCTGAGGAGTCCTCTTTTCTGTTGTACAGCAAGGGCAGGTGCGGTAGGAAAGCAGAGGCAAACACCCTGCCTTCACTCGGAATCTGTGGGAAAGGGAGGGGTAAACAGAAATGCTATCCCATTCAGCCCAAGGACGCTGACATCCAACTCCGTAAGGACTCTGCTTGGCCTCTGGTTGACTTTGAAACGTATAACCTACTGGAAAAATACCTAAGTATCTAAGAAGATAAAATGAATCACATGATGGAACAAAAAGCAAGCAGGCCAGGTCAACAAGTTTAACATTACTGCAGCTCCACAAACAGCCTGAAAAAGACCGAAGGGACGCTACTCGCTCACCTGAACTAAGCCACGGCTATCGCCATCCTTTTTTTCTCCTCAGTGTAGACCACTGCACTGACACCCAGCTAACATTACAGAAGCAAATAAATGACTCGAAGGAGGAAATATCAGTATTCATGCATGGACCTCAAGTTGTTTGCCACTGTTTACTTAAAAGAGCCCTGTTATTTCATAGTTCGATATAAGCCCAGAATAAATATTTAATAACTTGGTTGCATAAATAATGGTTTGAAGGTTGAGCTATCGGCTTAAAAATATAATACTATTTTAAGCCGTTTAACTGGCCAGTCACATAAATTATTCAAGATTTAAAAGTCATGCTGTGGTCTCTGTACAAGGAGAAAACTAGGAAGTTGTAACTATAATGACAAAAGCAGGGCAAGATCAATCTAACCACATGATCTCTAACACAAACAAGCAGCAATTAAGCAGCAATCAAGACCAATATGACTGTGGTTGATGTCCTTTTATGCCAATACTCTCAGCCCAGAGAGCAAAACTTAATAATGTTTTGCAATTTATCAAGGGAACCATAACTCTGCTCTCTGTGACTTGGCCAAGAGGCTATTATGATAGCATTTCTCTATAATTTAATAATGTGATGGAACGGAGAGGGAAGAGTAAAAGCATTTTTGACATATAACTCATGTCTATGTGTATTGTATTTTCTCCTTGCTTGAATGATAGAAGCAAAAGTCATAATAATATACCTCAGTACCAATTTGTTAGCAGGAAAGGGGAGCTGAAGTATCTGGCAAAGAAAATCTATTTGAAGAAGCACAGAAGGGATGGGAATGAACCATCTGAATTCATTAGCAGCTGTCATTGATGTGGAGATGAGTTTAGAGATGAAGAGAAGCTAGTCATCACAAATAACTCAGGAGAAAAGCAAAGGGAGGAATTGTTGTTTAAGTTGTTTAAATCTGGATTAGCTTCTGATAGATGGCAAGCTGCCACTTACAGGAACCTTTGTGTTGTGTGCTCCACCCTCTTTGGAGGGAAGCTCTTTGAACAAAATAAGATATTTCAGCGTTTCAGGCTGCACACAGATTGCCAGTGCTCCTGGGTGCTGCTCTGTAACACTGGCCTGTTTGGCACTAGCAAGTCACAATTTTTCTGTACCCAAGGCTGTAGTTTCACAGCACCTTTTCTGCTCCAAGAGCCCATCCCTGCTGTTACCCAACAGTTACAGGCTGCTTTTCCCCACACCTCTGAGGCTCCCTGGGCTTTGCAGGGATCTCAGCCCGGTTACAAATGACCAGATTATTTTCTTCTTCTTTTCCTGCGTTGCGTCTAGCACAGGTGAATTCTTTGGTTTGGCACATGGGAGGCAAAAATGTTGGGAAGGGGCAGCAGGGACTGCCCTCAGGCACTACCAGGCAAAGAAACGCTGAAGGACCACCTCCTTAAACCAGTTTGACTTCATGACTTAAACCTTGTTTGCTCTAGACACAAGAGCTGCAGCTATTCTGACAAATTCAGAATGCCTTAGAACTCCTAACAACACCAGTTCATTGTTTTGGCTTTGTTTTATATTTACCTTTTTTTTTTTTCTGCTTACCTCTCTTCTCATCCTGAGAAATAACATAATATATATTGTAGCACTATGCTTTCACCTTGGACTACTTTTGCCGACTGAAATTACGAGTTCTCGTATTGGCAAATGTCAAAAAATCTCCTGGTACATCACGGAATCTGCCCCTTGTGAACAGTGACCAAAGGTGATTTAATGTTTGATAGATTCCATGAGTCAGATGCCTCAGCCAAAGTCCAAAACCACCTTCGTTTTCTGGAAAATCATTCTGCCAGCTAGTGGTACTTGTCCTTCCTTCCACTGGCAGCCTCAACAGAAGGCAAGGAACTGGGGCAAGATCCAGTGCCCACTGAAATCAAGAGGAACATTTCCACTGATTTAGGGAATGCTGAATCCATTGAAGAGAACTGGGCATCTACTATGATTACTTCCTAGATAATTTGTCTACCTTATACTGATTAAAAACAATTTAACTTCTCTTTCATATGCTTTAATATCATATTGCACCTACCCACCTTGCAAACATAGTCATATGCTATGTAAGACCTGTGTTATTCTTTCAAAGCAAGTGAAAAAAACCAACCCTATAACACGTGACTGCTATCAAATTATGGTTAGCTGAATTAATCCTCATCCTAGCATTTAATAATTTTTAAAGTGCTTATTCAGGAAAAGGTCAAAAATCACTCGGAAAGATATGCTAATGGTTCTCTAAGTAATGTTTAGACACGCTGAATAAATTTTCACACTTAAGTCACATATAGAAAGCATTACAAAATGCATTATAAATTGTGCTCTTCACAAGGAGAGCTGTGCATAGAACATGCTCTGGCCTCCCCACAAGACAGGACTTAAACACTTGCTTAAATTTAACTCAGCTGAGGAAAAAAAAAACATCTTTACCATTACACTTGAGATACATCAACTGATTCACAACCTATAAGAAGCCTACTCTTGTTCATCTACATGACTAAAATTAAAAAAAAAAAAACAAAAAAAAAACTGAAACACACATACACACAAAAAATGTCCAGAAACTGCCAATTCCCCCCAAACTCCATCCTAACAAAATGAAAAATAGTTGTAAATAATTGGAAATGAAGGAAGATAAAGCTCTGCATTGATGGATCTACTTGGAAGCCCCGCCATGCTTTGAAATATTTGGGCTTTAAAATGACCCACAAGACTTAAAAATTAAGTATCAGCATGTGAAAACGTACCATATTACAGTTTAAATCAACCATTACACTGGCTCAGCAAGCATCAGCACGCTCCTTCTATGCACTAAAAAACGTCAGCTTCTCCTTAGTGAACAATAATTTGTGAAATAAAGCAGGCATGCAAAATATGGGTGGCAGGCAACAAATGCAGATATTTTGGGCACCAAGGTGTTTTAAAATTGTTTTTCACTTCTGCATCCAGCATCCACAGAAATCTCAACAGATCAAAGTTTTGCAGACAAGGAAAAAAAGGCCCACAAAATTAATAACTATTTAAGTATTCTGTTTCATCATGATAACAAACAGATGGTTTTAATATTCTAGAGGCTAATTTCTGAACAATTAAAAACACAGCAAGACATTAACATCTAATGAAACATTTTAACTACCAGTATATGCATCTGCCATTAATTTCCACACAGTAAGGTCTTGGTTCTCTTCAATCTGTTCTTTATTAAGGAAAGTTTTTCCACTCTGAATTTAGTGAAGTAGAGAATTAACAACTGTTTTCAATCAGCAATCAGCATGATATTTCGCCAGTGTGCATTGAAACCGTCCACACTATCAGACATAAATTTACTCCTATGATGGCTTTGATCTGCACACCGAGTAGAGATGTTAGAAGGGAATTCATTTTTCTAATTCCATTTTCATTTAGAACATATGAATTAACCCCTCACAGATCCAATGTCTCTTTTTATCTACTTCAGATAAAGAAGGACACCTACTTAAAATGTTACGGCTTACGCATTACTTGCAACCTAGCCAAAAACAAGTTCATTTTTTGAAAGCAACAAAACCATTCCCATGCAAACTGTACTGAAATAAAAGTTCTTCAAAGGCAACTAGAGTCTGATATTTATGAGCTTCTAATTTATATTTCCTTTGCTCATCTGTGATAAGAGCATAGGGTAGTATTCATCAAAGCAGTACCCATGCAAAAACTAGTTGCTGTAAAAAAGAAAGTCTTTATACCACAGACACCGAGCCATCTAATTCATCTGCTCCCTAATCAGGCATGCAGCTTAGAACTACTGATGAATTTTCTGCAGGTTAGCAATTTGGCAAGTTATGATTTAAATTAAGCCTAGGCAAGTCATTCTCCTTGCTCCCAGGGTATGGCAAAGGGCTGATGTTATTTAATATTTGTTGTCATCACCTAGCTACTGTAGAATGAACCCTGTAAATAAATACCTCAAGGAGTAAATTCAAACACTCTCCCTGATGGGCTTGTATAGCTTGCTTGCCTTTCATTAAACATAAATATGTAGGCAGCTCAGCTCAATGTGTGTCTTGGTTTTCAAAAGGGTTAAGTTAGTGAGTAACTCCCAATGATTTTAACAGGAACCACATTCTGTCCAGGTTCCTGTTTTGCTTTTAATCATGTCATTTATGTAAACATGGAATTGCAAGGCTAAGTTAATAAACATCGAAAAAAGCCTTGACTAAACACAGGTTTAGGGAAGGAGTCAACCGCCGGACTCCGTCTCTTGGATTCATTCCATGGAGTTCAATGGCGACTTCGTGGTGCACCAAGGACTGTCTGAAAGGCACCTACACAGAACGAGGGTCCTACATCCTGATTACTGCTCCAAGTCAGCAAAAAGGGGCATGAATGCGAGCCTTCTGCCTGCCAGCTGATGCCCTATGAATGGATGTTTGCTGTTCCAAGACATCTCCCTCCCTCCAACTGAAATAACACGCCGGGCTCAACGCGCTTCCCCCAGCGGCTGTGTAGTTCCACGCACACTTCCACAACAGGCCCTCTGCAATAAAAGCACCTCACGTCCTTGTCGAGCCCTACTCTGTGTGGCTGTATCTGTCTCAAAGGCTCAGCCTGAACAAAGCAGTCTGTGTGTCAGTACTTGATTTTTTCTATGTTGAAACAGGTTTATTGCAGGTTAAGGGCCAGATCCAGGAAGGCTCAGAACACCCACAAACCCATTTGGAATTCAGGTTTTCAAAACCTGGAACCAGAACAGTAGTTAGGTATGAAAGGACATGAAAGATTAGTCGTTCGGCTCCGAGCACTGTCATCACGACGAATTTCAAGGATTAGGGCTTGGAGTTCCTGGTGTGCCTAGCAGAGGCAGGAGCGTAATGCCACTGGAAGGCAGCGAGCTTTGGCTCGTTTTATATCCACTTTTGGTTCGATGAAATATGGCTGAAGTGGTGTCCCTGGGGAGGCCATATGGGATTTCAAGAGACCTTTCCAGCCAGTCATATCTGGTTCAGAGAAATGTGCGCACTAAAATGAATGTACTGGGAGTTTGCCATGTAACCATTAGCCATACAAGCACCATTAATATACCTCGGAGACGCTGCCTTATTTTTATGTCAGACAGTTTCAGACTAACACTGTACTTAGTGAGGATAGCACAATATTAAAATGTGACTTTCATACTTTTTATGCTCCAAGTGCCTGGATCTACTCCTGGCACACTACAAAAATAATACTTTTATGATTCAGTTTTTCCATGAAATATTTATAATACAGCTATTGAGTGATGGAAGTGCCAGAATATTACTATTGCTATACTTGAGTTCCTGGAGATTGTAAGCTTTTGTTTGGTCTAGCAGCGTGAAGGAAAAGCGTCCTGCTAAACATCTGTCTCTCGCTGGGGAACCACATGGGAAATAAAGACTTTGGGGCAGCATTGCCTGAAGTATTTGAGTACTCATCTTACCTACTGCTGTCTATGAGAGCTCAGGAGACTCAGCATTATAAAATCAAAGAAAAGCAAAGAAAGATGCAGACGCAAGCGGTCCCATAGCCCATCCCTCTGGGCCCAGGAAGGGCCAAACTGTATCTGCATCGCTCCTGGCACACACACAACCCAGCCCAAACTGCTGCTAAAGACCCCCAGTGACCTCTACAACTGCTGCAGGTGAATTAGTGCGGTATTTCACTGCCTTTCCCTGGAAAAAGCTATCATTCACGGCTCAGCCACATCCCCTACCTGCAGCAGCGTTCCGCGTCCTATCTATCACGGATACATCAAACTGATTTTCCCTTGCTCTTTGCAGCTATCTTGTGTTTGAACATTGTTATCAGTGCCTTCATTTTATTTTCTCTTTTAAAAACTAAATTTCTTCAATCTCTCAAACCTATCTTGAAGACCATGCTTTTAGACTTTCTCTGTGCACTCCACACATTTCTCTCACCGATTATTTCCTCTTCTGAAGGAGAGCACCCACAGCATCCATTAAGAATCATCTAATCATACAACTCATACTGGCATAAATTGCATATTAAATGAAATACATCAGGATGAAATGTGCTTTAAAAACTGTGCTCTGTGTTTAGACGACTGTTCAGGCAGGCTTACTTTTGGGTGTCTTAAAAGACACCTGAAACGTGTCTTTAGTGATCACCTGAAGTGCTCACAACATAAACCTTCTGAATGTATGCCACTCGTTCCCTCCTGGAAGTGCTGTTAACTCATTGGATAAATAATATTAGATCTGTACAAGATCCTTCCTGAACAAAACAGAAATAACTACAGCTAGAGACAAGCTGCTTAGGGAAGAAAGGTTTGGGAAAGGCTTTGTTAAGTTCACTGCAGCTTGATTCAGATCTCTCCTCATTCAAAACCTTACACGAAGCAGGCCTTCTGCTAGATATTAAGACTTTTCAATAGAAACTTTATTTTGTAATAGCGCTTTTGTAAGCTGGAGTTGCTAGGACAAAGCCTAACTCCTCGTGGTACTTCCAGCTGGAATGCATTTGCTCTAAGAAGCTGTCACTGAAGTGATCTGGAGAAACACTTGAATTCCTTTTAGCAGCTTTCAAAGGCCGCTCAGAGATGCCCCACAGCCCCATTCTCCTTGCCAGGCCCTTCTTGCTCCCTGCTGCACTGAGTTACAGCAGAGCGCTGGAATAAAACACGGCTTACTCTGCCGTTAAGCGTCCTAGTTAGGCAAGCTGGAACTGGAGATCGTGCACAGGTTTTTTTGGCGTTCATAAACCTATTTTACAACAACCAAGACGAGGAATGATGAAGGAGATTCTGCGGCAGACGGAAGTCTGACTTTAACAGCTCCACGCGAGGACTGGAGGAAGGAGCGGAGCATGGAAGGAGCCATCGGGGTGGCTGCAAGGTAGAGTTATTGCGTTCTTTTTAAGGCCACAGAAATGCCATGCTGTCAACCTCCGGTATCCCACAGCAAACCATGGCAACAGCTGCCTGGCTCTGTAGTAATAAACTGAACCAATTTAATAGCTTTTATTGTTCTGCTGTGATGTTTGAGCGCAACCACTTCTTTCCTCCTAGGACTCCTGAGCCCGCAAGGGCAGCAATGAGAGAAGATCTCATTTACCTAAAAGCGCTTATAAATTTTTAATTTGCTTTAACAAGTAAATTAACAAGTCCCTCATTCAGGCAAGTTTTATGGCCTCTTGCCACTTGGGGAGGGCCATAAAAGTTTTATAGATAATCCAGAGCTACTGAGATTGCTCATAATAAATTGTCTGTTTCCTGTTATTTTATCAAACCACTGGGCTTCTAATGACTTAAAGTCACAGCTTCCTTATATCTACACTTTTTATGAGCCCATATTTATAAACTGTAAAGAATATCTTAAATTATACTGGGCCCCTGCTAATCATTACAAAGCCAGTTTTTTTATTGGAGCCAAGCTTTTTGCTCACGCCCACTTAATAAATTCTAAAGGATTTAAGGGCAAAATTCTTTTTTTGAGATAACACGCTGATTCCACCTTCTATTTTAAGACATTGCCTTAGCCAAAGTTTCATTAACAAATACTTTGAAGTGCCTGGAACTCTCTGCTCTGATTTCTAGCAGTTCTTGAAGAACTTCTCAGGATAGCAAGCACTTCAGGCAACTTTATCCAGCCTGGCTCTGGGCTTCAGGCTTTAGAGGAGCCAGCACTTAATTAGAAAAAAAACACAATCCCTTTTCAGAGGGAAAATGCTCCCTCCAGTAGGTGCTCACTGTCTACCCTCTGGAGCGCCACTGATGATGCTTATACAGAAGAACCTTAAACAAGATGTCCTTACCCTTTGGTACTGTGCATAGTCATGCGGAAATCAATGACGGCACTCAAGGCAAGTATACTTCAGCACATTTACATCGCAGCCCCACAGGGTGCAGCAACAACTGAGCACTTTTTCACTGTAGTCACAGAGCTGTGTCTAGTTGTGGCTTTGAAGCACTCACACTGCCTAACCTTGGGCACCTAATTTAGTGGGGTGTTCCTGCTAGTCAGAAATTAGAAATCACTCCAGAGAGGGCACAGGCCTCAACTTGAGTGCCCATAATATTTCTGCGGAGGATTATTTCTTTCCACAGCGACTCCACAGAGCTTAGGGAGACTAGATTTTTAACACAGCGGCTTGTCTAAGTGAGATTACCTCACCGTCTTTCCCTCAGCTTCCGCTATGGGAATAACGTGACAAAGCAATAAGGAAAACGATTGAGGTCATGTTTGCTAATGTGATATATTTGTGTGTGGAGGGTAAGGGAGGAGTGAAGGAATAAAGCTGCTGCACATTCTGTCCTCCAGAGAGCTGAACATTGTGTCTGGATTAAAGCCTAAACTTGCTCTGATGTTTGGGCTGGTACACAGCTACAACGAAAGGGCACAGGGATAATAATATATTAAAGGTGAATATAATCAGTATTTTCTCTAAGCACACAGTGTTACGAAAATCTAAAACTCCTTCAACTTAACAGGAGAACACAGAACTTGAATAAAAAATTCCCTGTTACCTTTCTGCAAAATATAAGCCTGGGTATCTGGAAATTCCATTTATCCTGAAGGAGGAAAACATTGCAAGAGGAGAAATTGGCCTTTGCTCAGCAAAGTTTTCCTGCTAAATGGGAAATTCCAGCAGGATAGGTAAGTTAAAAATAGCATCCTGAGGTTCTTTAAGAGAGATGCAAGAGCAGGTGCTAAATCCTGGAATATGCCCATTATCTGAAGTGCTGAGAGCGCTTGAAGTTTTATTTATTGATTTTTCAGTTGGAAACTGCCATAGATTCATCTCTCACAATATCACCCTAGATTAAGATCCATTGTGTAATTACATCTGTGCTTGTGCCCCTTCATTCTTTGATGTTATGGTTACTGTAGTCCACTAAAAATAGGCTGTTAACGTGGATGAACTTGTCCAGGTATCATGGTACAGTAAGTGAGAACTTGTTCAGCTGAATCTGGCAATAACCGTAAATACAAAGGAAAAGAAATTTGTGAAAACAGGCCGTAATACCCTTACCAAATGATGATTATCTTGTGTTCCTAATAAACATGCCCACAGACAAGCATGCCCACAAATGCAGGCACATGCCATGCACCAGATTTGGGTTCTGTTCCTACAAGTTCAGAAATCCTAAAGATGGGATGGAAACAACTGCAAAGTGCCCCAGGGATCACATTTTTCCAATTCCCTGAAATCCTTTTGGATGACTGAAAGCCTAACTAATGTCATCTAACTTATTTAAGAAGCATAACTTTTGACTTAACTGTGTATGTATAAATTGGATTAAAACAGTACCTCTTGCTTCCCTACCACAGCAAATCCAATGCCCCACTCTTCTACATTTGCTAAAGGTGCATCTCCTTCAAAACTGAAGCACTAACCCTTGCTTTGATCACTAAGTAATAAAAGTTTTGAAGGAACAAGGATTCAGACAAAGAGGATCAAGAAACAATACTCAAAGAAATTGAACAGTACGTGTCCTTATAGTATCAAGAAGCCTACAGACAAATTCCTGTTATCTATCTGCTCCCAAAGATAAGAAACCATAAGGGCTGTGCAAAAGCGCTTCAGCCTGTGGTAACAAGGAAAAAAGAGGAAAATAAGTTCTGTAATCAATGTAAAAATTAAGAGTGACACAAAGGAGACAAACAGATCTTTCACAGTGCCTCTGTCTGAGCCACAGTCATACAGGCTGAAGTATTAGAAATGTGTCATAAGCCACCATTTCCAATGGGCAAGAAATTGTAAAAGCAAGTGGGAGTATACATGCTCAAGATCAGATTTTGTAAGATTGGCAAAAGCTTACATCGAAAAGCCTGAACTCACCAGTATATTTGAATTTTTAAATAAAGAAAAGGATATGAGATACAATGTCTGCAAAGAGCTACATATACTGTCTTCACCTGTATTTACTAAGAATGGACAAATAGATCATAGCTCAAAGGAAAGGGTTCTATCTTTTTTCCCTACAACTCTTTTTTTCCCTACAACAATGATAGTAGATGTTCTGCCCTGTCTTTAAAAAAGACATCTCCTAATGGATATAAACAGAAGCAGAAGTGAGAAAACCCAACAAGAAATGGACCATAGGCACTTTTCTCCAGGAATCTGGCAAAACAATGACCACATATGATTTCCAGACTTTCTTTGACAATGACTACAGGTCTCTGACTGAGGAGCACCCAAACTGTCAGAAAGTTGTCTGAGTGAGTAGTCATGCTTTCAACACTGACCTACCTTAAGCTCTCCGTGGCTATCACCTTTGTACAAACACACACAAATTACTTCTCTAACCAAATCGTTGCAAAAACACGTGCCCGCCTTTGTTACGAGACAGAAGATATTTCCATTCAAGTGAGCTCGTCTCTGGTGCACCTAAGTCTTGCGGAGCTCCTAGGTTTCAGTTCACATTTCAGGTTAATCTTTTCCTTTCCTAAAGAACAGAACATCCTTTTTCCTGATCTCCCCGAGGGCTCAGTATTTGCAACATCAAACAGAACATACAAACCATCGCGCCCCCTCCAAAAGCCTATTATACTGTCAACTGGCTTCCTAACTGCAACCAGGGGAGAAAGCTTATATACTGACTCCAGAGCTCTTTTACTGCTGGAAAGTGTCCATGATTTCTCCAAGCTACTGCTGCATTTCATTTCTCTAAAGAACTCATAATAAGATGGGCAAAGCTCCAAGAAAGAAAAAAGAAACCCGACCAACTATCTGAACTAGCCCTGCAGTTCCCCCCTCCGTTACTTCGCGTTGCTGGCAGAGGCCAAAACCACAAGGCTCTCGTGCAATACTGCCAGTGACCCTCCTTAATAAATCAGATATTAAAATACAGAGTAGCATGAATTAGGCTGGAAAGGGAGAGCAGGGCAAATGTCTGCTAGTAAAGATAACAACGTATCTTGTGGTGTATTATATATTCATGAAGTATTGAAAGAAGTGAGAGACTAAGAGGAAAGTCCTTCTGCAGGCTACGCTGCAAGCAACTGGAATCCGACAGAAGTCATTGTATATTTATTAATTTTGCGATGAGAGACGGAGCTGTTATTTACCAGGAGAAAGGCCTGCTGGTGGCAGTGCACGGACTGCCAGGGCTCGCTTCTAGGGCTTGCTCAGCGGGCACTCGCAGAGCACAACACGAAGCTCCCTGGCAAGCTGCTGTCAGAGTGCAGCGTGCTTCTGCACCAACTCGGGAAGAGAAAAAGGGCGAGTAAGAAAGTGCAATTCAATAACAAGGGTGTCTGTGAGGCTCGGCTGCATTTCAGCAAAATGCTTTGATGCTGGTAGGTTTTATCAGCTATTTACTTGCTTTCTCTCCTGCTGGGAGAAGAGCTCACACCCGCTTTGGCAGCCTACTTGCTGGCCCCCAGCCTAGGACAGCAGGAGCGAGGTCTCCCTGCGTGCAGAGCACATCGCTGGGATGTGTCCCATGTCCCGGAGAGGTCCCGACTTCTCTTCCTGAGGCCCCGACTTCTCTCCCTGTGGGACATTGCAGCCCCCTGCCTGCTGCAGCAGCAGCGTTGGGGGGCCTTTGCTCTCCAGGTCCCTCCCCGCAGACAAACCCCCTAACAAACCCTCACGAGCCATCCTGCAAATCGAAAAGCACACCGCAGCTGAGCACGGAGCTCGGTGGGCTGAGCGGTACTGAGCAGAACTTCCAGGCAGGCAGCCGGTACCACCCGCCACTCTCATCCCTAATTTTTCAGTTAATGACTCACGGTAAGCCGCAGCTGACAGCAGCCTTAGGTCTAATGGATGATATTTACAGCTGAAGTTCTATAAAGTTAGGAGGTTATGTCAAGCTGCAGCATCCAAGCGACTGTAAATGGAGCCCTGCACAGCGAGGAAATGGCTGGAGATTGGTTACAGTCAGGAGTAATTGATCTGTCTGAAAATATGGCCCAGGAACCATAGGATTAATGCTCAAATTCCAGCTGCGTTGCATTGCTCGCTTCCCTCCAGCTCTCCAACAACAAAGACATGCCTCCTCCTCTGGAGACCAGAAAAGTTTTATTAAAATCTTCATACAACTGTTGCAGCGGAGGCCCTGCTAAAAGCATCACAGGAAAAAAATGCAGGATTCATAACGAAACCATCCTACAATTTCCTTTCGATCTGGCATTGATTTCAAAGGGGCTACCTGAGCCAAGAGCCGCTCGCCAGCTCCCCTCCTGGGCGGGCGCAGGGCGGGCGGGCGAGGAGCCCCGACAGCGAGCGGAGCAGGCACGGGGAAACAGAGAGGGGAGGAAAAAATAAAGCGGGAACGTGGCCAAAACTGCAGCTGTGCTGGCCCATTAAAAAGCTGAAACTCATTCTACTGTTCGACCTCATGCTTATCACCACATAACTATTCATCAAAGAAATTTCGGTGCAATTAATTAAATTATTCCCCTGCCTGTGCCACAGAGTCGTTATTCCAATATCAGCTTTCACTCGCACTCTCTTAAGCTCGTGTCTGTATGCCAAGTGACATCTCTAGGGTTGTCCGGTCTCAATAAAGCTCTGCTCCTCACCACTCACAGAGGCTATCATTTCTCTTTTTTATTGCCATTTATTTTCCACTAGGATTTTGCTGCCAGTATATTGGCAGGACTTCCAGTATATGGATGTAATGAAATCTACCACAGACACTTAACATCGGGTCAGGCTTCAGCTCAGCTCATGTGAAGCTGTAATATGATAAACAAATGCTTCCAGGAGGAGGATTTTATCCGCTCCAAAACAGAACGTGGACTCCTTTGGTACCCAGACGAGAACTAGTAGGGAATCATTTGAAAATCCTTACGATAATTAGCTTTATGGCTAAAATGTGCTTAACATGAGAAACCTGAGGCACAACATAGATTCCTCTTAATCTGCCAGGACCAACTTCTCTCATAAAAAAGGGTAAAGTGTCACAGTTTGCCTCTTTCTCTTTTTTAACAGCAATGTTAATACAATTCCACTGGTTCAGCGCACTGAAGCGAGGCTGATTTGGTGGCCACTTTGGGGATCCTGAGCAGACCTACCAACAACAACATGTAAATGCCCTGATGTTCCCAACTCCTCTGCTCTTCTGGAAATGACAGAGGCCTGATGGCTCTGAATGCGGTCGGTCAGTATCTGTGCCACCACAATTCACGGCATGGCACCGAAGCATCGTATCTGCATGGCTCTAAGTACAGGTCAGGACTGCTGCCACGGGGATTAGATTCTTACAGTGTGATTTACACGAGATGTTGGTAGTCACAACCCAGGCATCTCTACGGGACTTGTGGTTGGGGGTGAGATGCAAAAGAAAGAAACAAACAAACAAAAAAGCAATTTCTAGAAGGAAAGGCAAAATCAAGCCTTAGAACAGATTGTATCTGAGCCCAGTAAGTCTTCCACTACCTGGGAGACTTTAAATCAGCGTTGGAACCTCTCTACTAGAGAAGCTTTATTTCAAATGCAAGATAACGGAGGTAAGTCTCCAGGACTGGTGAATGTAAAACATCCGACTGAATGACAGAAGTTTTTTGTTGTTTTATCACTCTGTCCTCTAGTTTAAAAAAAGAGTTAGTTTTTCCTGTCTAAAATAAACTTTTTTTCTGAATGATGGAATTTTGCTGTTTTTCCAGGAAGACAAGGAAGGCAGGGGTCTGCATCACCAACTGTACTGACGCCTTGCCGGCTTCCCAGCTAAGCCCTGGTCACAATCAGGTGCAGCGCCTGCACGAAGGCAGCGCAACTTCAGTGCTCCCGGTGACCGAGGGGAGCCTAGAACTACTGCAGAGAAGCATGCAGGAGTTTTGTTTGAATAGTGCCTCTCTTCAAATCGGCTTCAAATTTCTTATTTATATACACACTGAAATGCATGCACGTTACCTGCTTGCTTAGAACAAAGGCAAATAAAACCTGAACACTGGCTCAAGCCAGGGCTGAACCAAACCCTGCTCATTCTCTGCTTCACCCACCCTGCTACTATCCAATAGTCTAGGTTATGTCCATCGCACTGCCTTTTCCTTGCTGTTTTTTTTTTTTTTTTTTTTTTTTTTTAAGCCCTGAGCACACCAAGTCAAATGCGTCAGATGGTACCTGAGGTACAACAGTACCCTTACAGCTGCACAGAGGCTTATCCTCAGATTGTCGAGGTTATAGGCAGGGCACCATCTGAAATGGGAACCTGTGTGTTCACGTGCACCCCACTTAGGGTTCAAAGTCACTCAGAGGAACCTCCTGCTCCTGTTTCCCGAGTTGCCAAGAACAGTATAAAGTGATCAAAAAGGTGTTATAACAGAAGCCGCTTGAGTATACAATTGCCAAAAAGTACCATTAACATGGCTGTCAATTTGCCACCTATCCAAAGAAAAAAATGTGACAAAGTAGACTGGGAACCCAATAATCTGCCACAGTGTTAAGCAGTGTGCATCCTCACCATCAAAGCTGATTAAGGCTCAGCAGGCCCAGTTAGATTACAGAACTCAGAAGAGCTGCAGACAAGCCTCCACGACAAGGAGAAGGCTTTCTGAAGATCTCTCCTATTCAGGCATGACCACAAGAGGTGAATTTTCTCATGCACTCAGAATTACATTTGTTTTTGAAGCGTGAGGATGACCGTGCAGACGTATGATGTAGTGCATGGAAAACGCAGCCAGGTGGGATGCTGGCAGCCAGCCTCACCGCCCTGCTTTGTGGGTCGCCCTCAGACAGTGGTCGCCCTGCAAACAGTGGTCAAGTGAGAGTGAAGGGGCAAGGGCAGGCTGTTAGGTCCCACTGCCCACCCAACCACCTCTGGGACTGTGGGAGGGATGGGGCTATGGGACAACGTCTGGGACAGCGGCACGTGGCCAGGAGGAGACTGCAGTGGTGTCACCAACCTTGGCTGAGGAGCCAGGCTAAGGGATGGGTGTCACCATAGGGCTAGGGTTAGAGCAGATAATACCTCACATGCAAAACTCGGAGCCAAAGCCAAGGCTCAGAAGACAACACCAGTCTTGTTTTGTCAGTCGGCAATGCAAGGCCTGGGTTTGGCCCCCCAGCACACACGGTTACTTCCCGAATGAATGCAGCCCAGTCCTCTGAGCTGTGATTTCCTTGTGTCCTTCATTACAGCATTTCCATTCTTTTTTAAAAATGAGAAAATGCTTCTGGCCTGATACTATGGCACATCCCTCTGCAAGCTGTGAACATCAGTTAAATAACCTGGTCTGTCACAAGACAAAGGGAAAAGTCCGGCATGAACAGCAGGGATCAAGATGGCATCCCCGTGAGCTTTCTGGCCCATGCCCTATATTTAGCTGTAAATACAGATCAACTATTGCATTGTATTTGAAATAAAGAATAGGATTCAGATTTCAAATATCACAGATATTAAAGGAAGTTAGAATGGCACTTTACAAAATACTATAAGATATGCTTTATCTCAGTTTCTTTTAATTTTTGAAACATTTATTTTCTTTCCAAAAGCTATTACAACATTTTCTTCCATCTTAGCGCCTTTTACTTTCATGTTTGTTATCTACTCTCATTTGAATACTGCAAATAGACTGTATTTATTTCACACATAACAATCCTGTCTTGGACTTAACCTATGGCCTTCAATACCAAACAACAAGCTTCTGATTATTTTAATACAAGTAACTATTCAATAAATATAACAGTAGATAATTCTTATCTTCTGCGTAACAAGCTCATCCAAGTGCATGTAATTTTATCATTTTTAATTTTATTTTACTTTTTAATAGGAAAAGCATAAAATTAATATCTCATGTCAGCAAATCCAATTACCCGCTCCCACTGAATGCTCTCCTTCACCCCTAGCGCACGCTCAAGGCCAGCACTGGCACACTGCCGTGCTAACTCAGCCCTGAGCTGGAAGTAGCTTTTTTCAATAGCTCTTTATTATACAGAGCTCTTGCATTCACAGTTCTACTGGAAGAAAGGACAATATTGGGCTGAAAAGTGACAAGCATCGTCACTGTGCCGAGTTAATGCTGGTGGTCCCCTGGTGAAGCTCTAAAGATGCCCCGCGGGGGCAGCTGGGCAGTATGTCCCCGCAAGCCCCTTTGGCAGGAACTGGACCGAGTCTGGGAGATGGGAGAGGTCCATGCCTTCAGAAGCCACCCGTGGCCCACCCAGGCCTTGGGGGCACCACGGAATGTTTTATGTTCTTATGCCCATGGTAATTTTCTGTAATGACTTCTTAGTACCATAAGACCAGCATGCTGAAACACGCACAAACATCAGCTTTCAAGAGCAACCGTATGACATTTTGTACGAAGCAGTGGAGATGGAGAAACATGCCAATGCTTTTCCATCCTTCCTTCAATGCCAGGCAGGGCACGGGGCAGGACTGCACAACTCCCTTGTTATAGACCTACAGGTAAAGGCCACACCTCACCCCAAAGGCTTACCCAGACAGCCAGGCTGCAAAACAGGACCCGAGCATTCAGGTGAGACAACCGAAGGAACTGAAGGCCATGCCAGCAACATCGACACTTTGACTGTCAACAGCAACTGCAACCAGGATTGTCCAAGGCACGACGTGTCAGCAGACCTCTGACCTAGCAGGTTACGCACCTTACCTCTGCTTTATGGCCTAAGCAAAACATCACAAGAGAAGATGTCCACGCCTGCACTGCACTCGGTGTGAAAAGCCCGAAACACATCCAGTTGACAAACAATTCTGCCAAGTGGTTCTCCTAGAAGTTGCTCATGTCAACAAAATTAATGTGACATTTACAACTATTTTGAGGATAAAATGAAGTTGCTTAAATTATTCTGCAGAAGCAGCGTGAGACAGAATTATTCAGTTGACAAAATCTAATTAGGTGTAAATTATTTCAGGTTATATGAATTATAAAACCTTTTGCAGATAACTCAAACTCAAGGCTCAATGTGATACGGTGAATTAATATGCCAGGCATCTGTTTTCCAGACCTAGGTTTTAATTTGGGACAAAGTCACACAGGTAATTAATTTTTCCTTTCCATCAGCTAGCCTATGCCCACGTACAGAGGAAAGCATGTCATATACAATATGTGTTTTACTGAGGTTGAAAGGCTTTGTTTTGTCACAGAAGAGAGAAAGAATTTGAGAACTGGACAGGAGCCGCAAGAAATAAGCTCTTAGTCTAAATCCCGAGGCAGAGCTGAAGCTCCTAATGTCTGGCAGTACCAAGAAGGGAAGCATTTCGATAGCAGGCGCTCCTTAAAGCCTGGTGTCCAGCTTCATCCGGCAAGCTTCTGAACAGAGGCACCAGGAGACATTTCAGCACAGGGGTAACTTTAGTAATCACACTGACTTTTAAGCATGCGCTTTTATGGTTCTGCTCTGTCAGGACTGGCACGTTCAGAAACCTGCCTAATTACTGCAGCCTTTATTTCTCCTCCTAGATCTGATTTTTACCATTCAGATGCAAAAATATTGTCATTAACTTCTACTAAGCCAAACAGGCCATCTCTGAAACCAAACTACCAGCGCTGTTGGCGCTTGAAGAGTGGCATGCTGACAAGTGTCAGAGGTGGTGCAAAGCCTTGTGCTGCTGGGGTGGAGGAGGAGGAGGAAATGCTGAGCACCACTCGTTCCAGGGGGAGGACAAGCGCTTCAGGAGCAGAGATGAGCACAGAGCCTTATTCTCCCTCCTCCCGCTCACTGTCGGCTTTTGCAGTTGGAGAGCTGAGGCCCTGTGGGGAAAAGGCAGTTCTGGTCCCAGCGGAGCTTCAGGGATACACGCTGCGTTTTGATATCATCCTTGGGTTTACTTGCTTTCCATTAAGGTACACCACAATTCAGTAAGTATCGGTAGAGCTCATACAAGCTCAGACTACCACATTTTTCACAATTCTTGCCAACTCCATGACCAGCACGCCTCAAGCAGACACAGATTACTGACCGCCCCTTCACAGCCTCTCTGTAACCACCCACGGAAACTACTGGAAGCAAAACACCACCCGTGGTCATCAAGTCCTGGAGAGGAGGCACAGAAACACCCCGCAGCACTAATTTTCTCTTCTTTGGAAGAGTTTAGCTATGATCCTAACTTCCACCTGGGAACTTTCTCAGTACTGTAACTTAGTTGGAAATGATATGCAATGCTACCAGCTGCGTTCTCTTTTAGTGTTTATGTACAGTACAGTTCTTACACACTATTGACTACTTTTCCTTGAAAAGACTTGTGAGAGATATTTTAATGCCATTTTT
This sequence comes from Oxyura jamaicensis, assembly GCF_011077185.1. NCBI lineage: Eukaryota > Metazoa > Chordata > Aves > Anseriformes > Anatidae > Oxyura > Oxyura jamaicensis. The sequence goes on from NC_048911.1 coordinate 1,873,011, forward strand.
TTCTGCTACCTCAAACAAGAGACATTAATTAGCATGTGTACTGGAAAAAAATAGTTATAAAAAGAAAACAAATTCAAGTCATCTCAGTGGAAGTTTCAGGGAGCAAAGAACAATGTGCCTTGTACTTGTGGGTGACCAGAAACCTCCCCAGAGGGCAGAAACCAGCTCAGCTTTGTGCAACGGGAAGAGGGACCTGGCAGCCAGGACTTGCCACCCCATCCCTTGTGACCCCGATCCTCTTGGAAAAATGCTGCAGGACGCGGACAATTCACGTCAAATGCTCAGCAATTATTTGCACACACTGACTCACTTCATGAACTCCTCGCTTCTCAGAGATTTAGTAAATAAAGCTTAATTCTCTGCTGTCTCGCGCTATCCACAATTAACTTAATGCATTGTGCTATTCCCAAACTGTCAAGGAGACTTCAGTGTTTTTATACCGAGGTCAGGCATGGACCTCAAGCCAGGAAACCAAACTGCCTGTCCCAAGTCCTCTGAGGCCCCAGATTTGCCAGTTTTCTAAAGTAAGGTGCAACTGCAACACGCTGGGAATACCAGAGGGACCAGGGCACTCCTGAACACCGAAGCATTGTCCAGCACCTCAGCTGCATGCTCCCGGCCTTCTCCTCCCTCTTCCCCCAGGACTTTTATTTTTTTTTAAATAATCAAGTCCTCGATGACATGACACCGAGATGACAGGGAAGATAAAGTCAAGGCAAGATAAATCCAGCACAGTATGTTTCTATCTCTGTAACAAGAGCTGGTGGCAGTGAAAGAGATCTGAGGATAAATACAAATCTGCCATGGTTCACTAGGCCTCGTTGCGGTGACTGATAACTGTATTTTTGGCGTCTGCGGGTACCAGGCTCAGCTTTGGGCTGTCTCTCTCTCCATCCCTCGCTAAGACTGCGCTGCACAATGCAGCATCCGAAGTGCAGAGGGACCAGGCAGCTTCGCCGAGGCGGCCGGCATTCAGGCAGGGGCTGAAGATGCCAGAGGAGCAGGCAAACACCTCAGACAAATTTATCCGCCTTAGCAAAAGCAGCAGGGCTGATGAGGACAAGAGGTCTAAAAGTAAAGGAAATTAAACCCAAAACAAAGCACAGAGCAGGAAAGGGCATTTGTAACTACAAAATGATTCCCTCACTTTTGTCAGCGTTCACTCCCAATTCTGTAAGAGTTAAAGGCCGCCAAGTAATAGGCACTGTAGAGTTTTCCCCTGGGTTGCAGCCAAGGCCACTAACCCTGCTATTAGAGGCCTGACAAGCTTTGTCAATGCAATCTACTGAATGCCGTGAGTGACAAGCGATCAATATTCTCCACTCTCATGGGTCATCACAGGTGACAGAGGCCTAAGTAATAAAACAGCCCTGGCTGCCTCCTCTAACTTAAATGCTTCCCCAGCCACAATATTTCTTTTTTGTCTAAGCGCCTCTAGCTAAATTTCTCATAGATCGAACCATCTGATGGGGTAGAGGTTCTGAGGAATTGCAATGTGTCTGAATTGATGCTAGCCAGCGAAAGCTCAGTAGACTGGAGAAACAGGTTCAAATAAATCGAAAATGACTGGCTACAGAGTTGTAATCTGCCAGCATCAGGCCCTGTAGCAACAAGGCAATATGAGAAAAGCATGCTGACAATGCAGCAGCTCCAAGCCACCTGCCAGCCGAAAATCAGCTTCCCAGTTTATATCGTTTTGAAGACAGGCTCGCTCTCTCAGTGACATTCTTTTTTCTTTTTTTCCCTCCTTTTTTTTTTTTTTTTTTTTGGTGTGTCTATTTTGTAAACTGTTATCAGAATTACTGGCAGCAACTCTATAAAACTGCATCATGGTGTTAACAGAAAAGAAGGGAGGCTTGCTTTCTACTGCTGCAAATTTGAAGGAAATACTGATGGGACTGAAGTTCATGGAGACTGCTGAAGCAATCAGAAACGCTGACCAGACAGTTACCTACAGCGTGAAAAGAAAAATCTCCTTTCTAAGTGCAACACACTGGAAATGGGTGTGTAGATTCTGAGGGAATGGGCTGCTCTGTTACAATTGCCCACTCTTACCCATGCCATGACCACAAGTTGCCTTTGGATGGAAGCAAGGTAAGCTAACTTGTATTTATGGTTGTAGAAGTATGCACACAGCCAACAACCACAGAGAAGACCCAATTTTCTAAATCCACCTACTAGATGACCATTAAATAACTTGTTCATACAGCTGTATGCTAAGTAAGAGCTTAGAAAGGCTTCAAAAAAAGCAGTGATTCACAGTTCAGTACCCAAATTTAACACAGATGATGAGAAGAGCATGTTTCAGACCTTATCAAAATCCCGTCCCAATTCTCACTGTCAATAACTGTTATGGACACAAGCCACTAATGTCCATCTGGGATCTGAACGTTTTCCAGTTTTTTCAGATGTTTCGGACTAGTTTTTATCGGGAATAATCTCTTTAACCAAACAGCTTTGCAAACAATGAGTTTTGCTGCGTTCCCATGAGACAGGCAAGCAATACTCACCAATTTATTGGTGAATAAACTAAGACACAAAGGAGAGCCAGAGGCACAACTGGACACAAAACCCAACGGGTGCACAATTTCACACTTTAAACTTTGAACATCAAATATGTCCTGGAAAAGAGTCTCTTCTAGGGGATGACTGTCAGCTGTAGAACTCTGTTTAAACAGGTGGTACGATGATGATGTGCTGTTTGGAAATAATTGGCGCACTGTTTACACACTACTCTGAGCAATCGAAGCCAAGATAAAAATAGACTACAATGCTCAAGATCTGCTTTTTGCACATCTTCATCTTCTTTCAATAAAAACAGCAAACCAAACACCCAATTCTACTTCAAACGAGAATTTATCTTGCCAGTTATTTATAATAATTACAGAACTTTTCTAAATTCAAAAAAAGGAACCCAATACTCCTGCATGATTACGGTTCCCCAGGTAAGTCACCAAGAGCAAAATAATTTGTCAGCAGGGTTTTTTGTTTGTTTGTTTGTTTTTGTTTTTGTTTTTTATTTTCTATGCATGTGATCTGGAAAGAATGGCTTGAAACGGGAAAAAAATGATAATGTCAGAATCCTTTAAAGGCTACCAAATAAATCATCTGTCCAAGAGAAGCTGGAATCTTTTCACAGCAAAGGTTAATACATGGAGACAGGAGCTCTGTGACAACATCTTTTTGGAATATGCAAAAACAGATGAGGGAGCACACTTCATACCGGAAAACTGCTCTAACTCTTGGGATGAAATAAGATGTCTAATAAAGAAAAGGTCAATATTCTAAAGTAGGATTTGGTTCCCCAACACATTTGACTACAGGCCAACTAAGCCAGCTGGACAAGCAATGAAGAACAGCATGTGGGAAGGATATATTTCAGACTGAAGTAATCTTTTTAGTCATTAAATACAGCTGATTTTCTAAATGATTAGATGAAAGCTTGGCTGTTCCCATATCAATACTGAGGAAAGGCTATAGAGCTGGAGTTGTACGAGGATGTAAACTAGCACACAAATACAAAACTGGCCTGGAGATGGTCCACAGGATTCACAGGGACAGAATGACCAAGTGGTTGCAGCAAAGTGGTCAGGTTGAGAACAAACCAACAAACCCAACACTTTCTGGCAAGCACCAGCGCCTGACCAAGATCTGCCCAGGGACCAGGTCAGCCGTAAGAATTTTAGCAGCTCTTTACAGAAGGGAATGCCACACTGCGCTGCACAACCACTCTCCCGCTCCTGTTGTTAAAAAGCCTATTTTACATTGCACATTATGAGTCTCTCTAACTGTGTGCTGCACGTTTTGTGTTGTTTGGGAATAGGTTCCTCATCGTACTTGAGTTCAGATGTGGATATAATAAATAAAATTATTCAGATATAGTATATAATATATACAACAAAATATATAAAAGTGATGATTTATTTCTTCCCTCCTGAGGTTTATTACTTATTCTCTACTAGTCAGCCATCCAACTTTTTTTCCCTCTGGCCTCAGAGGAAGGCATTTGACTTTCTCAAGATATGACTCCAGATTCAGTTAAAAATAGAAAATGAAAGCAGTATGGCTACAATGATCCGATAGCATCACATACAGCACTTAACAATTTAATTTATTACTGATGATGTAGTCATTAATGTACTCTGAACATGCACTATACACTCTTCTTCAATGAAAAGTAACTGAGGAGGCTCATCCAACTTCCTTCAGAAAGTTGTGCCTCAAGAGACTTACATGTCATCTACCCTTAGATTTATCCAAGGCTGAAGGAGATGTTTTAAAACGTATCTTCTTGTTATTCTTTCAAAAGATTGTTCCCTTGATGCTAAGCCTTGAAAGTTTAGCAGATCTTATTACTGAGAAGCAACTAAACTGAAGCAATTGGTATAATGCTTGCTCCACTGTGTGTACAACTTGGTTGCCATGTTCTGTTCTCATCCCTTTTCATCTCCAGTGTTTATATGAGCATGAGAAGTTACTGTTATTTTTCTTCTCTTTCCAGCAAGAACAGGAAAAAATCTGGAAAAGCTAGATTGTGGAAAGCACAGGGAGAGAAACTGTGGAAGAAAAGTCATCGGAACCAATTCATATGGCACTCAGGGAAGATAAGAGAAACAGCTGAGACAGAAAAGCAACACATAACCTATCCGATTTCCCAGCAAGGATGATCTATAATTGGCATAACACCGAATAACACCAGAAAGGAACTCTTTAAAAGCCATCATACTTCTCTCCTTGTGGCCCCACTGACGTGCTGTTGCCTTTAGCTACAGAAGTTCCTAGCACACACCGGGCTGCAGGCTCGGCTTGAAGCCACGGTGGCTTGGACGATCCAATCCTACAGAAATCACTTCAAGCTCAGGAACTCAAGAGCTACTGCCTCCCAAAGCCACCAAAACAACTGCCTGGAAAGCACACAGCTTCCTGCGGCATGAGATGGAGGACAGAGCCAAAAAAAAAATAGGCAGAAAAAACACAAACTATCACAGGAATGCTAGATTATGCCTCAGTGTGTAATGGCAAGGCGTGTGGTTTTGGAAAAAGCAACTGCAAGGAAAAGCAAATAAACAATAGGTGAAAATAATGGTTGTGCAAGCCTGGAAAACGGCATGGCAGCAAGTGTTGTTTTCACATATTGTGTCTATAAATCACTCCTCTCCCATCCTAGGGGCATCCTAGCAATTTCTGTACCAGAACCACAGCTCAAAACTTCTTGCAAAGGGAAAAAGCACCATGGATTATCTGAGTATGACGTTCACTTCTGCACACCAATTACAGTGCTAAAAGGCCAGCAGGAACATTTAAGACAAAGGGAACTCTCTTGATTCTTGTTTGGTAAGCTGTTTTCTCATCCTTTCCATGCTTTATCAAGGACATATAATTTAAGTCCAGGAAGGCTAACTGTAGTGTAAAACTGGTCAGCATTTCCATTAGCAACCCATTCTAAAGGATTTAAATGTTCAAATGTAAGAATGCAACACAAAGAGAGTTTTAATTTACGGGACGTAGCCTAGGAGTGACTTTTTTTTTCTTCCTGTGGACATACAGCAAATCCTTATTATTAGTTTACTCTATCAATTAATGGTTTAATTTCCTTCTTTTGAGATATCATTTATAAAGGAAAAAAAGTCAAAGTTACTCTGAGTGTAGGAGCTCAGACACAATAACTACACAGCCAGACGCTACCTCCGTCTCAAGGCTGATTTTCCTTTGTTGAAACACTTCAGTGCGACTGTTATTGTGGGAGCGCTGGGCTGGAGGGCAGCTTACAGAATGCATCACTCCTGCTGTAATTCTCTCTGCATACACAAGAAGGACCATTAAATGTGCTGTGTTAGTCTTCACTTCAAATGTCTTTCAAGTCCATGTTTACCTAAGATAGCATTATTTGACCACATATATTTGTGATCTAATTCACCTGAAGCACTGCTCGATCCTATAGGAATAAGACAAGGGCGTCCCATATGGTGGCAAGGTAGAAAAAGCTTCTCCAATGCAAACCACCTATGACCTCTGTGATAATAAATTCTTCTGCAAATGACTGGGCAAAGTCCCGGAGACTGTGTGCAGTGAAGATAAACAGCCCTCTTTGTCCTCCGGGCCAGAAGTGGCCATTGTATAGAGCTTGCCCAAAGGATTAGCGCTGCCATTATTATTTGTGTTATATGAGCTATTTCAGGAGCTAATTGACCCCAGCACAAAAGCTGGGTGAGAAAGGCTTTTGTATCTAATAGAATGAGCAATACAGGAAAAGGGTGAGGTTCTTTGAGCAACTGGGCCACAGTATACAGACACTGACTCAGTTTTAGCTGACAGCATCAAGCAGGGCAATCTAATCTCCCCAGTTAGCACTAAATCAGCCTAGTATAAATGAGCCCATGACAGAACACGGAGAAATGGGACTTGCTAAAAGGATAACTGAGGATAACTGCCTTGTGAAGCATAAATATTGAAGATGTTCAGAATCTTTCATTCCTCAAGCTAAGGATGCTTAGCAAAAGCTGTACAGGCAGAGGCATTTGATACTCGAATCTGTTCGCTTTTTGAGGGTACAATGGTAAATGTCAGCATGTACATATAGCACTCTAAAATTATGTATATATTTTCAATCCTTCCCTCAAGTGCCTAATGTTGAGGCGAAGGAAGAATTATTGACACTGAGGAACTCTGAAAGGATGCTCTTTACCATTGAAGGGTTTGATGCAGCAAAATATGTGAAGACATTTTCTCTAGGAAAACAGACGTCTGAGAAGGAGGACATACTAAGACTGAAGGAGGCTATAAAATAAGATTATCTAAAATTAAACTATTCATCTCCAAATTTGCCCAGAAAGAATGATATGTTTAGGGGGAATAGTGAAGCTGAACTTAGAACTAAGCATTTTTCAGCATTTAGTAATTTCAGCAAACTGGTTTTATCTCAAAGTCACAGCAAAATAGATATACAGTGAAAAAAATCAACTTACAGGGATTACTGACCTTTCTGAAGCCACTGGAAAAGCAGCTGCAACATAATTCATCACAAATTCTCCACTAAATACAGTGCACAAAAGAACAAAGCTTTGTAGGTATGCAAACATAAGAAAAATAATCATATTTGTCATTTATTTTTTGAATCTACACAGACTCTCTGCACCATCCGAGGCTATCACAGGCATTAAGGAATTAAACAGCACAAACTCCTGGTAAGAAAAAGCAGAAGGATTACAGGTGCTTCACAAATGGGGTAATGGTGCAGAGAAAAGATGACATCTCTGTGGACAGAGTGAGCCTAAACCAAAGCCAGGTCTATCTCCTGAGCCAAAGACACTTTCTCAGTAAGGCTATTATTCCCTTCAGGTCCATCATCAGGGTTTTAGTTTCTGTGTTAAGGAGGAGCTTCCTGCCCAAACAGGTCCTGTCCTTTCACAAATAAAAAGGCTTTTCTGCCTTTTCTGCAGCGGGGAATAGCAGGTGTGACACCAGCACCCTGTGAATCTGCAGAAGGCTACACGGGGACAGGCAGCAAAGGACGTGGCAGCACAGCAGCTGCTGCAACACTTCACTGTGACCTACGACACAGGTCCTGCTTTATTCTGAAAGATGTTTCCCCAAGATACCTTACCGCAGCACATTTCAGCTTGGGCTTTCATTTGGAGACACGTTCAGCCCAAATGCACACATCTGTACTTCAGTCGGCCAATGGAAGTTCTGACTGTACCCACCCCTACACACACAGACCGTGGCATGAGCACTGCAAGTCCTGTGCTTCTGAGCATGACCTTGTGCATCAGCAAAACGGGAGTGTCTCGAACACAACCTCACCACTTGTCAGTGCAGCACAGGCTATGTCATTTAGCTTGGCAGGGAAACCCGCAGTAACCTCGCACCAATACACCCCAAATGCTGTTACCACCAAAGCTAATCTACAAACATAATTTTTTTTAACCAACTGGCACCAAACGGCTGGTTCGGAGTGAGAGTGATCTAAAAGGCGATCGTGTGGGTGGTGCGTGCACGAGACACACTGACCTTAACATCCCCGGTCCCCCAGGACAAAGGATTTTGGCAGACGGAAAGGGTTAAAGGCGGTTATTGTTCCTGGGTCTCTTCAAACAATGCAAACCTACTTAGCGGAGGTAATTTTTTAAGCACTTATTTCCATGAAGCAAATCCAGTGTGTAATTCCAGGATTACTCCGGAAACTAAGAAGCTTTCTGCTTTCAGCAAAGTTAGTTTCCATTTCAAAGTTTAGTTAAACCAACTGAAGTTAATCAAGCCACGTAATTTCACAGTTTCACATACTGCTATGCTTATTATAAGCAGACATCAACAAAATAAAATCCATACAGTGTTAATGTTGAGAGAAGATTCTTTAACGTCTCCTTTTACTCAAATGGACGTGAAAAATGCAGAGGGAAAGAAGGAAGCAGTATTAGAAGGCAACTCTTCTTTAACCTCACCACCAGAGCTGCAATCCTTACAGTACAGATTTCAGAGGCAGGTGCAGGCCGGGTGACCTGGAAACACGGGGCTTCACTTCACCTCTTCGGGCACTAGGTGATAATGCCAAAACCAAATGAGATTCCTACAGAGCACTGACCGGCGTGTATACCTCGGCTGTTCAGAAAGCGTAAGGGAAAGAACCCAAACGGGATTTATCCAAAACTGGATATGCACTCAGAAATACCAGTCATTTAAAACACAATGTCTTGGATTTGCTATTAAAGTTAGCATGTTGCTATAAATTAAGGCCGTGCTTTTAAGTGTACCTTTATTTAATCAAAACCTCAACTTTCAAAAGAAAAACAAAGACATGAGTATGTCTTCTGTTACATTAAACTTTTCACAATTCTACCAGAAAGCACTAAGACACCAAGCCTAGGTTAAAAATAAAATAAAATATTGATGTGTTTTTCTTCACACCCAAAACAACCGAGGCACCAGTTACAACCCTATTTGAAATAAATAAAAACAACCCTCAAGACCTTTTTTCCTCCCAGTAGTAATGTTACCATAAATTTTATGGAACTAACAGAAGTCCATAATGGCAGGAACGGTTGGCAGTCCCAACTCTCTAAACACCCCCACTGAAATGTCACCCACAGAAGCAAGCAGCCCCTTCCACGTGCCTCCTCGAGCCAAGCAGGAGGACCAGAAGCAGTAAGCTTCTGCGGGATGAGGAGTGTGGCTCAGCCCAGCTCTCGCTCCTTGTCAGAAGCACCCCAGGATGATGGGGATTCCCATCTGGGGATGCTGGGGATTCCCCTCTGCGCAGGGCCAAGACAGGGCCATCAGTATGTGAGGCTACTTGCTCCTGCTCCAGGGACTGTGTTTTAGAAAACATGGCATACACAATGGGTACTGCTGCAACACAAGTATAATAGATGGGATCTTTGCAGGACGGAGTTTTGCAAGATGTCTTTGCAAGACGTCTTTGCAAGAAGGAGTCTTGGTAGTTTTGCTTCTAACCTGTTCACACACTTTTATGCATCCCATCCTAAATAATGCAAAAATACTTAGCAAAGAGAGCGAAACAAATAATAATAATAAAAAAGTTGAGCAAAATAAGCATCTACTTACAACTAGATTTCTTTATACATGATTTCTGTGGTGGAATTCACGGTCTAGAGAACAAACCAGCTTTGAATTCAAAATTCACTCTGAAAATTTATGGATCCAAACCTTCCCAAGGGAGCAGATCTGTCAGCGAGAGGAGCCAAGTGCTACTGCTCCCTCTGCAACAGCCAAGGAGCCCGGCTGCACTCTGCCACAGACATTAACGTTCCTCTGCTCCGACAGACTTTCTGGAAACTGCAAAAGACCTCGCTCATTTTAAGTTGCAAACATCATAAGCATTTTGGGAAAGGCCTTTCGAGTCACTGTTATGGTCTCCAGGCTACCCCACGCCTGTTCATCTGTAGGCACGCTACGCTGAATTATTCCCTGCATTAGGGTGACCGGTTTCTGAGAAGCTCGGGACCTTAATGGGGGGTTACACAAGGTTACCTAAGGATTTTCCAGCCTCCTTCCAGCTGTCTGAAGTCTACAGGATAAAGCTCCCTTGGCCCAAAGCAAGACTAGTTCATACCAACTTTTAATCATGGCCAGTACAATACACAGCTTCGCTGTGTTACTGACTGCTCCCTGCATGCCTCTGAAATCAAAGGTATAAACGCACACTACACGGAATGGCTTACATTAGTGCCATTAATTCCTACTTTCAGCATAATCCTTCATCTGGGAGTTATTCCAAAACATAGGAGTTAATGACACTAATATAAACCATCCCAATGTAGCATGTGTTTCTTTAGCTTTTATTCCCATGACTAAATGTCTTTTTAATGCACTTTTATTTACCATGATGGAAATAGTTTTTCCTGCTTTACTCTATCAGAAGTCTGGGTCTGTCACATTAACCCTTTTCGGGGCAAAGCTCTCCAGACATATTTCCCATTATGACTCTAAAATTAAAACCTTATGCAGACATTCCTGCAGTGAACTACAGCCCTTTCAAGTGCTGAAAGACCTAATGGAAACCCTGCAAAGGAACAATGTTAATTGCCTGAGCAGCTTAGGGAACCTCCCCGTGACAAAGCGCTCAGCCAGGCTGGGGAATGAAAAGCCTGGGACTTGACTGCACTGGGAGTCAAGGAGCAAACCCGAGTTGCACAGAGGCTTTGTCCTTGTGGCGAACAACGGCTTTCGGTTCTATTTCCTGATGACACTTCTAACCAGCTGACGAGGGGTAGGGAAAGAAGCGCCTTCAGACTGTGTCAGAGTGTGAAATATGGGCAGAGGGGGAAGGGGTTAGAGGGATGGAGATAAGTACTGCTTTTCCCCCCCAAAAAAGGTAGAGAGAAATTCCTCACAAAAACAAACAAGTTTTTCGTTGGAGGCAGTGGTCAAGGATAATAACACCCATAAAAGCAGTAATGAAAAGAAAGCAAAATATACGTTGCTTTGTCTCCATCCTGCTTTCCCCAGCTCCCCAGCTCCTGAAGCAGAGCCAGTCCTGCAGTGGGCCTTATGAGCAGGTTTTACCTTTAATCTGCTCTGTTCTCTCCCTTACAGCCTGGCATTTACAAGAATTAAACTCCTGCATCCGCAGTACAGGAGATTAACCGCCCATAGGCAACCCCTGGCTCTGCGTGCTGCCCCAAAATCGCTCTTCCCTCCCGACCTGCCCAGAGGAGGAGGTGAGCTGAGCTCCGTGCCACTGAGGCTGCCTTAGAAAAAGGCGTTCAGTGGGTGCAGTACGAGCCTCCAGAGCTCGCTGATGAAAAGGGGCAGCGGGTCTTTGGTACAGGTGTGTACCTGCACGCCTTCGCTGGCTGAACCAACAGCTCAGCTCTCTGGCTTTTCTCTTGCACCTGGAAGATAAAGCAAGACCTGAAGACTGACAGCTTTAGACACACATAGCAGGAACTTCCAGCCGTTTGGTACAACCACACGGTGACAGAACTTGGTATTGGAGTAAGAGCTACCTATACATTTGCATTTTTGAGAGCTACTAAACAAGCAGGCAGAGTTAATTAACTGCTAACGTGCACTGATATTTTGGTTCTCAAAATTTCCCTTTCCTTCTTGTGAAAACTCCCCCACCAACTTTATTTTTTTGAATTCCCTTGGAGTCTCGTGATCTTACACCCTCCTTTGCTGTCACTTGGTGTAGGGCCAGTAAAGAAGAGTAGGGATGAGAAGAAGGCTTCGAACAAGGGATGAAAAGAAAGACAAAGGCAATTTTTCTCTGAACACTAGAGTTAAAAAAAAAAAAAAAAAAAAAAACTTGCTGAAATTTTCAGTTCTCCCTCCCAATTTGCCTAATGGTGCTCAATAATAATAAGCAAGCCCTTTTGTAAAGCCTTTTAAGTGAAATATATAGAGCTATCATTAAACTGTGCTTGCTGTTTTTCTCAAACATACCCATGAAGGAAACACCTTTATTCAGTGACATGGTGCTTCATTAACCTAGCAATTCAGAGGACGGTATTTCTACCGAGTTATATAGTATATAAACACACGGCATATGAGCAGCATAAACATGGGACAGTTGCCAAAAAAAATTCTGTTTCTTAAATCTGAGAATATATCTGAGATTTCCAAAGAGACATAAATAATGCAGGGGACCAGCTGGCCCCAGAAGTCCATAGACTTGGGCCTAATAGATGGATTTCTTCAATAAATTCAGGCTAAATCCTTGCTGCAGAAGATGTCTATTGATACCTTCTGCTAAGACTTCAAAAAGCACAAAAGTGTTTTGAGGCTCTCAGTTTTTATTATTGGAGAGATCTATTTCAAAAATTTCTCTATTAAGTAAATTCCTGCATCTGCTTAGTTTCTTACAGCAAAGACCATTTACCCTTTGGGTTTAGGTTTGGGCATAAGAGCTTGAGCCTGAGATTTATGTGGGGAACAGGGAGATTAAGAAGAAATAAGTTTCTAATTTAAATAGAAAATGTTTTGAATATTAACTGGTTGATCTTAAGGTTCAATGATGAGTGCTGTAGGCAAAGAGTTTGTTCTTCGGCGTGGATGCCCCTTAGGGGAGGGGGAACTCAGAGGGAGGGCAGGAATGCAAACCTCTGAACATCACAGATCTGTCATCACAACCACCAGAAAATCAGTTGTCATCTGTAAGATTTTAATTTTGGCAGAGATATAATAAAGCCACAGTAAGGGTGAACGTAGTGAGTTCTGACAGAAAATGAGAGGAAGGAAGAAGAAGATGCAGAAGTAAATCTACTTCTTCTGGTAAACTATGCTTAGCTACAGAAGCTAATGATAAAAACATGCATTTCTGCTTAAGTGGTTTTCTCTTACCCATTGTAAGTTATAATGGAAGCTACTCCAAAGAAACAGGCTTTGTTAAGGACATCACATTATGAACATTCACATGCATTTAGCTTCAATAAAGCCCCCCTGATTTATATGGGGCTCTGGAGCGTCAAGGTCTATTCTTTATTCAAGGTAAGCCTGGCAGAGGTGAAAGGCAGCAATTCTTCAGCTGCAGTGCCTAGCCTTCATTGGCAACCCTTTGTATGAGGCAGAAGTGCAAATGAAAAGAGCCATAACAAAAACCAGCTTTCAATTATTCTAGCACAAGATAGTGTCTCTCCTTGCGACCCTTGCCTCATTATATCCTTGGACCACTGCAGCTCAAACAACGTAACTACTTCAGTCGGGCATCCGGGTACTTACTTGGTGGACGTGCTTTTACCTACCATGGGCAAAAAGACAAAAATCACTGAATACCAGAGCCACCAGCAGGGAAGATGGTGAAGAAAGAAGACAGCTGGCAAACAGCCAGGCTGTATTTTTTATGATAATGATCATCAAGAAAACAGGATGAAGGATTTGAAAGTACCACAAAGTGGTGGTTTCTCTAACCTGGGGCAGCACAGCAATGCTCAGGCCACTGGGCTTCCAGAGATGCAGACAGAGACAATTCCCTCTTCCACTGTTGCGTGCAAAACAAATTTCTGACTCCTTTTGACCACCTCAGTTTTTCCAGCTCTCTTTGTTGCAATTTGAGAATTTGTGGTGCTTCCTTTCCAAGAACTAGTTGGGAAAGATATAAATTGTGAAATTCTTAAGGAAGTAAAACGTAACCTGGAGACAAAGGCCTCATTAACTTCCAGTGAAGGCATGTGCTCACAAGACTGCATGGGACATTGGAAAGCTCTTCCTTAAAAATCCACAGAGAACCTCATGAGATTGTAACATGGATTTCTCTTCTTGCATTCCTAGTTTGGGACTATACAGGAAGAACAGCTTTTGGAAGGCTAAACTGAAAGGCTGGAAGCACTCTTGGTTCTTTTAGGGGCAACACAAAAGAACCAAGTGTGTACATGCCCACTAACAATCAGAAATTGCTTGCAAGAGGGAAGAAAGACACTGCCAGCTTGCTAGAATACCACATGGTATGGATAAGAAATATTCTGTAGGTTTTACTCACAACCGAATTTTCTCCGGAGTGTGCACTTTCAGCAATGACTTCGTGTTTTACAATCTTGTTTATGTGAGTACCAAAGTGTTACTCTAGGTAAGTTTGGATCCCTAATGTGAACAGAAAATGGAGATTTATGAGTCTGCTCCTACTTCAAATACTACTACCAGGCCTTGATCAAGCAGCACAGATTTATGCTTGAAGAACTAGAAATCCTGGATCTATTATCTTCCCAGGTACAACTCCACCCAGGGAACTGGTACCTGCATGGCTGTGTGTCTTTACATCCCTCTCATCACCTGCCCCCTCTCTTCACATCTTCTTCGAAGTCACACTTGACTTGGAAGTAGAGTATAGTAGACTGGCATGACACAGTATGTAAATTGTTCCTTTATATGTATTTTTTTGTTTCTGTTGTTTCTTTGTGGTAGCACTCGCAAGATGATGTCTCATTTCCAGACATTCAAGGAAGAACAGCCTCTGCTTCTAAGGACCTTATAATCAAAAGACAGACAGGTGGCCAGGTACAAGAGAAAAAAAAAAGTTAGGAAAAGAGAAACAACAGCAGTAGAAAGGAAACTGGTCATCGTCTTCTCCCTATTGTCACTAACACCACTTTATCGCCAAGATAAAAAGCTGCCAATGAAAAGCCCTGCTATTCATTTTCATTGGGTACTGAGATCACAAGAAACCCGTTTTTTAAAAAAGCATACTGGTTACCTTAAAAAGGAAGAAAAGATGAGTGCTTTAGGCTACTCATGTATTTCCTGCAGGAAACAGGCTTGAAAATGATGGATTTTTTTGAAAAATTGCATCTTCATGGATGTTGATATTTGGCATATCGCACACATTCTGAAAACAGATGACAAACTAAAAACAAAACAAAAAAAAAAAAAAAAGAGAAAAGGAAAATAACTGAAATCTCCTGCAGCCTCCTCGTCTTCTCTCTAGCAAGCAGTAAATGCACAGTTTGTCTTTCTTAAGTGCAATATACTCCACTATCAATTTGTGCACTGGACCATTTTTCCTGAAAGTAATATCCCAAAACATAATACAGTGTTTATTTAGCTCTACAATTGCATTACAAGTGTTCCAGAGCTTAAAACAAAATGAAGACAAATCAAGAGACCTTAGTAAAGGAGAAAAAAGCATATTGCAGCAGATTCAGGAAGGCTACATGAGACAGCAGGAAGTGCAAGGGACCAGGTTTGACATCCAAAGAAGCAAGAGGGAAAGGGAAGGGGAAAGGGAAAGGGAAGGGGAAAGGGAAGGGGAAAGGGAAGGGGAAATGGAAAGGGAAGGGGAAAAGCCGACTCAAGGTGTGCAGGCACAGACTGAGTCATCTATTACTAGGAAAACACATGGACTTCTTGTTCTCCATATGGTAACTATGCTTTTCTAAGAACTCTCTACCTGTTTGCAGATGAGAGCTCCTGCTGTTTGCATTTGACGCTGGAGAGATGTGGAGCTGCTCCTTTTGTCTCCGGAGCACACCGAATGGTTTGATGCAGAGTGGGGAAATGGCTGTGTGGCTCACACAGGTGTTTCCTTGATCAAAGCTTCCCTCACAAAATAGGTATCGCCATTTTACACATGGGAAAAACTAATACTCATAAAGCAAATTAGAATCAGGTTTAGCGTTTAGAGCTAATCCTCTAGATCTCTAGATCTTGTTTTATGGATAAATTCTGCAGCCATTCAGGGCTTCAGTCCGATTGTCTGTGGAACTACAAAACTCACAGCGCCAATTTTCACCACTCGTTAGCATTTTTTTTGGGGGGGGTGTGGGGAGCGAGGGAGGAAGGAGGAAGTAAAGTTAAATGCACTGAACAACTCTTTTAAATGAGGAAAAAAAAATAAGAACAGCATATATGATTCCTTTCTTAAGTCACCAAAACCCAGCTCCACTCAAGAAAGCTGCAACAGAAATTACCAATAATGCTAATAATAATCCTGAGCTTCTGTGTATAAGCTGTCTAAAGCCTAAAATAAACCAAAGGCATGCTGAAACTGCAAAGCTATAGCTGGCTTTGTTGTCTTTGCAGTGCGTGTCTTACTAGACAGTTTCATTTTTAAAATACTCTTATGCTAAATTCTACTTTTAATTTATGCATAACCTAATATTCCTTATTATGTTTTTAAGAATTGCTTCTATTAATTATGGCTACTATCTTTAGCTCACTTTATGTTCACAGAAGAAGTCTTCTATGAAGTTTCCTTATAGGTCTTTGTGGGTTTAAATCCATTAATATTGTAAGGATTATGCTCACCTGGAACTACAACCTTCTCCACGAAGTGAACTTGCAATAATTACAAAGTGCCTACTTCACTTGCCTGATGTAGCTGCACTAGGCGTCAGATACACCAGTGTTAGTACACAACAGCACTTGACAGAGCTATCGAAAAATAGCATTTGGCACAGGGAACTGAGGCCCTACAATGCAATTAGCCTTATTAATGGTATTACCAACAAGGATGCCGACTGTGATGATGCTCTCTGTCACACAAGCACCCTTGTCCTCACACCATACGCAATCTCTCACAAACGCGAATGACAACACGGACAGCGACCTTCTAGGCTCTGGTCCGCGTTGTATTATGATAAACACACTTGAAGCAGAAGCCCTCTCATTTGCCAATTCCCATTTTAACCTGGTCATTCTGGCTGTTCCCTTCTCGCTGCTGTACCCTTCTTGGCTGAATCCTTTCAAATGAATTGTGGCATTCCGGAATCACCTCGCACCTCAGCTCAGCCTACGCCACTTTGGTGGCACTACAAACTTCTCCTTATCCTACCCATCTGTACTCCCAGAGGCATCTTCCTGTTATCCCCAACCCTTACCTGCTGTCATCTTCCAAGATTTGACCCATCTCCTCGGAGAAAGCACATTTCTACAGAGAGCAACAGCAGGACTGCTGTGCATCCGTGCTGCACCAGACCATACACGCCCTGTGCCTTCTCTTGAGAGCACTTGGTCCCAGCGAGGCTCGTATCTCTGTCGGCCTCCTGACGATCTCCCAAGTGATCAGAATGGCTGAGCTCGCCTGGCACCGGGTGCCAGCCCTCCAGAGCACCACCAGTGCTGGCATGAGGCCTCCAGCCAGCTGGCACGCTGCTCCGTGCGCACCTTCCCCAAACCACGAGCACTAGCAGCAGTACAGAAGCACGGAAATGAGCTCCGTGGGGCATGCACGTGCAGCACTTGCCTCCAACAAGGCAACTTGTGGCCGAGCTGACCGCAGGGCTCCTCCTGGCACTGCCTCCCAGCTGCACGGGCACGAACAGCTGCTTGGCAGTAGCAACCATGCCAGCAATTTCTGTCCACACTGACACGGTGCAAGGGAGCGCTAGCAAGTCTGGCTAGAAGCATATCTAGTCCAAATGGCAGCGTGGAAGTCTGGAAGCCTCTAAGTGGGCATTTTCATATACAGATATTAGGCATGGTGAAAGGACAATGCAGGAGGGAAAGATGCCAAATTCTGCAACCGTGGACATGGCCTTAAACGTGTATTGGCCAGGAGCAAACTGTTACTCTTCTAATAAGCCCTGCTCAAAGCACATCCTTTTGTGAAATTCGCTGGCCAGACATTTATTCTGGCCAGGGCAGAGATGACTATTTTTTGATGGAAGTTGGCAGGAAGGGAGCCAAGGAGGCTGAGCTGCCACAAGTTGGTAATGAAAGAAGAGAAACCAAGTGTCCCTCTCACACTGCCTTCAGTAGCTGAACGGGGGGAACACTGCATTGTTCATTTGTAAGTCAGGACACAGATGCGTACTTTCCCACACTATAGCTCAAGGCCTACAAATCATTTTTAGCTAAAGTATTGTTTCCCACAGCCTGGAAGATCTCAGAAGTTAGGAGCAATTAAAATTCACTCAATTTTCCTCACCTGTTCAGCTGTTTTGTCCAAAAAAATCTGTGCACAGTTTATTCAGTGTGGCCTACATGTCTTAAACACGGAAAGGAGCTGTACAAACAAATCCTTCTAAGGAAATCTGTGGGTTTTAAAATAGTGAACCACACTAAATTCTGGAAGAGAACGGTGATATCTATAAAATCTTACACTTAGAAAGTAATTAAGACTGAGTAAATGAAAAATGCTCCAAGAGCTCAGTGTTTCCAGCAGCCAGGCCTTCTTTTTGGCATGAATTCTCCCATTTTTCAGCCCGTCTAGGCAAATGCGGCACTTTGAAGACTCGAGGGACTGGGAGGGCTTACAGACAAGACGGGATGCTGCGGCACCAGCAGGAGACCTGCCTGCCCTCCGCGAGAGAAGGCCACCACCATGGACACTGGTGGCCGCACCGCTCGACCCTTCCCTCCATACCTCGTGCCCATCAATCTGCTCCCCCCGCCACCACGGACTTGTGGATTGACTGATTATATTTATCACACTTGTAGTTCACAGGGCAATGGTTTAAATTTCATTCAATACACTCCATCTGGGAGCGCTTTTAAAACACACCCACAAGCACATTTCTCCCTCTCACCCCGCACCCCCGCAGCGATCAGCCATCTGTACTCTGGAAACAAATCCTAAAAAATTATTCTAAATTAAAAACTCATTTTAAAAGAAAAGTAGTATTAAACTGTTTTATAAACATAATAAACCACAGTAAGCCTTGGTTGCAATAAATATCCAACTCTTGCCTACAGCTATTAGAATCCACAAGCGTATTTTTAAGTTTGCTAGCAAACAGTATATTTATTCTGACCATGATTTGTCTTCTGTGGTTTAATGCTCTCTCATGTTTCTTTCATATGTTTACAGAGGCGGGGGGAGAGAAGAGAGAGAGAAAGCAGGCTGTCCTGAAATATGTTACAGATTCCTGTATGCCACAGTGGTTCTCTGAAGGACCGCCACTTCTTCACAACAGGGTCTGGCTCAGCCTCGGGACAACAACATCGAATAGACACGTACTGTTCTCCTCCCTTGCTTCATTTACAATTGATTAAATTTGGTCAAATTAGTCAGGGAAAGAAAAAATTAAAAGGAGAACAAAAGCAAGTTGTAGTTTATAATGCAGATTGTGGAGAGGCACCACGGCGGGAATTTGCTCCCTTCGGCAGAGCTGCGACCTACAAAACAAAGTGGATTTGTGGGAGGGTGAGGAGGGGAGAAGATGGAGGAAGGTGGGAGGGGAGAAAGGAGAGGCAGATAAAGGGGCAAACGGTGACTGAAGACAGAGGCAGTTGCACTAAGAAAATTAAATAATATGGTCATAGGCAGGGGAGAGGTGGTTTAGCCACATAGGACTGTGATCACACCATGCGATCTACTCCATAATTGCAAAGAAACATAAAGCTAATTAATTTGTTTTGTACAGGAAAAAATATATAATTTTTAACACCCCAAAAGATGCACAATATAGTAGACATCTTGGTTCACTAGTGAATTCAGAGGACTGTTAGGGGAAAAACCAATGTTCACGGCCCATTTGCCATGTTATCTCAGCAGAAACGTGAATCCTCCAGGCACGGGAGCTGGGAGCACCTTGGCCCAGGGGGCGTACCAAGGGCCAGAGGTGGTGCCCAGCAGCGCAACAGGAGCACATGGGAGTCTCAGCAGCAGGCCAGGAATCAAAAGGCTGTGATCCCACCACACGGCCACGGGGCACAGGCAGAAAGGGAGATGCCTGCATTCTTCCCCCAACCACCAATTCAGTCATTTCCATTATGGCTCCATAGATTTATGTTAAAAAACTCTGCATATGACCGTGCAATGGTTTCAGAAAAGAAGTACAGTTGATTTTTATCAGATGTTTTAGGCTGCAGTTTTATAAACAGATGGAACATGCCTCAGCTAACGCCCATACGAAGTCCTGTTGACTTCAGGAGTTTTATGCAGATGTATCGCTTTCGCAAGACCTCGTACGGAAAACCTGCACAGTACTGCTTGCTTACGCTTGGGCTTTGTGCCTCATGAAATCACTGGATTTTTATTTTATTTTGTTCCTATTAGTTATCTTACCTAGATGTGATCTGACTAAAACAAAGTTGGTCTTCTCAAGGGTATCCAAAAAGGACACCTTCCATGCAAGAACAGTACCAGGGCTTGTTTAATTAGGTACTGCAAAAGTTTATTTGCGTACATTAGGAAGAAAATCAACACGATAAGGTCAACTAAAAAGCTATCCCATTTTAAAGATAATTGTACCTTACAACGTGTAACTAACATAAGTTATATTTTTACTGACTGAAGTTTATAATACTACTATGCGTTACCCAAAAAAAAAAAGAAAAGAAAGAGGAAAAGAGAAGTGAAGGAGGGCAAGGATGTCATAACAAAAGCCTGCACTAAAGAATTTACAAGGAAGAAGAACAAACATCCTCTTTGGGAATTACTCTAGGCAACACAACAAAGAATTATAGCACATAAACTAAGGTTACATAAACAGTCTAATAAAAACCTGGGACTGATTTATGGAGGAGGAGAAACATCTTATAGTGTACTTCCAAGGATAACAGTTCCTGCTCAGAAAAGCAGCCATGTTGCAATTAGTAAAAGCCAACTGAGCATCCCATCCAAGAGGGGAAAACAATGAAAGGCCAACATATAAATAAATAACCCAAAACAAAGAAATCAATTTCTTCTTCCTATACAGAGATGCATAAAATAAGGAATGGAAAACATCAATCTTCCCTGAAAAATAATCTCTGTAACACAGATTTACCTAAAACTTCAGTTCCCTGAAAGTAGGATGACCTCTGCAACAAAACACAGTGCAGAACACCCAGCAACGCCTGACGAGCTATAGATCTCTGTGTCGCGCAGGATGGAGTACATATTTTTTTTTTTCCAACCACAGGGCTGATATCTGCTTCCCATACAATGTTTTACTCAGGTTTGTGACAAAACCGACTTTGGTACAAGGTCAGAAGCCAACAGCTCAGCGTACAAAGCCAACAGGAGAATAACTTCAGTCCCTCCGTCTAGCAGCCCACCCTTTAAATCCTGTGTGCCATCCTTTCATGTAGCTCCGCTCAGCAGCCACTTCAGCTAAGTACCTTATTGACACGTATTACCGTTTCCCTCGTCCTGCCGGGCCCAGTCACCACGACGGCTGCAGAAGGGAGTCCTTTGTGCAATCTGTCCTGCAATTATGGTCAACAGCATCTCAGGGAGGGGGGCGGGAGGGCACGCGACGGCAACATGCATATGGAATCCCTGCCGCTTTGCATGATGAGACTCATGTGGTCCCACGAAGCTGTGGCTTAAACAGAAGCCCTGTTTATGCAGATAGCATGCAGCCAGGACCACGGCCCTTTGTGACGGCTCATTTAGTTTGCAGTTGCAATTTTTCTCCCCTTCATGATATAGAAAAGCTACAAAACTGGTACCGATATTGGCTTTGTCATCATCATTGCTCTCTTTAATTACCACAGGTAAAAGGAAAGTTCACAATGGGGCTCTAATACACGAAGTGGACTGGGATTGACGAAATAAAGGTGGGCCACGAAGGGACCCAGTTTTCCACTAAGGATTAAGGAAACCAGAAATACACCGGGGTTCCCAGGTGGGCTCCCAGGAGCTGATGCGGGAGCTGAAGAACCCCAGTCGAGTGTTGGGGAGGCGCTTCAAGACATCAGCTGGGCTCACCAAGGCCTTGCAGGGCCCGTGTGCTGCCACAGCCCACAGCACTGCCAGCTCCGTCCCCCAGTCAACGGCCTTTTACGAGCTTTCATGAAGCCTCATGGAGAATAGGGCCGGGTAATTGGTGAGGCTCGTTTAAAACAGATTCTCCCAGAGAAAATTCCAGAAGGAGAGGGCTTGAAACAGAACTAAAGAGTGCCATCTGCTGCAAAAAGCCGGAGAAACCTCAAACCCTGCAAGAGACCAGCCAGGGCAGCGGGGAGCACAGAATGTGGCACCGAGCTCGGAGCGGGCACACAGCTCGCGGGGCTGCCTGCAGGGAAGAGCCAAGGTTTTTAACACACGGGCTGCTTGCTCCCCTTGCAGCTGCCCTCGTGCAGTCTCCCGAATTTGCTCTCAGGTTCCCCGTGGGGTTTTGGACCCAGCCACAGCCCCTCTTGAGGATGTGGTGACGGCCAGGCCCCCGGCCCTGCCTGTACCTGGAGCTGCCCCGCTCTCAGTGGAGCAAAGCAGAGAGGCGGAACACAGCACAGCTCTGTCTGCTGATAGGAATAACCTCACATCATTCTTTATTCTGACATACAGCCTCAGAGGGTGCTTGCTTAAGAGAGACTGAAAGAGCAAGGTTTAAACTTCAGAGGGTTTCCTCAGCACGCACAGTACAGCACGCCTCGGAGCTCATTTAATCATTTGGGACAGTGGAGGCAAGCGTTGGCTCAGGGAAGCGGGACAGGCCTGAGTGTTAACACAAATCCCAGGAGCTATCCTGACCTCCACCTCCAGGCAGCAAAGCCCTGGCACAGCATCTTGCTGTCCGCACCCACCCGTAAGGCAGGGCTGTGCTCCACTCCTGCTGCCGGCACAGCAGGACACAAAAGCACCCACTGATATCCCCACATAACCCAGCCTGTACCGGCACAGCCTCCCTGGTTTTGCATTTCTTCCAGGTGCCTCTTGTCCCTTCTTTTCCCTGCAAGTGCCTCACTCGGGCTCCAGCGCTGCGGCGCACGCCCTGGTTAGCAGCCTGCAGATGGTGCTACCGACCAGCTTTTCCCCAGCTCCAAAATTGTTTCCCTTCAATCTAAGAAAAAATCATATAGCCTGCAGAAGGCACACTGAAAGGAACCGCTCGCTTCCACCTCGTGTTTCCTCAGCACTTCTATCCACCTAATATACCACCGTGGTATCTGACTGCTTGGGACGTGGCAGTAATCACCCAGAGCAATTAAGAGAGTTTTGTAAAAGCAGTTTCACAAGGTACAGACAGCAGCTGTCATGGTGGAGCTATAGGCCAAATGATAATGTTGCTTGAAGGCATTTTCTTCACTCAGGCAGAAATCCACCCTTGTGCAAAGGCGCAGAGTATGACCGAGAAGTCCCTGATGTGCAGCAAAATCACAGCATCAGCTCCGGGCACCGTGTGGTCTGCACTCGCTTCTGACCAGCTCCTGCAGCTCCTCCTCCAAATTCATCCCAGCAAGCTCTACCAGCGTGAGCAGAAGTGCTCAGAAGCCAAAGCAGAACTTCTCATATTCCGTCTCTATTAAAAGTAGGATTTACTCCTTATTAATTCATATTTAGGTGTTTTTGTAACTTTGTTCAGTAGAACAATCTTGGCATGTATTTCCCTCATGCAGCTACCAACATCACTGCAACTATTTTAAATTCACTGACTCCAACACAGAAATGCATTCTAGGTACAACAGGTGCCAAAAAGCTACCGCTTGGGTTACAACTTTCAAAACAAAACAGCACCAGATTGAACACTCAGATGTTCAAAAGCAAAAGAAAAAAAATCTATGAATCTACTCTAAGGGAAGAAAAGTGTTCACACTTCCAGTACTTGGACATTAAATTTATGTGAAAACCTTCTATCATTTTATTTGAAGTAACTTTCACTGAAGTATAACCAAAACGCAGGTTCCACAAGCACAACTGAAATACCAGCACACCAGCAGCCAACACAGTAGATTCTCCAGTAGCAGGGAAAATCACTGTATGCAGAAATCCTCTTTAAACTAATGACAGCTGAAGAAGCTGAGCAGCCTTAATAAACGGGGCTGCTTTTTTGGCTTTATCCTGCAAGGTGCCAAGTACTCCTGCTCCAGTTCAGCATGATCCTTCAGCACAAGCACAGGGAGTTTTGTTCAAGTTAATGGTGCTGCCCAGGGGCTTAAGATTAAGCACATGCCTAAGTACTTTGCTAGACTTGGACCAGTACTTACCAAGATCAAGCTCTTATTTTAGAGCTTAAGTGTACGTTTAACTGTTTAAATGGAGACCGTTGAACTTACGGTTTCTGATTATTACTACTAGAGAAACATTATATCGGGGTAAAATCCTGAATATTTACTGGTTTAGAAAACCTAACGTTAGGGTATACTGGAAGCAGAGGTCTGTTCATAGCAAATAGAATTTTAATAAATATTTAAAAATAATAATGTTTCATAAATAAAGCTAAATTCTGGGTCTTCCTGACCTTGTTTTCTTAACATTTCACTGGAGATAGGGACCCAGAGTTTTGGTAAATTCTGGCTCTAGCAGAGCTGCACCACTCAGCTCTGGATACAAGGGCAGCCCAGCACCAGGGCTGAATGCCAATGCCTTGCTTCAGGGCAACCGACGCTCAGACAACTACAAGCTCCTGAAGTTTATGTCTGGATGACTCGGTTAGTTACTGGAATGACTGGGGTCAAAGAAACCTGTCTGTCAGCCTGTCCCATCTGCCTGCTGCGAGCATCCCCAGCTGCACTGCCAGCTTACCAACCCTGCCGGTGCTGGGAAGTGGCCACGGAAAGAGGGAGCCAGAAAAAGAGATGTCATCAAAGGGAAAAAGCAGCTTATTTGTTTCTAATACTATGTCAAAGTTGTCTCAGACATCCACTCTGCCATTGCCAGACTGATGCAAGAGCTTTCTGCTGTTGTGGTGTGTGCATCATCAGGACACTAACGAAGAAGTCAGGAACAGAGTGGACGCTGGAGAGCCGGAGCTACCCAATGCCATCTCTTCTCTCACCTCTTCTGAGACTGATAGGACTTTAAACATCCTGTCCACAGATAAACAAGAATGGTGCTTGTTGTCCAATGGCACCAAATCCCCCCTGATTTCTAGTTATCTTTTTCTCTGCTCACTGGAGTTATCTGTGGCAAGCCTTAATTAATGCTTATTGTGCCGAGAGGATAGTTTTGTGCTTTCCTCTTCCTTCATCTCTTCCTTCTGTCATCCTCCTCCTTCCTCTGCACCAAGACTGCTTTTTTGCTTTTCTCTTACAACCGGTTTTTACAAGTGTTGAGGAAGCAACAGTCTTGTAAAAGAGGTTTACGCAATACTTTGTATAATGGGGCTACAAACAGGAGAGGAGCTCTTATAAAATAGTTTGTAGAAATGCCGAAGAAGTAAGAACACTAAACAGCTGTAGAGCAACTTGGATATGGTGAGATACTACTGCTAATTAAACTGGCACTGGTTTCCTTGCCTCTTTTAAAACTTTTTAAACTAGTATCTCAGCCTCTAAAAGTTTATTATTGTCCAGTGTGACAAAAGAGTAGGACAATGGTATCTGTTTATGAATGGTTCTATTCCAGTATCAGAGTAACCTGTATTAACACCCACTTCTAAACTTAAAGGGAATATAATTGCATCCAGCAAAAGCTGTAAGTACATTCCTAACTGTAAACAGAAATATCTCCAGCTTTCCCCAGAAAAGATTAAAAGACCTGAATATCCAAAATATTTTGGGCTGGGATCGATGTCCTTAGCAACTTTCCAGACTGAATAGCCAGAATAATAAAAGGTCCCTTTAAAAATTGCATTTTATGAGGTTATAGGTATTTCAAAAATGATTTATCATAAATCAGGCTTAAGATTTGTGGGCAGGATATAGGATGGGACTCTGAGCCATGTTAGCTATAAATACTCAGAAGATCACTATCAATTTTAAATAAGCAGAGTATATAGAGAATGTGGAAAACAATCAGCTAAAGACATAAAGCCCTTCGCTATTTGAAGTGAAAAATGTGAAGTTCAACACTTTCCGACCATCACTTTTCCCCTCTAACTCTGTTCTTCAAAGCCTCGGCAAAAGCACGCTGCTGCTCGGCACATAGGGGATGGCAGATAACAAAAGTTTTTTGTCTGCAGCTCAGTCAATCTGGCGCATTTCATAAATCACAGTCGTCTACACAGGCCTGGCATACTAAATCCCCAAGTATTTACCATGCCTCATGTAACAGGTCAAACCTGCACATCAGATTTTGCAAGCACGCTTCACACCTCAGAACCCAGGAGTTCCTACACGTACAAAAGAATGGTTTTGTTAAAAAACAGCTCCGGAGCCAGACAAGTATCCTGAAGTACCTTGGCTTTGTACCACTGTGTTCGAAAACAAGCAACCTATCAGTAATCTCATCAGAGGCTAAATGAAGGACATCCCTGAAAATGCTGTAATCCCACTCCCATGACTTTGTCTTGCTGGAGAATGCCTCTAATTATCCAACCCTGTAGGAACACTTTCTTTAAATGCAACTGTCCTGAGGCTTCATTCTCAATAAACTGGACAAAATGAATTCTCATAACCTAAAAGAAGAAAAAAAGAAAAAAGAGAGCAAGACAGAGAATTAAAGGCATGTGAGAAAATGTTTCTCAGGCTCTTTATGGCTGATTGAGCTAATTTACTGTGGAACGGGCAGCAGACTATCTTTAGATAAATGCTAATGAGGACGTTAGTGCTTTCTTCAGTCTGGCTGCTACTATTATGCTGAAAGGGAAGGTCAACAGCTAATAAACCCAGTTAACAAGCCATTCTGAACTTCACTTTAGCTTAACACTCTTCAAAGTTGCAGTCATTAAATCCATAGGCTATTAGGAGCTGCCCTCCTGTTTTCACTATGAGCGAAGGCAAACTTTCAATGTAGTCATTAATTGAATTAACAGACTCTAATCCAATTTGATGTAGCGTAAATTGAAATACACATAAGAGCAAAAATGTGTGTAGAGGAGTTTCCCCTTTTCAGGCAGCTTTGTGTCAAACTACTTTTGTCATCATTTCTGTGTGCCTCCCATGAAGGGGGCTCTCATGTACATAACCCTTAACATTAGCTACTCTTTGATATGAATATCATTTGCTCTCAGAAGGCGGAGGCTGGCAAGATAAAAACATGTCTTGTAACTTAATAAACCGTTTAGCTTTAGCGATACAGAGCGGTAAGCAAGGATCTCAAAATACATCTGCACCCCTGCATTGTGTTACACTTTGTTGGAGTAGAAAAGTATCTCACATGCTTCATGGACAGGGAACCTTGAGCAGGGAGACGGTAAGTGAGGAAGGGCAGAGCACAGGCAGAAAAGGGGAAGCCTGAACGTACTGTTTGACAGCAAGTGCCAACAGTTTGCCTTTAAGTAGCACAAAGTTAGACCTATGGCGTGGACCTTTGTCCATCAGAAA
Source organism: Oxyura jamaicensis (assembly GCF_011077185.1). Classification (NCBI taxonomy): domain Eukaryota; kingdom Metazoa; phylum Chordata; class Aves; order Anseriformes; family Anatidae; genus Oxyura; species Oxyura jamaicensis. Next base: position 1,899,978 of record NC_048911.1, read on the forward strand.
ATAGCTGATGGAAATCCACAGCACTGTCAAAAATTTCTGTATAAAGCCTATTTCTAAAAGGGCAAGAAGCGCATCACCTTGTAAAATCATGTGCTTCAGTTTCTGAACATGTAATGGGCACTGTGCAAGGGAGCCCTGTGTGCTCAGCCAGCCACCCCAGCTCCAGCTGGGAACATCCCACCCAAGAAATGGCACAGAAATACACAGCTCCCAAGGCCTGAGTGCTAGCTGTGGGCAGGTAGATAACATTTTAAACAAAATTGGACAACTGCCTGGTGTTGAAGCAGAAAGAGTTCTTCTGTGACTGCCACTGACTGCACCTCAGTGTTCTGAACACCGGGAAATCAATGAATTTTCCCGGTCTAGACAAGAGATGGGAAGCTCTAGAATGATTACCTGCAAGATGCCAGGCATTTTGTGTCTCAGTTGGCAATGCGAACTCTTAAACCACCTCAAATCCAGGACATTGCGACCATTTTAACGTTTAACAATTTACATGGATGTGAGGGTGAATAAAGGACAGCTGTTGCAAGTTTAACAAGGAATTCAATCCCAGTGGACAAGAAATCTTCTTGTCAGTTAAGGAAATCTGAGGATTGCATTACAGGGCCTTGAAAATATCTAGGTTACTCGTTAACCTAAATAATATTCAAATGCAAGGAGGCTAAGACAGTTATCCACACACAAAGTACTGGCAAGAGCGTGACAGAGCTTTTCTAAGCCTACAGAGACCATTTACAAGATTTCTTTAATATTGACCCACGTAATTGGTCTTCCTGCACACTCCCAGTGAAGAAATCCAAGCTTCCATTATCGCAGATATGAAGATATAAAACCACATTCAAAATGCAATAGGACATCTGGAGAGGAAAATGCATGCATATCCAAATCATTGTGTTCTTTCAGAAACGGAGAAATACAATGGAGCTTTAGAAATAACTAAATATAGTAATTTTGGCTCAACTGTAATTAAGGAAGAAAAAAGCACGACTTCCCCACATCCTTTTAAGAGTCATTGTTCAATGTCACAGCGATATTCAATTATTCCATATAAAGAGTATTTACTTTCTTTTCTGCATTATTATTATATTATCCACTATTTGTATTACTACAGAATGAGTAGTAATACAGGCCCCCAGCTGAGACTGACAGCCCCCCTCTGCTTGCCACTGTGAAGACATATGGCACAAAAGCATCCCTGAACAGCTTTTATTACCGCAGATATGACAAAGTCTGAAAGGAAGGCGAGGTTGGTGGGTTTATGTAATGGGTGGGGAAATGAAGGCAAGCTGAAAAAAAAAATTCCCAGGAACTTCGCGAATGATTTCACATGAGATTGTTTCTCTCTACTGTCCACAAGCAGGTCTTTGTGATATTCATGGACACCTTTACAACGCCCACAGCTGCTTCTGGAGCTTGGGTTGCAGCACACGAGCCGGCCTGCAGCCCCACAGGAGGCTCCAGCACACACACGCTGTGCTCAGCTGGCATGGGGATCCCATCCAGGGGACGAGCCTCAAGACAGGGAAGAGAACCCACCCCAGCCTTTTGCACCTCCACACTTACAGTGTGGAGTCCAAAGGCAAGTCCAACACCTACCATTAAAATGTGCTCCTGATGAATCTTTGTCACGTACGGTAATTCCTCTTTTCCACAGACAGTTTTATCAGGAAGATCACAAGAAAACGTCTTTTAAAGTCTAAAGCAACAACGGCAGTGGGAACAGACACAGAGAAACCAGGTTTATTTCAAAATCCCATGAAAACTTGCAGGACAAAAAAAAAAAAGCTCCGCAGCCTCTGCACAGCTGCAACACAAACACCCAGAGACACCGAGTCCAACAGACCAAAATGTCCATCAGACTGAACATCTGCACCTGCTGGTATGCAGAAAGCCTCCGAAGTCAGCAGTGACACCTGATGTCCAGACAGCTTTCCAACCCAGCACAGCAACCCATCCCATCGCACTCCTGGCCTGCATGGTGCCCCTGCAAAGAGGAAACGCCACGGCCAGGCTGAACCCACGCACGGCACTGTCTGCAAGGAGCGCATCACGGCCAGTGCCGTGATACTTGCAAAACTCAGCCAAACAACTACATCCAGAAACGATACCAAGCGTTTAGGTTTGTTTTAGGGCGTATTTATAGAACTCCTTCTCCATGTCCAATTTACAGGGAGTCCGTAGAGCTCCTAAGAAGACGAAAGCAAGGGGCAAACGTGTTCAGATCCATCAGCCAATGTATTTCTGGTCACAAGGAGAAAGGAATCCACATACCATCCAAATCTGGTAAAGCACAACGCAGGCTTTTATTAAGGTCAACACATTTTTACATGGAGTAAATTTAATGAAAATGTATTTTGGGGGTATGAAATTTGGAATGCATCTTCTTTCAAAAACTGCAATTTCAGACCGGGGCTGTTAGCACAGGAGCACCTAATTGGCAGCCACCAAATAACACCCCTGCACACACAGATCTTAAACGGGCTGGTGATTAACGTCGTTTCCTTCTTTCTCAATAATAACCAGTGTTGCTGCACAAACATGCAACTGCCTAATTTATATGTGCCTGTTCCGAAGGATGAATGAGGAAATGCAGAGTGACGGCTGAGCTAATTTTGCTGCAACCTGCAAATCTCAGTGCTGGGATAAGGCTACGGCTCCCCTGGATGCGCCGTGACGGACATTCAGCCATTAACTACCAGCGAGGGCACACTGAGGCCCCCATGGAGCTGTCAGGTGCTGGTCCCAGAAAAATAGTAATAATATTAAAAGAAGACAAAAGGATGGGAGAAGCACTGCTGCTGTGCACTGCCGGGAGGTACAAAAGCTCACACTGGCCAAACGCAGATAATTAATGGATCTGTTTGAATTTTGTGTATTGTAGCAATTTTCAACCAAGAATCTTCAAATACATCTCAAATGTAGTCCAACCTCAGAAAAAATAGGTATAGCTGCAGTATTGTTCCATGTATATGGGTGAAAAATGGAAATGAAGAAAAGCATGAACAATACTTGAAGACTGGGCTCGCGCTTTTTGTGGAGATGAGCATAATAAAATTCAATGGCTGCAAGAAGTTAGAAAAAAAAAAAAAAAAAAAAAACAGGCTATAAATAGGATGCTAATTTTTAACTGTGAGGGTAATTAACCACTAGAACAACTTCCCAAGGACTGCAGTGGATTGTCAATTACTGGCAATTTTAAAGTGGAGACCAGATTTATTTGTTTTAAAGATGTGCTCCAACAGGAATTAATTACATCAACTCCTGCTGCCTAAGTTGTACAGAAGCTCCAACAAAATGATCCGAATGGTCTCTTCTGGCACTTTGGTCTGATCCGACCAGACAGCAATCCACAAGAACCAAGGAAATACAACTCCAGTTGTACCGGTGCAGACAGGCAGCCACCATCACTGCTCTCAAAAGGATCAACATCCCAACTCCACACCTGCACCATGCAGTATCAATTCAGTACGTAGTCCACTCAGCTTGTACGAGACATGCTAAAAGTAATTGTATGTTTATAAGATGCATAGGAGGCTCTTCATCCATTTGGTGGCTTGTTTTCTACCACATTTTTTTTTTTTCCTGTGACCAGCATGTAGCTGTTAGCCTTTCCCCACCTCTCAGAATCTTTTTAACCTGTAGACCAATTTCAGCCAGATACAGTAGAAGACATTATCAAAGAAATTACATCCCCTGGGAAAAGCAGGTAAAAGCTGAAGTTCAGCAAATGCCCTAGCTGAAGCAAAGGCTGCAGTGTGAGACCACCCAGAGGAATCCAAGGAGGGGAAGGAGGGCGATGGAAATAAAACCAGTCCCGAACAATACTGCCATTGAGAATGGTAGGGAGGGAAAAGGAGCAACAAATTTTCCCACCCCTAGGTGGTGGCAGCAGCTGCCCACCTTTCCCTGCCGATGGCAAGCCAGTACAGCAGCCGTGTTTGGTTATTTTTATTCAATGAAAACCACTCTGTCACTCGTGTTCAAACAGTGGCAGGACAGCTAGGAGCATCCCCTGGCCAGGGGCAGCAGACGCACCTAGTACACCAACTGCAGACCACAAAGTCAGTTGAAACTCAAAGCATCAGAAACATTTTTTGGTTCAAACCAATTCTCCCCAGCTCATCTGGTGCTTCTGGAGTCTCCGTAACGGCCCAGTGACTGATGCCTTTGCAGCAGCTCCCCGTGAAGCTAGGCGACAGCTGAAAGCTCTAGGACAAGATGCCAAGGCATTCTGTTTGCAGTGTTACTGTAATTTGATGTAATAGGTGTTGATCTCAATTCACTAAACATTTGTGTCAATTTGCCACCCAGTTTGGTTTAGTTTTAAGGCATTTCTGTCGCATAAAAGTACAGCATTAAAACATAAATTAATTAGTTGTTTTACAAGCTTAAGGTATGTTGTTATCCTTCCAGCTATCCCCGAACTGCATCTTCCCATTTTTCACTGATGTGCACGGAACAGTTTTCATCATTAAAATGAAACTTTCAAGAGCTCTAACAGGAAAGCCCACTGGTGCCGGTAGGTGGTGGAACATTCCTAAGTGCATTATGAACTGTATTTATAGGAGCTGTCTAGCCATTTAATGGGTTCTTGAATGATTTGCTTAGGTGTTTACTTTTACTAAAAGCAGTTTATAACCTCTGCTCTCATCTCTGAAGTTCCTCTTAAATCATTCTGTAAATATATCACAGGGCAGTAAGAGAGAAGGACTCAAGTTTTCCACCTTGGGCTTTCTATTCTGCTTACCCTTAGGGATCTGCAGTCTCTCTGTTGTCACAGGAACGGGCACGGCTGACCTCCACATGGTGCGGCACAATGCCCGGAGGGATTCAGCTCAGTGCCGGAATCCCTGATGGAGACACTCTCTCTCCATCCGCTATTTCCCAGGGATCCTAACAAGGACACCCCGCCTAGTACCCGAAGGCATCGTGGTGCTGACAAATCCCCAGGGCTGCCCAGCACAGCACATCCTCAGCATCCACACAAGCCAACAAAAACATTTTGAAGCCTTTGCAGCAGGCCTCTTGAGATGTGTACGCATCTCTTGAGATGCACGTGTACAATCACGCATCTCGGTTTCAAAAGTTTGGGCACTGTGGAAAACCATTGAGCAGAGCAGGTATCAGGCCAAACACTGGCTATTTGCTTCCACCAACATTCAACGGATGTGTTTTTGAGCAGTTTTCCAAATGTGGCGCTGTCCTTCTTGTACTGGGAGCAGAGTTTGGGGCTGCTGCTCTTCCCGCTCCTCTTTCCCCATACATTAAGAGTGAGAGTCTGGCAACAGGGCTGCTGCCTCTGTCATCTGTCACCTCGTGGCCCTTCCATATATCAATGTTTGACTGCTTTCTATGTAAAACAGGTCATTAAGTTAATCAGAAATTGACTACTACTACAAACACCTTTTGAATAAGGTCAAATTAAGATAAAAGTCCTTGCTCTTTTCGTCTCTCAGCAACAAAGACTATAACCAGGCTGCTAAACCTGCCATTAATGTCAGTGTGCAGATTAAATGTCATTAAAGGCAATTTGTCACTTACATACACACTTATCTCAATCTAATAATTAGCAAAAGGTCAGGCAGATAAACCTGTGTACTTCAATCTACAATAAATTTCAGCTGCAGGAAATGACAAAATACAAGTTTAACCATATTCACGTGTATTTGTGTTTGAAATATATATGTGTAATTAAATGCAGCAAAACAGAATAATCCATTTCCAAGACTGAACTGGTCCCAAGCCTTCCCGCCGCTGCACTTGAGCGGTGAGGAGAAGCCAGCTGGTAGTGCTGGGTCAGAGCAATGCCCCTAGATGGGCGAACCTTGCTTCATGGTGCAAAAGCCCTATGAAATGGGTCAGCGGGCACTGGCCAAACTCTGCCACCGGTATCACAGTCGACGCTTACTGGCACTCCAGCGGACAGTCTCAGCCCAGAAGTGAAGCCTGATGAACAAACCACGGAGGCTGAGTTAGCCCTGACCTCAGCAGGTGAATCCTCAGCTTCAAGCACCCAGCGAGCTGCCACATGTCAGGCAGCACCTGGGGTAAAGCAAACCTTGCCCGCCTGGCATCTCCATACCTCTCGTAAGGTTCAGATGTGCGTTAGACCCTGCCCAACTGCAGCCCTGCGTAGGCAAGGAGGAGACTGGGATTCCCCATGCTTACCCCTTCTCTTCCATCAGTTCATCAGGAAGGATTTGCAAGCCAACATGTCCTGCTAAAATTGAAGCTCTACACAAGCTGTAGAAAATAGAATTTCCAAATCTTTGTTTTGGAAATCACAGAAAATCTCCTGTAAATGACACTACGGTGATGGGGTTGGCTGATTTATTTGCTTTAATGAGTGCCCGAGGAGCAAAGCTCAGAGCTCAGACGCACCACAGGCACAGCAAGCCCACCCCAGTGGGCACCCTACCTGTGAGCACCCACAGACTTAGCTGCAAGATGCAGCATCAGAAGGCATTTCTGCTAATGGCAACTGAGTCCAGAATGTGTCAGCTAGAATATGGGACCATTCTTTTAAGTGGAGAAATACAAGCTCTCAACGCTCAACAGCCAGAAAAGGTGTACAAAATTCTTAAATTCAGACAGTTCAGAGACCACGCTTCCCTTAAACCTCTCAGCCTTTCCTTACTCTAATGACCATTGACAGTACGTTTTCAGATCCCTCCTGTGAGGATACAGCTGTGATGTGGATATTAATAACTAAATAACATATGGAAATTTAGAGCAGCAAAGCGGAGAGTTTTAAAGCTGTTTCAAATGTTTCTGTTCACGTTTTGTTTGTTTGGTTTTTGCGTATTGGCAGCACTTAACCCATCTTCAACGTCTAAACAGCTACTTCAGCTGGCAGTGCAATGGCAAACTGTCATTATTCAGCCTTTACCTCTGCTTCTAACACAGCGGGGGACAGTTAGTTAACTGCATAGTGATGCTGTGTTGTTTTAATAGTCTATAGGAAAGAAAGATGGTTTTAAGGAGTCAGACAGTTTACCCAGCTGCTTTTCACAAAGGTATTTCATGATTAATGGAAAGCATACAAGTGAAACCAGTTTGTATTACAGCAAACCAGGATTTTAGACAGTTGGGGAAGGTTTTTTTTTAATAAATAAATAAATCACAGCAAGCATCAGCCTTGAAAGAAAATACTCAGCACAGGTTTTCAAAGTTGGTGGGGTTCTTTTTTGTTGTTGTTGATATTTGGTATTGGTTAAAAAGGTTACTTTTAGGTGGGAAATAACCTTTTTAAGAAGAACCCAACCGAATGCTTGCAGAGAGAGCTGTTTCTGTTATTACCTGAAGGTCACCAATCAAGATCAAGACCTTGCTGGGTTGAATATTGTCCTTATCCATTATTCATGCAGTGTACTGTACGTTCCCCAAAGGTAAACAATTAAAATAAAAAGACAAGGGACTGTAAGGTAAGGAAATGATCGTTTTTGTATTACAAGATAGGAGAAAGACTAAGTAGGAAGAGTATGGGAGACCTGTGGAAGAGTGCAGAATATATCTAATTCTTCTTGATGGCTAAAGAGAGTATGGAACAGATCTGACACCAAACCACATCCACTGATGGGCTCTCATTTTCATGTCAGCTGCACAGATTATTTTTATAGAATATCACAGTAAAATACCTCCAAATACTGCTAAGCATAAGAAAAATGCATTTAAAAGAAATACCTACAAATACAACTGCCTGGATGATGTCCAGTCCATTTAAGTTACTGCTTTGTCCATGCTATGGGAGAGAAAGCCACCTTTTACTTTTGTTGCTTGACAAAGAAGCCTCCTTTGGCACCCCATCTTCTACGTGGCTGCAAGGTGCAGAAGGAGGTCTTGGTTTCCTAGAGAAGCCAGTGATATTGAACACTTCATTACAGGACAGACCTCAGCACCAACACCACGGATCAGTGCAAACAGCTGAAGGAAATTACCCAAAGCCACTAGTGGCTCTTGAAAATTTAGGTTGGAAGCTTGTTTAAAGTGTCTTTTCCCTGCTTTTTTCATTATGCAAATGCATTAGCTTTTACCACGTGTATGAGATGGATTTGTACAAGACTGACCTGAGGAAGCGTAAGTAATTTTTTCTGGTGTTCAGTTTTCAAGATGATATACAGGCTGTATATTCTACCACTGTGATCTCTGTGTCCTATAGCATTTGTCTTGGTGGGGAACGTATGCACATCCGTATCCCTCTGTGCCCAAACATATGTCTTCCAGAGGTTCTCACATTCTCTGCTAATATAAAGAAAAACCACAACAGGCGTTGCCTAGAGGCTTACAAGTTGACATAGCAAGATGTGGGAAAAGATTAACCCTTCAGCCTGAGGTCCTAAAACGTCCATTAGAGGCTAGCAGAGTTTTTCCACTGCTGTGAACAGAGGTGGATCAAACCCTAACTGGACACCCATCACTTTTTAAGGTCCTTAATAATGAAATGTGCCATCCCAGCACAGATGCAAGAAGGCACCATACTGAACATAACCACCAGCGTGACAGTTCGCTCACTGCATGAATGAATCAATGAGAACTGTTTCCCCTTCTAAAACTGGAAGAAATGGGGGGTTAGACTGAAAAGACTTTGTCCCTCTGCTCGTTCTCCTGCACCCCAGCCCCAGCGCTGTTGGAAGGACACGGGTCCCTGAGAGCCACGTCCTGCCCCACGGCTGTGGTCAGGACTGCTATGTTTAAAGGTTACAGTGATTAAGCACTGTGATTAATTTAGTCTCAGCAGAATCAATTCCACTCAACTACAAATCTAATTTACATACTGCAGAGGACTCTGCCTGCTCCCTGGGCGGAGTGGTTTTGAATTTAGACTCATTTTTCACCAGGACGTGTGTTTTGAGGGATCCCACCGCAGATAACAAATGTTTTGACAAAGCTAATGGGACAGTTCTATTTGTGTCACTGCTGCCTTGGCTTGCTTTAATCTACTCTTTCATGAAAAGCTCTCCAGTTCCCAAACCTCTTTAACATGAAAGCTATACATGAAAGGATCACCTACACAGGAATATGCTCAGCATTGCTATTCCACTCTAATTGTACTCTGGTAGGAAGGTCTACTCCCGTAACATGCATTTCTTTCAAAATGTAGCTTTTTTCCCTAGTTGAATATGATCGCTCTGAACAGATCTAGTCCTAAAAAACCAGAACAGTGTTTAGCTTGAAAATTCATGGAAGTTACCAGGGGGCGTATAGGCAGCAAACGCAGGAATGGGGTAACTAGCAGCTGCAAGAGAAGGAAGAGCTACATAGCAAATTCCCAGTAAATATAAGCCATGGGACACTACACATCATTATGCACTGAATAATAGGCAAATTCTATCAAGATCATGATCAATTTCTAAAAATCACAGCGTAAGTTAGGGACAACTGCAAGGAAGGCCTCAATGGCACTTGATGCCTTTAGGCTGAAAGGACTTCAGCTCTCTGGATTTGCAGGGGTTTGAAGTGTTAAGAAAAAACCCATTCAGGAGACAGCACAAGGAAACTAGCTTGGTAGCTATTTTTGGTCAGCCATTAGCGTGGCTGGAAGTCACCGGAACACACCTACCTTTTCATTTCTAATTTTCTTTGAGGATTGTCATTTTCAAAATTTATGAAGAGCTTAACTCCTTCAGAGGAGTACAGGAATGGCGGCCAATGGAAATCACACAAGCTTTTCTTCTGAATGTACCAAGGGGAGAAAATGATTGCTTCCTAAACCTAAAATGGATTTTATTCACAATGACTTATACAGCATTAGGATACCTGCAGCTAGAGTAACCTGAACCCTCACAAAATGCACCTGCTGAGCCATCTTTTCTGTTACCTCCTTCACCTTACACTAGAAATACCTTAAATTATAAATACATCACAGAAATCCGATCCGCAATGCCCCCGGCACATCCTGATCCCTATCACGTCGTTCTCCCTTTCAGCCCAAGTGCTCCGGCGCTGCGTTCTGTCGATACCAGCACAGCACGGCTTCAAATATTTAGCTTAACTTGATCTTCGAAGCCACAAAGGAGAAAAGCCAGCGCCTCCTAGCACCATTTGCTGAACAAACAATCGATCCCGGGAGAGGAGCATGCTGTCCCCCCGCCGGCCCGGCTGCCCGCAGGCCAGGAGCGGTGACAGATGCCAGAAGTGACAGCTTTGTCTCGCCGGGGCCGGCCGGCAGTTGGCGGGTGAAGCCGCGGCGGAGATGACAGCTTCTCTGATTCTTTCATCAACCGATGTGACTGAGTGACCTTTTCCAGTCTGAGCAGCTGCCTCCCTTCTTTATTCAATCATGGCAGAAAATAAGTCCCTTTGGGTAAATCTTGCCCTTTTCGTAATTTTAAATGACCGCAGTTGTCATTACGCTTGTTCGCTAAATACGGTCGTGAGTGGTGGCACACTCTGCGGCAAGAGCACGCAGCATGCATCTCGTGGGCACGCCACCACGGGGAACCCCGACTCTCCCCAAAAGGCTCAAATCGCTCGGGAATTCCTCGTTGTGGTTAATGCTTGCCCGTGCTCCCAAGGCTCTTCTGGCTGCTGCAAGAAGTCCTGCATCCCCATGCAAGGCAACAGACCCGCTCACCTCCAGACTTGGGCCAGAAGGAAGAAACTGCAGCCACACGAAAAATCGGATGTGCTCCTGCCACTCCATGGATACAGTTTGTTCTTCACGGGGGAAAAGGGAAGTGCCTTTAATTACTAACAGTGCCAAGGCGAGGGGGTTTCAAGCAGCTTTTCCATGAGCCTGCTTTGCATCCAGCTCATTTACCGTATACACCACAGGTGCAGAGGAATGAGACTGCAATTGTCCTCACTGCACCCCGGTGATTAGAGATGGCAAATAATGGAAAAAAAAAAGAAAAAAAAAGTTCCTTGCAACAAGCAGTCAGTTTGAAATTGAAATGAGTCTGCTTTGGCTCAGCATTTGTCTGCTTTGTGCTTGCCTTCTGCATACATTTCAGCAATTGAGTTTTACAAGTACAAATGTTTGAGAAAAGTGAATTTCAGAAAGTGCACAGAGTATTAACAGAATCATTTTTTAAATCCTCACAGAGTTACTTTTGCTGAGAAATCACATCTACACAGCTAGTCACAATATAGGTTTATTTTTGGCTCAAAGACGGCTGTCCTTAGCTGTTGCTTGGCTTCCATTATTGCAATACGCGGGGCCCTTCCACCTAAAATAAATTGTAGCAATAAACTTCCTCGAGGGCTGTCTCCCATGTTGTGCTTGTATAATGCCTACACACCTACATGACAAGGCAGATTTTAATATTTGTGATAAACCCACAGATTAAAAAAATATTTATAAATCAGAAAGTCAAGGCAGCAGGGAAACACAACCTCTTCATATATGCTTAAACTAACAGAAAAAGAGAGGCTAAAATTATTCAACATATCTTCCTGTAAATCATTTATTCCACTCTAGCAGAGAAAACGGCGCTGTTTAGGTAATGAAAGAACAGGGCAGGTACCTGCAGGTCTGCAGAAGTAAGACAGAAGATCATGACAGTCACAGAGAGATAGAAGAGAGGGTAATGTATGGTATCCAGGCTCTTCCCTGGCCAAAGTGTATTTAGTCATTACTCCAAACGCTGTAGTTTCAGGTGCCCCAGTGAATTCAATCTACTTTCTGCAGAAAGCCAGTTTCTCAAAAGTGTGATTTGTATTCGTCTCTCTCAGCCAATAAATACACATCTTTCATGCTTTTGACATAATATTGGCAAATGGTACATAATGACTGGTTTCGGCAGAGGATGTGTACGTAGGCTGGATCTTGTTTTGTTTTAAAGCTAGTTCAATAGTCATTTCTGTCTGAACTACAGAAGTGGAAGAACCATCAGGTTACTTCACAGGATAACAGATTGAAGCTTCAGTGGCCCAAATTACAGGAAAAGACAAGAGATGAACCGTATTGGCACTCGGGCAGAAAACCAGATGAAAATTTCACAGCGCACTAAATGTCGATGGGTATGCTGCCGATGCTCTAAACCTTTGCTGTACCTTGCCATTATTGAGGGATTACAGGACCTTCTGTACAACTGCTGAGCCTGCCAAGTCCTACGAATGCTCACCAAAATCCCACACAAGCTGCTAAAATCTTCAGGGGGTTTTACAAGACAAATTTCAATAATCCCTTTAAGTGCTTCTTTAGAACTGAGCGTGAATTTGCCAAATCCAGGATAGCTTATTCTTCTTAAATTCATAGCACAACCAACTAGTGCTGTGTGCGTTACAAGAAAGTCTGAGTGCTCACTTCAAAGGGCCCGGAGTTTTAATGTTCAGACTACTAGATGTAGAAACTGGGCTGGAAAACTCAGGGTCAAATACAGCACAAGCGTTACAGTGTTTTCTGACTTCGACTGAATGAAAAATACTGAACAAGATAACGCTCAAATTCAGCATTCCCACCTTTTCATGGAAATTATTAACACTGATTTAACTTACTAGACTAGAAATGTCCAGAAATACCGCAACAGTTCTCTTACGGTGATTTTTTTCTCTAATTCTATTGTCCAGTAACAAATGCAAACCAGGGGCAAAAAGGACAACACCATTTCATCAGCAACAGTGAGGATATTGGAAAGATAAGAGAGCAAGAACTTAAAAAAAACTATGGCAGAACAAAAATGGAGACAAGGTGAAAAAAAAATGAAAAGTTGATGCAAAAGAATTGAAAAAAAAATAAGATGAGAGAGGAAAAAGTTAAAGAAAAGTAGTCAAAAGGAATTAGATGCAAATAACAGAGGAGAGAAGACCAACAAAAGCATTCAATGGATGACAACAGAAACAGAACAGAAGCAGAAGATGGAGGCAGGCAGAAGTCAGCAGCTCCTTCTGGATGACCATGGCAAAGGCCACAATTTCAAGTGGCTTATCTGCTTTGGCTTCCACTTTGTGAAGCTGAAAGCGTGCCCATACAGCTGTGCAGAACAAACGGTGCTTGCACAGAGTGGCTGATAAAACCCTGAGTCTTGGAAAGCCATGCTCTAAAAATGAAGACATCCAGAGTTATTAGGAACTCCTGAAAATCCCCCATCCACAGCCACTTGCCAAGTATTTAGTGCCATCCTACACCTTTCTCTGACACTAGACGAGCGGGGTAAATGTTCCCCCATGCTCCAAACCTTGCAGTACGTAACTTCACGTGCCTTCCCTTCCTCCAGCTGCACCCTCTCCCAGCTCTCCCCTGCACACATTTTATATGGCATGAGGCAAATAGGGGCTGAACCTTTGAAGTCTAGCACAGAATTATTTATAGTTCAGATCCATATTTCTTTGAAAACAAAGTTTGATTTACAGTATGGGCATAGGCCTTAATCTAGGCATTGAATCCCCAGTAGAAGGTCCCGATAGGAACCGCCCCCCCAACACAGATATTCCACTTTTGCCCAAGGTGAAATTTCTTTTCCACTTGCCCTCTGGATACAGTTAGCCCGACTCACTATTTCCATCCTGTCTGTCCTTACAGAAACAGCTGGGATTGGAATCTGCCTCCCCTATCATATTTCCAACACATGGGGAAGGAAAAAAAAAAAAAAAAAAAAAAAAAGGTAGGTAGATTGGATCACAAAACAAGCAAAAACCCTAAACATAAGGAGGGAGCCCCAGAGGCCTCTTGAGAAGTCAGCCCCAGTCGTGGTCTGGAGGTGGGAAGCAACGGGGATGCCTGAGAGACCTCTGGCTTTGAGCTTGCTAATGCCATCGCGAAGCTGACCCTGCAGGGCACAAAGCTCTAATTTTCCTGCTGACAGTTGGAGATTACAGCACTGGTAGCTGAGCTGAAAAAACGTGCTCTAGAAGGTCTCCAAGACAGAGAGGAAGAGAAAATAAACAGTGAGCCCCATGGTGTCACTTTTATAGTCACTTTTCTGACAGCAGCCACGCTTTTATACATGGCACTTACAGTAAACAATTTAGAGCAAATGGTTTTTTGGCTGTGGGAAGAGGATGCTCTTTTCAGAAACGCTACAGCATAGACGAACACGATGCAAAGGCAAACAAAGAGCATAAACCAGAATGGCTTATTACTACCTGACTTCTTCCAATTACACCTATTACTCCTGAAGCAAAGGGACCAACAAATGTGCGGCATGGTGCCAATAACAAAAATAAATATTCATTGTCCAACAGCATTTTCTGAGAGCAGTATAGAAACTCCAGAAGTACCACGGGATAAACAACACCCATGGATAAAATGCACTTAACGCCATAAATCACAGACCCCACTGTCTACAGGATATCACCAGGTCCCCATTATGGTAATTATGTGTATTGGTAACTGTGAAATTCGGCTTCCATTATTTCATTTCCAATTTCAAAATGTGTTCTTTTTAATGCACTATTGCAAAGGAAGTTTCTGGGGTGCTCTGCAACAAAGGAACAGATTTCGATCTCTGACTTAATGCTGGTGGAAATGGATTTAGATGCACTTGTACCAGCTCCTGGTACAGACACCCCAGTTGGAGCACACACATTCAGATTCCAGCAGCACAGTGGTTCAGCAGTAATTTTACTAATTATTTTATAATTATTTAATAACAATTATCTCATTCCCATCTTTGACAATACCTCTGTGTTGCGCCATGCTAACACTGTGTCTCTGTAAGACAGAACCAGAGAGCTGGCTATACAAGAGAAATCGCACGAAGTGCTAATCTTCAATTTGCTTCTCATTGATTAATGCAAAGACTGTTTTGCCCATCAGGCTGCGGAAGGAAGTGGAGGTAATGGTATCTGCTTGCTCAGCTTCGAGACCTCCAGAACTGCTCCGTGAGCCTACAAAGCTTTTAATCTTTAGCATTACAGAACTATCAGAAGGGCAATTTTCCAACACGGGAAAGCAGGTGGAAATCAATGGGAATAAGGTAATTACGAGTTTTAAGTACAGCCATTTTATGAGATATAGAAGTCATTCCCTTTCCTTTTCACAAGTTATTATAATTGCACTGAAATTACTTATAGCAGGTCAGTTTTTGTAATTCAGGAATACAAAGCAAAAATGTATTTTTGTATTGCAGCACCATGTTAGAAGGGGGGGGGGGGGGGGGGGGCAGGACACCACGCCTCCGGTAAGTGGAATATCCGCATCAAATCCACACAGACAGAGGAATTCTCCAAATCACAGCACCAACATCCTGGTGTCCCTTAGATGGGAATACTTGGAAATGTTGGCTTTTGGAAATGTTTGTAACTCCAGCTCTACAGCGTATTTTCAAAGCATGTCAGGACACAAGAAGAGGATTAAGTTCCTTATACTGCCACCTCCTCCTCCCTCTTCTAGGGATGACACTGCTAACAGGATAAAGTGAGTGACAGGGTTATATGATCATTACATAAAGGTAGTACACATGCAAAATCTTCAGAACACGGAAAAAAATATCAAAGAGCTTGCACCATCTGTCTGTGGAGAAAAAAACAACAGCTGGTGCAAGAAGCCGCAAGATGCCAGCCTTACAAGTGACAAGATGGGAAATGACAGGAAACAGCTTTTCACTCTTCTAACAGCAAAAGAAACGTACAGCCCGTGTTCTCGTGTTTGAAAACCTCCAGATGCTGCCCTCTTCTCACATTTCCATATCTTTGTTCATGCAACATCTGAAAGCTTTTCTATTTTTACTGAGGGAGGGGAAAAAAGCATGAAGCCATCAAATGTATATATATATATATATTTTTTTTCCTTACAAGAGGATGTTGAATGAATTTTAATCATGATCATAAGAAAAAAAGAAAAAGAAAAATCAGCAGTATTTGATATGAGAAACCTCTGAAACTTTTTTCCTCTTGGAAGGAATTGCAATGTGTTTGGCTTTTATAGAGGTTGTAGATGATAAATATTAGCTTGTTCTGAGACCGATTAGGCCTTTGGATTGATTCTGGGTTCCCTATGAGTGTTTTGCAAAGGTAGCAGGCTTCCCTTGAAGCAAGGTAGCAAATCCCCTTGGCCAGCATTTGCAAACATCTCCTGACTTTAGGGGCTGTTCAAGCACTGGAGGTGACCTCTGTGCTCCAAGCGCCAACCTCCACCGCAAATCGCTAAGGCTGCAAAACTGAGCTGAGAATTCAAAGAAAAGAAGCCATCCAACAGCAATCCTGGAAATCTGGCAATCGCAGCTTCTGAAGAGAGATCGGCTATTTGGGAGGCTTGACTCTGAGCAAACGGTACTGGGACCTGTCTGCTAGACGTGACCACACATGACACTGCAAACTGGATGTTATTAGCAACTGATGCCTATTTTGTCAGAGCAAACAAACTGAGAAGTCTCTGCCCTGGGAAGAAACCACCTCGTGGTGGGCTGTGACCCACAGGACAGACACCGACAAGGCAGGATGGAGCATCCGAGAACGTTCCCAGCGCTCAGCTCCAACACGACACCCAGCCACGAGTGGGGGGCAGGATCCAGCCACCTTGAGACCAATGAACCTACCTCCCTCACGGACAGGGGAGTCCTTGGTTCATCTGAGTGTTTTACAGGTAGGAGATAAACTAGGATTATTTACTCCTTAAGTAGTGAGCAAAGGGAAAGGAGACTTCCCAGGGCAAAGCAGTAGTCTTGTGCCGGACCTCAGCAGGAATCACACCTTTATCTTACATCTACCCCAGAAGGCCGCTGATGGCTGACACTGGTATTCTCCTTTCGCCCTTCACTGCAAGGACTTGCTCTACCAACCCTCCTGAAACAATGCTGCCTTCGTGATTGTTTTCTCTATCCTGACAGAAATCAGAGATCTCTGCTGAGATTTTTGCCTATGGCACACCAAAAAGTTTATGCAGAAGTCCAGACTGAGAAGGCAAAGCACAGATGAGTGAGACAACACCCCAATGGCCGGTGGATGATCGGCATGGAGCAGGTTGAAGAGCATCACCCAGGGTGATGCAGGAGGGGTGTGGAAGAGGCAGAGAAATGTATTTCCTCTATCCGAGCCTCGAGCTTGTTCAGCTAATCCTTCAGGCAGGAGTGGTTGGTCTTTTGAGACAGAAGCGAGGTTTCTGCAAGCCATCCTTACTGCATTAGCACCAGCCTACACAGAGCAAGTGGAATCATAAAAACCAATTTAAGCATCCTCAAGCAAGCCAGCTTAGAGAGAATTTACTAGGTGCTGTTTATTTCTACCTTTGATTCTCTACATGGTCTCTACAGATCAGAGTACTTAGAAAACATAATTATTTTAATTAGGAGTAATTCAATTAGAATATCTCATTGCCAATAACAACTTCGCTAATAAGAAATGAACACACTTGACTTTTTTTTTTTTTTTTAATCTTACCTTGGGGACTCTCTGAATACTTTCCCAGATGTGGAAGTATTTCTTTGATGTTGCATGCCTAATTCTTCCCTCCTGTAGGGTCTGATTCAGCATATGCTTAAGTCCACTGAAGTCTTCCCTTTGCTTCCAGAGGGCACTGGGTTGAATTTTCTACCTCGCTGTATTCCAGGAGGAACAAAGTTAACTCCAGTAAGATGAGTACCGTGTCTGTGAAAATGATGATACTAAGCAGGTTTTGAAGGGCAACTGAATCATCTAAAGGGTAAACAACACAATGAACACAATGGGCACACTTGCTGATGAGTCCCTGCTAATGCCTTCAGCACAGAAATGTATTCTAGGCCTCTTCAATAAATCTATCATAAGTGAGTGGCAAGAGTAATAACAGTATTTTCCTCTAATAGCACAAGCTAGGTAATTTTCAAAACATGCATTCTGTACTATGCAATCTTTGTGCACAACGTTTGCTAAGCAGGAAGTGACTGGAGCACCAGTAGTCACGGGGCAACACTCAGTGACTTGCAGCTGTAATCAAAGCTGCTTTTCAATATCGGAGATGGAATTTTGCTCAAACCCTTTTAAATTGAGAATGCACTTAATTCAGAAAGAGGAGAAAACATTACTGTAATTATAAGTGACACTGTTTAGAACAGGGGCATAAAACACACCTCTGATGTATTGTGGATTTTAAGGGTGCAAAACTTTGGTTTTACCCAATGCACTTGAGTAACTGATATCAAACCAAACGCAGGGATGCTCAGGAATAGCCCAGTTTCCATTTCTTCTGCTGTGACACATGGGCTACAGGTTGTCACCTTCTACCCTTTATAGGATTCCTATGCTCACACTGAACTCACTTCTGCGATATGTAATGCAGCTGCTAAGCAGAGGTCTCACGAGTCACTTAACTCCTTTGCACCATCCCCTTGGAGCAGCCTGGCTGAGACTTCAGGTTTCAGCAATCCAGCAAACATCCCCGAAGGAGAGGTGACCTCCAGTGACACAGCTTGACGTCAGGGTGCCCTGGGCACCCAGGCCTGGTGTCAGCTACAGTGACTGGGAACCACCAGCTAGAAAAGAAGCTGTTTAACCTGTGGTGACACGGCTATATGCCCTTCACTTCAATGGAAACCACACGTACATCGACTACTTTTCTATCCATTTGCTCTCCAATCCAATTGGCAGGGTTGTGAGAACCTTGCCTGGCAAGCACAGATTAGTTCAGATGTGGACAATTAACTTCTTCACACACTTTTTCACTCCCTCATCCTCTTAACTGGCAGCTGAAGAATATGTTAATGCTGATCTGTCTCAGCCTTAATTGTGATACTCTCCTCGCACGGTACAGCTTGTTTTAGTTCCTGTCTAACAATAAAAGGTCCCCTTATCCAAGGGTGGTACTTGAAAGCATATCTGCAAGAACAGATCTCATGTTTTTAATTAAAAGCTTCCACATATTATTTTCTAAGCTAACAAATATGGCCAGAGTTGTAATTATGGAATCACCAGATATAGACTCAAGATCTTGTTAATAATGATATCCTTTTTAAAATCTCATAATCTTAAAAAAAAATATGTTGTAATTAAGTCACCAAGCAACTATATTTGTCTCCATGAAATAAAGCCAAATCTACAGATAATTGCAAATAACTCATTTCCCAGTGGATTTTTTTTTGTATGCCAATTAGGCTCACAAATCTCAAGCTGTCACCTTCATCTCCAGCCATGCAGCCAGCTGATAGCACAGCTATAAACAAAACAGCCTGAGTGCCTCTCATTCCCTAACTAAGAAAGAAAATGAAGTTACTAACACACATTTGTAGATGTCAGCCCCCAGAGAACAGAAATATTAAAAAAAAATCGTTGCGTATATGACAATTAAACATGTCTTCTAGCTTTTGAGAAGCGTGTTCTGGGAAAACTCCCAAGAGACTCCTGTGATTGCGGTTCCTTGGTTAACAGCTGCCTCATGACTCAAATCCACACGCACAATCCACCAGCCACAGCCCCAGCCGGCGTTATTTTCCCCCCATAACACTTTAAGCCCTGGGAGCCCCCGTTAACGGATCCCAGTTAGCCGTGTGCACCTACCAGCTCTGTCACACGCTCAGCCAGTTGCACCTGGAGGGCTCGCGGGCTTAAAAGGGTGACTTGGCAGAACCTGGGAGCTGGCAAGTACAGCAGCTCAAAGTGCTGCTGCCTTTACCTGTGACAGCCAGCGATCTTGAAACGCCCCAGGTGCAAAACTGCCGTTAAACACCTGTCCTTAGGCATCTGCACAGGCACCTCATGCAGTCCCTCACTACCTCCTCTCCTCTTTACAGAGTCCACCAGAGCGTGTTTGCTCTGAGCTGCCGAGACCTGCAGAGGGAACATTTAGAAATGATTATCTCGATGGAGTGATTTCCTCAGAATACGTGAAGAAGATGAAATGAAGGCCCCAGCCAAATCAATAAGCCAGCTTTATAAAGTTAAAAAAAAAATCCAATGCGCTTTGCAGCAAGCGTGTAGATGCAAGAGAGTTGCTTTGCCACCAAAATGCTGCTGCAGAAACGTCCTGCACCCAGCACACCGGTGGATCTGCCCCAAAGCTCACTGATAGCAACAGTAACCGTATAGAAGCAACAAATTCTGAGTATATGGGAGATTATATGCTCACAGAAGAAGCAAAACAACACCATTATGCGTCCATATTAAAAAATATATATATTTTTTTTAATTGAAATAAAATTCACAAAACTTGAAACAAAGCTGAACCATTACGGATATGAGATGTTGGCACAGACTGAACAGATTATCTCCTTTTCAAGACCCATCTGGATGCCTACCTGTGCAACCTGCTTAGGTGGGGGTTTGGAGCCGATGATCTCTGGAGGTCCCTTCCAACCCCTACAATTCTGTAATCCTGTGACACATGAACCTCTGCTCCATGGCAGACCTCCCTGGAGGTCTTTAAAAGACGTTTAGATGTAGAGCTTAGGGATATGGTTTAGTGGAAGATTTGTTAGCGTTAGGTCGGAGGTTGGACTCGGTGATCTTGGAGGTCTCTTCCAACATAGACTATTCTGTGATTCTATGGCCAAGTCCTTCTTCCTGGACGGGCATCCCAAAGCCTCAAACCAACCAATGTGCAAGTATGAAAAACCCACGCTGAGCCTGATGGTAGCAGTGGCACAGGGGTGCTCTGACTTGCTTTGTGGCTCCCTGGAGTGAAGATGTGATAGTTCCTCACAAAATCCCCATGCCTGACATAACCAGAGCACTTCCCATCAATACTATCACTGTTCCCACTCTTTAGGTTATCTAGGATTCCCCTCACCAAGTGCAACTAAAATCATTTCCCAGCCCTTTCAAAAAAAGACCCCAACTTCTGCAGGTGGCGGCTGGCCCAGGTAACCCGGACCTCTGCCATATCCTTTCTGTTTCTGTTTATCAGAAACACCCAACCTTTCTGCCTTTGCAACTATTCAGCCCATCCTTCGCACACCGAATGGGGACGTTGTCGTAACACGGCACGGCATTCAGTCTGGCAGGAGGAATGGCCTTGGGCAGGTCTGCACCTACAGGTCAAACCTTTCTCTATTTGAAAAGGGATGCAGCCCAGGACAGCACCCTGCAGCCAGTGCTCACTTTCATGCCATTATGTGGCAAGGAGGGATGTGATGTGAACATGGCCAAAAACCTACTGCATTTGTATCACAAGGCACTATATTTAAGGAACAACGTAAAGATTGAAAAGAAAGGATAAAAAAAATGCAGTGAAAATTAAAATGCCTAAGATGATGCGTCTATATCCATAATCAATCAGTTTCAGAAATGCTGATTAATCCCAGCAGCCATAAGGCACGGGAGGTACAGGTCTGTCACTTTGCTGCAATTCAGGCCACTACATACATTTCTTCAAAAGATCCACGTAGCCATCCTCAGACAAGCGTGTCGGAAAAGGATGCCCTCCCCTTTTCCAGCATCATTTCAGGAAAAAAAAACAGAAAGCATTTGTAACAAAGCACGCTGATAGTCAGGTAGGTATTTCATTTTTTCTCCTTCCTGGATTTAACAAAAGCCTGGATCTACCAGTCAAATTAAACAGTGTGCAGTAAAGCATTAAGTCTGTATTCAACAAGTTTAATTACTGTGTAAATGAAAGAAATTATTATTCATTCATGACATTTATTTCAGTTGCAGTGGTAGTTGCCTTTATAAAGCTGGGATTGGGGGGGCAGGGGGAGAGGAGGAGGATGGGTGTATAATTACTACACTATATTTCTTTGCCAAACATTAGTGAACTTAAACAAAAAGTGCTTGTTTTCTGTAAAGAGGAAAAAGCATGTGAGCTATCAATGATGAATCTTAAGGACGCCCACAGGCTTGACATGGTGCCAGGCTCTGATAGGTACACCAATATTTGGAAGGCTGATAACAGAGAGCTTATTGAAGCCCCGAGACCAGCTCGGGACTCTTGTGGGTCAAAAGCCACCCAAACTATGGGAACAATCCAAGCCAGCAGCCCCTGGGGAGTAACGGGAGCCACTGTGCGACATGAAAGATAAACTGGCAGCTGATGCTATCGGGGACTAACAAACAATGCATCTTTTCTAAGGGATTTTCACAGGGCTTAAACTTCAAACAAAGGAAAGGGAAAATACAAACCTGTAAGCTGACTCAGATCAGGCATTTCTGAAGGTCTGAGCGAGAATGCAAGGGAAAGGCTGCAGCAGGGTACACAGGCGATGCACATAAATGAAAGACTGCAGCCTCCTCCACACTGTGCGTTGTGCTGACCCTGGGAGGATGGCTATCACCTGCTCTGATCCACCCCAAAATGTTCTAGCTTTCCCGAGAGTGCTGTAAACAAATGACAGTGACTAATCAAAACGTATCTTCCCAAAATATGCTCTTTTTGGAACAAGTCAATTCTGTACTTACCTAGCCCTCTAACTACCAGCATTTAATTACTGCCCTACATATGGGAGAGATTATGCTCTTGCAGAAGCGGCCTCGGTTCACTTTAAAAGCAAAAAATTAGAAAAAAAAAAAAAGAAAAACCAACACTGGGCCACACAAGTTGTATTTAAGAAATTACAGTTGATGCATTTGGATAAATGGAGGGAGCAGGAAGGATCCTGAAGGTCAGCATAAGCAAGAGAGTAACTGCAGCGGCGTTTCACATCCACATTTAGGCATACTGTATATCCCGTTGAGCTAGTCAGAAAATATATCCTTTTTAAGAGATGCTTTACAGAATTGCCGTGGCTGACGACCATAGCTAAGGCATTCAAGTGATCCTCTGGAAGCCTATGAAGTGCACGCACTCAACTACAGGAATAAACACAACTAATTTCTTCATTCCAGAGTAATACATATCAAAGCCCATTCTGAACTCAATCCCAATTCATAATGAGCTGCTCTGAAGTTTGTTCCCGATTCCTCGCTAAACCAAATCAAGCCAACTGGAACAAGCCATAATCCAAGCAGAATTCAATGAACTGCACCCATTAAGACAGCTATTAAAGCTTGTTCTCAGGGCTTAAACCGGGAGATTTAAAGTGGAGAAGAGATTATCCCACATCTGCCTTACAAGACCCCCCTCCGCTGGCATCAAACTGCCACTGTCAGACGGACCAGATGCCAGAATGGGCGGATTTGAGACACTCACCCAGCTTCTCACGTTCTATATGCCATGGTTTTTGCCCACTGACTGCATCTATATCACCTCCAACTCTTTATTATGCTGAAATTTAAGGCTCAGAAGTCTTAGACTATGCTGTATGGGGCCAAGCTTGCTGCCACCGCCTTCGGCCTCAGATCAGCCCTCAGTGCAGCTGATGAACCTCTACAGCTCCCTCCTCCCTCCTGACTAGACCAGAGGGTCTTCAGACACAAAGCACTGTCTCATGCCTAAAACCTGATTACTGCAGTACCCTAACAACCACAATAATAACAGGAAAGGTGATTACACTCAGAAGCAGGTTTTGATGTGTGCTGCTAAACCAAATTACTTTGGTTCACATCTGCATAACAGTATCTGCACTTAGGTTTTCACTGTTGCTTAAAATAATAGCTGAATCGATGACATTTGTAACAGGAGCCTAACAGCCCCATCCTCTTTGGGCTTTACAACATCATTGTAAGATGAGGCACAAACACAGGCAGCATTCCTTGCAACACCCATCTGCATGCTTCACCCGTGTTTAATAAGCTTTTGCCAGAGGACAGCTGGGCTCTGTGCTCATTGGAAATGTCAGCTGTTAAAACAGGCAAGGGGGGTTGTCTGGGGTTCTCTGGAGGAGGTGAGGGGACACTACACAAATCCAGCTCCACTGACGCAGTGGCTCTAGGTATGGTTGCAATGAGCTGGGTAGAAGCAGCCCAGGAAAAGAGAACCAGCTGACAGGACACACACTACCAAAGGCTCATTTCAAATAAACCATTCCTTTTCACCTTCTTGGATACCTGCATAGAGCAGAACAACTCAGACCATCACATTAGCCATGTTCAATAGGAAGAGGAGAAACATTTCTTTGCTACTCTACATGCATATACATCGCCTGTCTTTGCCAATACCCCTGAAGACCTCACTCTGCTCTCACACTCATCTAGTCCTGAGTTTTTAACTGTCCAAGGAAAGGAATAACCATGGAAATGGGGCAACAGATGCATTTATGCCAATCCACCACATGAAGCAGTAACATCAATGTCCTTTAATTCCCTGCCCAGGAAAAACAAGGGCAAGAAAAAAATGTTGCACTGATAGTAATGAAGGTATTCTTTTTCTTCTTTTCATTTTTTCCCCCTCCATTTCTTTCCTAGTAGCCTCAAGTTTCTGTGCTTGCTGATGCCGGCTCATCTCTGACCATAGAAACGTTGCCATAGAGGGCAACAACATTTGCCTCCTGGAGGGGGATAAGCACGTAGCGAGTGCTCAGTGGGGAAGAGCAAACTTCACTGCTGACGCAGGCGCTCATGGGCAATGGCCAGCCGGGCTGGAAAACATGCTCAGCTTGTCACTAGGCATTTCTACAGCCAGCTGAGATGCATGAACAATTCATTTAAGGCAAAACCAAAAATAAAGCTAATTACTTCAGGCTCATGATAAGACAGATCTTTTTCTAGAGGCAACTTTGCAAGGTCACCTTTCTCGCTTTATTCTCTCCCTTTTTAAAACAAATGACATTGAGCTGATTTCAAAGCTTATCTAATTCTACCTCATGGCAGGAAGGGGTTAAGACCTCAAAAAAAAAAAAAAAAAAAAAAAAAGAAAGAGATGAAAAGAAAGCCAGCCTGGCAAAAGAGTTAGGGCAATATTTATAAAAAGAAAAAGAAAAAAAAAAGATTTTCTTACAGTCAAAACACAACCACAACCCCAGTGTTTAAGGTCACTTCCTCTCTTCATAGAGCTGGGAGCTATGCTGTCAATCAGGCCCTCACGCTGGTAGTCTCAGCTCACTCCGAGCACAGAAAGTGGCACAGCATCAGAGTAACACTGACCCTCTGGGGATGGGGGGATGGAGGACGCAGCTTTCAATTGATTCCAACGGTCCTTTGGGAAAGACGGGCCCTCTGGTTTATTAGTGCTGACATTCAGCTCTCAGAGTCTCAGGTGATACCTACTTAATGTAATACCCTTTTCCAGTACGGAAACATGTTCTTCAGACCCTTGCCAGGGAAACCCGGCCATCAGACCCCCTAGCACAGCTCTCGCCTGTATGTAAGGGAAGGCACTGGCGGGGCAGCCCCTCTCCAACCTCACCAGGGCCTGGGCTCAGCTGCGGGAATGTGCTCAGCCCAGCCAAGAGCAGAGGGCCTGCGGCTCCCGGCTATTTGTTCCTGCACTTGCACAAATGCTGACCTAGTGAAGGAAAAAAAAAAATGTGTTTCTTTTCTCAGATAGAAGAATTATAGACATGAAAACTGTACAGATGTGAATTGTGTTAGCACACATGATGCAATCTGAGGTGAAACCCTGACCCCTCAGAAACGACAGGCAAACCCTCCCTGCCTAAAAACTGGGTTAGAACCTCGCCCTCGCATCTGGCTCACCACATTTCTTTGGGCAAGTTGCTCACTCTCCAAGACTGGCATTCCTACACACAAAATGGGATATTTATTTCATTTCAGAGATGGATTCATTTCTTGACACACTGAGGTCTTTCAGGTTAAGATATCATTATTCTTCTCTTACAAATCCTTCCTCAGACAATGCCATTGATCTGCAACTGTCCGATTGCCACCATTTATATCATGAGGGTATGGTATACTGGGATCACACGTCATGGCTGCATGCAGTCATGACATATGAACTGATAAGATGACAATGAGGTCTTGGGCAGACTCACAAAAAGATATGGGTGGTGAAGAAGACGTGTATTCATTTTTTATGCCTATTTAAGTAATAAATCATATTAAACAATCCTTAAGTAGCATTTCTGCATTGAAGCCAGTGGAGCTGTACAGAATTACCCCTCTCTAGATCTGGAGCCAGGCATTAAATGAAGAAACTACATGCTTGGTGTGATATTCAATATCACACGGGGAATCTGTTTCTCATTGACAATACAGGTACTTAACTTGTTCATCTATCTTGTGACGCTACAAGAAGGCACTATCTGTAACCAAACATACCGGTTAAATTGCTCCACAATTTCTATTTTAGCTAAACCATAATCCAATCTAATGAAGATCTATCGAATTACACATTTCCCCCTTTATCACAAAATGGAAATGGATTTCAGAAAATGTCTCCATGAAATTCAGAGGCTGGTATCTTGTCTTCCAGACTTAGCAATGCTGATTAACCAGAGCAATACAGCTCCTATCAGCACATCTCCAGCCAGACACGCTGACTTTCATTGAGTCGATCATGTGAGTCAGGATTACAGAAGGAAATTAAAGGCTATTGCCATTTTCTTTTATAAACCTCAGAGAACTGCTTACAAAGTTGAAAAATATTAGACTGTACCAAAGTTATAAAGGCACAATCGATAACGTACCTGTGTTTGGTAACGTTTAAACTTAGAGGGTATCACAGGACTAGAAACATGAACGCACACACACAAATCTTTCCAATGTTTTGATTATGGCCACTGATGATCAAGGAGAACCCGTGCTTGCTTGTTCTCAAGAAAAAGGATTACTCAGAATATTTCCACAGACATTTTCTACCTGCGCCAGCCAGGTGAACCTGTCCTCCCCTCTGACAGGAGCCCAGCACCTCAGAGTCTCTAATGTTCAAACCCTGCACACTCCCCAAAGAAATAGATAACTCGCCTTTTACACAGATAGAACTGTGCCACGGAGAGTCAAGATTTCACCTATCTAATTACAGGTATTTAAATGAAACAAATTAGAGAAAAGCAGGAACCTTCACAAGCCATTCAAGCCTGGGAACAGGCCCACTTCTCCCCTCCCGTACACGTGGGCCCTAAAGCGATGAGAGCCCCAGTTCAGACACTGTGAGTACATGTGTGGGGTACGAGGGAAAAGGATACAAGTCTCAGTTGCCAAGAACAGAAAGGGAAGCCTTGCCTCGTCTTTTAATGTAACAGGTTTTACAATCGCCCTCACTATCTGTTCCCCTTTCTGCTGCACCACCAGCCACAGGCCACCCTGATAACCTGTGGCAACAGGCCCAAGCTGCTACTTCACACCTCCCAAGACTGTCAGCACCATTAGAGGTCCACAACTAATTGATTTTAAATCTTTGTCCTGATCTTCTAAGCTATCCATGTAATCAATCCACTGCTGATAGCCAGGAGAGATGGAATTATAATAAAAAAATGACTCTGAAAAGACTAAGCTTTTATATTAACCCATGTCCTGATTCTGTGGGAACTTACAAGATCAAGAAAGCAACAGGAAATCTACAGTGTGGCATGCCAGGACACTTGTAGTGCATCTCATAATTTTTCAGGTTTCTCATAGAATCATAAAAGGGACCTTAAAGATCACCTAGGTCCAACCCCCCTGCCATTTATTAGCCAGCCATAGCCTCTCCTGTTCTCAGAGGTGATACTACTGAGGTCACAGAAGTAGTACATCTTCCAACTCCCTCGAGTGACAGCAGAAGGCCCCGCACATCCCTGTTTATAATAAATTGCCCATGCTGAGAGAGAAATGGGATTTTGTGCTCCAATTTCTCTATTATGCCACAGATACTGTGATATCTAAGCACTGAACAAGTCTGTCTTCCTAGACTAAACAACAAAATTTCAACCCATACCTCCAGCCAAGAGGACAGATGATTTAGGTTTCTCTTTAATTTCCCCCTTTTTACATGGAAGAGAATAGAAACAATTGGTACTCAGCTGAGCACAACGGCAGTGCTCCAGCCAACGAGCAGGGGAGTCAGCACCAAGGGGTGGGCTGTGCCACTCTGACGCAAGATGCTGCCCTTACTACAAAGACTTCACGCAACCCCCAAGAACAAACTCTAACAACACATCCAAAGCACTCATAACTACCATCAGGGCCGTGCCCAGAAAGGTAAACGCGGTTCTCTTCGCCCACCACCCAGAGACCTTAACACTGAGAACCACAGCATTGCACCTCATTACTGTCAATCCCCGACAGAAAGAGAAGATGATTCCTCAGAGTGAGAGGCATACCTAACACCTCCAACGTACCATCTGGAAGCCTCTCTCTTCAGATTTGCTAGCTTGACCCCTTTCTATTTCAGTATCCCTCGCTCCATTTCCTCGGTGCTGCAGAACAGTCTATTTCAGAAGGGACCCCCATGGACACATAAGAGAAGACCTTTTCAGCATGCATCAGTTGGTCAACCTCAGTGACATCAAAATTAGGAAATCCAAACCAAGTCATAACAAACTGAGGCAGAATGGAAACGAGCACAGAATTGTCTTTGAGAGGCAGCTGATTTTCTCTGTCCAGGCACTGCTGCTAATATATTCTAACACAATTTCAGCTTTAACTCTCCTGGATTGACAACAGCATTGAATTACACTTCCAAATCTCTCTCTTTCAACTTGTCATATGATTTTTAATCCAACAAGAAGCACTTCCTTGGCAGAGTTGCAATTGTTATATTTTTACAGATTTTCTGATGTAGGGATTTTAATCTTTTTAGCCATGAATCAACTTCTCTGTACTAGCACTCATGGAAAAATCAGCTATTGCTAGCCACGCAAGCTGCCAAGTTCCTGGGACCAGATGGAACAAATCCTAGATTTTGAAGGAGATCATTGACAATCAGAGAGAATACACTAAACACAAGTGAAGTTTCAAGAATGCTGGACAAAGATTGATCACAACACTGAAAAATTACAGAAGACTAAACAAGGAAATAGAAACACTATCTATTCATCTCTAACATCTGTATCATGTAGAACATTGGAAGCTACAAATACTGCTTGTATAAAGCTACAAAATAATGGAACCCACATGTGCTCCTCCCACTGCTCCCCAAGAACTGGGATGCAGTGCCCTCTTCTGACATGGATGGTGACCCTACCCCATGTGCAAGCTCACGCTGGTGATAATTAATCTGGGAAAGCGCAAAGCAAGATGGAAAAACCAACTATAGGGAAAGGCAAAAGGAGACATTTCAAAATGATGCTGAGACCTACAGATTAGGTATCTGCCTCAAAGAGTAGCTTTAACAAGGTATGTTAGAACTGCTATCAAAGTAATGCAACGATGCCAAGAGAAAAGGGTAGAAAAAAGACCAGCTACCCAGCTTTTAGCATATTTCTGTCATTAGAATGGAGTGATGTATGGCATTTGTACATTCACTTCCTTTAATTTCCACCATCAGCTTTCACAGTTTATATTTGGATGTTCACGAAAGGAACAAGTTGGTTACTGAACCCGAGTTTGTGATACAGTCAGTGAAATCCTACCCTGTCTTTTAAGCAGATTAGGATCTACACACAGACCTTTGAACCTGCTCTGTTATCGTGTTAGTTTTCACAGCTCCTTCCCAAAGGAATAAAATGACTCCATCTAATTAGACTCCTCATCTGCCCTAGACTACTGAAGAGTTCCTTTTCACCTCATTCAAATATAAACATAATTTAGGCTTAACAGCTTGTACTGATTTTTCTTTGGGGTGCTAAAGAGCTCTCTAATGCAATAATTCACTCTTCTTGGAACTTTTCTTGGGACCCTGCTGCTTGCCTCTTTTTGGCACTATATTTTGTCCAAAAGCTCCAAATAAATGCATTGTCCTTCCCCCCAAAATACCACATAGATAATAACCCTGATGACACTCATGCATTCACACCTGTTTTATGGGTAGAGAATAGAAAATAAGGAATCCAGCTATTAATACTAGGCTGTGATCACTACATGATATGCCTTGGTTTTAAAGTAACATTCACAGTCAAAGCCATAGCTGCTAAGTTCAGTGGGTGTTGAAAAACACCATTTTTATCTAATACTCATTAGATAAGACAGGGTATTTCAGAATGAACTGCCCCCGCACCATCAGCAGAGGAACATTTGTGTTGGGCCAGATCAAAGGCTCCGCTTGCGCAGCATCCCCTTTCTAATGGTGGCCATAAATGAATGTCCAAGGAAGAGAACAAAAATAGGTTAAGTATATATAATACTCCTGTCTCTCTCTATTTTTATATATGTATAGCTTTCCCCCTTGCTTCCATCTCCAGACAACCGTGACAAATCGGTTAATTTATTTCCCCATCAATTTATCCACTCTCTCTGAAGAGACAAACTTGAAGCACCCACAGTGTCCTTCAACAATCAGTTGCACTGGTCAAGACCTTCATGGAGACCCACCTATTTCTGATCTCCTTCAGCCTGGAGTTCTTCTATTTATTGCCTACGGACAGTTCTTCTGTCCGTAGGCAATAAACAATCCCCATCCTCCTTATGTCCCATTTGATTCTGCAGACCTCTGTTGTACCTCCTTTACAGTCACCTCTTTACCCAGCTGAAGGGCTGTAGCTCATTTAGTTCACCTGGAGGCCATCTGACACCTCTGAACAGCCTTGAGGCTCTTCTCCAAGCATTTATGATGTCTGCAGCAATGCATGATGCAAGCACATCAGGGATTTCTGTTTTGTCAAACAATGTTATCTGTTCTGTTCTTAGGTCCTATCCTAACATTTTAGCTGTTTAGTACTTTTTACTGCTACTAAGCACTGTGCCTATGTTTTGATGCAAAAATCCATTATAACCCCAAGGTATCACTCTTGTGTAGAAATCAGCTCAGAGTCCATTTTATTTAAGGACTGTTTTGAGGAACAATCAACACAGTCCTTAAAAATAGCACAGACATACCTACTGGGGCACAGGCTTACCACCACAGTGAACTTCACTGCAGATACTTTCACTCTGAATTCCTCCTCTGACTTGCACTCAATTTGTGCAGCTACTGCACCATAATAAAACAACATTTTAACAAAGCCAGAGCTGTTTCATACAACCAGTATCTTCAAATTTGTTAAAAGTACACATAAATATTTAACAGGGCAGGCAATACTCCTCTCCCATCCAATTGCAAACAAGATTACTTTTTCTCCCAAACAAATCCAATAACTTGATTATCTGATCTGGTCTGTTCTTATTCTTCTATTTCACAATTTTCAAATATTTGAAGTTGTAAGTCTTTCAAAGCTTTAATTTCCTTAAAATGATTCACAAGCACCTTATTAATCTTTTACCAGTTTTATTACAAACTGTAAACAAAACCCAGTTCTTAAATAATTAAAGGACAGAACTAGTCCAGGCAAATGGAGTCCAGGAAAAAAAAAAAAATTGGAGTAAATCCTTAGATTTTTTTCCTTCGCACCTACAGAATTGGTGAATCTAGGTTCTAAACAGCAAATCACTCTAGATGAGCAGATTGCGTGTGATATCCCCCCAGCCAGACTCTCTCCTCTCCTGTGTCCTGAATACTAATCCATCGAGCACCTCCATGTTGCCGATTGCAGCATTAGGAGTAGCACAGGCTTACAAGTCAAAGGCTGCATCCCAAACAGACGCTCAGAATTCCTCTGCCTCTGTGCGTGCTCAAGCCATGCCGGAGGATCTGTTTCTTTACCAGCCACAAAGCAATCCCCTCCCAGACAGAAGGCTGGACCAAGGCGTATTGCCCAAGAGAAGGTAACTGGCAGAGACCTCCTGTCACCTGGTGTCACCGTTCACCTTGAATTAGACCTCACAGGGCACAGCAGCAAGGTGCAGAGAGCTCTTGCCCACCTCCCTCCTTCTGAAGCATGAGCTACACTGTGTGGCTGCCAGCTCCTCGCACCCTGTTTGGCCAAAGACCCTGGAAACCACAGAGTATCACTTTCTCAGATGTCTTCGATGCTGAGGGCACTGCTACAGCTACCAGCAGTTTCATCACATCGACAAGATGATCAGCAAGGTCCAGCCCAGGGGCACATGGGCAGGGGACAAACGGGAGCTGCGAGTCCTCTAAGAGGCATCTTGGAAAATTTGGAAAAGGCTACTGAAATCATGGCAAAAGATCTTGAAAAAAGGAAACACATGAAGGGCAGCTGGCAGTGGTGCAGCACACAGGCAGGGACGATACCTGGGTTTTATCGGAGGGCCTCCAGGCAGGAGACGTCACATAGAGGGGACACAAACAGCGATGACACTGCAGAGTCTGGTCACCGTGATGCTGATACAGCTACATCCACACAGCTGCTACAAAACCTGCCTCTAATTATTTGGATTGAAAAGTGTTATTTAATACAATTACTACTGTTATTACAACCTAGCCTATCATCTACCAACTCTTCAATCAATACAGCTGTGCTGGAGAACGGTGCTACTGACACCAAAAGCTGTACAATCATTTTAGAAGTGTTGATACATGGTTTTCTGCTTTCTAATGTATTTAAAATTATATTTCCTTCCTTTTACAAAAGAAACCATTTCTAATGAAGCTCTCCAAAGCATTGCAATCTGAAGAAAACCAAAATAAGTACGAGAACAAGTCTGTGTAAATTCCAATTACCTTTTGAGGGCTACACCACCATGCAAGCAAAAATGAGTTTAAATGCGTTACACACACTTAAAAATGTGTAACGGATGCATCGTTAGCTCATTACATGCAGCTCATTATGCAAAGTTTTTTGGTTGTATGTTTTGTGCAGTGGGCTGTAAAAGTTGCTTAACAGAAGAAAATACATTTGATTAAAAATTTACATCAGAATAATGTAACTTTTTTTTCCTTGCTATTTTACCTGTCACTGACTATTCCCATCAGTGTGTGCAACTCTTAGTCTCACGAACATATAAATAGGACTGGAGATGAAGTAGTTTGAGGTCTAGATCCCAAACCATATCAAAGACAAAGCTGTCCAGAAGCTGGCTCCAGCTGGAAGAAAACCCACCATGTTTCCACTTCCAGGTGGGAGGATGCTAACGTGACACCAAGATGCTTAAACAGCTTCTGCTCCAGTGACTCCCTTTGTGAGAAATATCAAGGGGAAAACTGGTGGCACTCGGACTTCCTACTGACTCTGCCACGTCTGGCTGCTGCAAGTCCCGTGGGGCTCCTGGCATCTGCCCAGGCAGAGCAGCCCTTGAGTTGTTCTGATACGCAGGATGCAACAACTGCCCTGGATACAAGGAAAATAAAATAAAATAAAAAAGTCCTTTAAATGTCTACCATACTGCTGCCAGAGGCAAATGAACCTACAGCTACACCCGTGCCTCTGAGCCTTCATGCTGTGGGTTAGTGAGAAGCACTTAGAGCAAAGAGTGAATTGCAACTGTTAGAAGGGTTTAACACCCTACTTGAAATGCCTCTAACTAAAAACAAACAAAAGCTCTCTCAAGAAGTGTCCAACTACCAAGCACTGGCAGAACGGGAGAAGTGTCCACTTAAAATAAATAAGTAAACAACACTTAGCCCAGCAATACTCAGCACTGCTCTCCAAATGCTCAGAAATCCGAGTTAACTTTATGACAGCAAGGACCAGGTGGAGAATATAACATATGTAGAGATTAAGTGGCTTGCAGCCTGCACCGGCTTGCCAATTCTGTGACCCATTGCCACATTTAATTTAGCAATGTGGAGCAGAAATAAGGAGAGGGAGCCAGGGCAACCTGCACACCACACAGCAGATGCTGCGGGAGGCTGCTCCACGCAGGACACTGGGCTGAACTCCTCCAGCTCTGCAGCCCCAGAAGCCGGAGAAAACCGAGCACACGCAGGGCTGAGCAGCGCGGGGCTGGCATTTCTTGCACCAGCTCTCAGCCCTGCCTCCTTGTCACTGCGCTCACAAAGCCACCAAGGCACAAGCCTGTGTTTTCCACTGGCGTGCCTGCCAAACCCAGCCTTCACAGCCAGAGTATTTGGAAAGAAAATAAAAACCAGGTGAAGGGAAAAATGCTGCTCATAGGTTTACTTGCCAGTCTCAAGCAAAGCGCAGCAGCTGTGCGGGCTGCAGCCACTGTCAGCCAACACGTGTCGTCCTTTGACACCTCCGTGCTCACCAAAATGCCAGATAAAATCATAATGCGATAAGCAAAAGCCAAAACACGAAGCAAGACAATTCTCTGACAGTGCTACAGCAGCAAACACCGGGTCACCCAGCAAACCGGGCAGGTGTAAGCAGCTGAGTCAAAGGAAGCACAGGCTACAGACGTACACAGGCATATTTGTTATAATCCACAGTACACGTAAATTCGTGCATCTCTCTTCTCAAGTTTTTTTTGAATAGGTTCAGGATCTGTATGCAAGCACAGAAGACAAATCTCACTGCTTTCCCTAAAACACTGGTAGTCACAGTTGCAAAATTACTTAGGAAAAAACAAACAAACAACAAAAAAAAAACATAACATTCATCAGCAGGAAAGGGAAAAAAACCAGCAGTTAAAATAGATAAAAAGACTGAACTAAGTTTCGTGTGCAGAGCAATTTGGAAAGACAACCCTTTGCCGATCATCTCCATCAGTTCAAGGAGTAACTCCTGGTTTCGCACCTGCAGAAATACACCTACAAAGCAGCGAGAAAAAGTGGTGTCGATAAATAAATAAATAATAGCACAGTTAGCTCCAGCAATCATTTCTGGAGAAAAAGCAGGTGGGTTCCCACCTTCCAGACCCTAGCAAAGATGGTTTGAAAGCTGAGAGGACCAGCTTCCCTGGAAAACGGACTTGCTCCAGGAGCAGGGAGGAGGCTGGCTTGCTCCCTGCCCTTCCTCTGGTCCAATCCCGAAGTCCCCAACCAAAGCAGCTATCTTCAACTTTTGTTCAAGCCCTGGGTACAGACTTCTGGGAGAGTTCATCATTCCAGTGAAAGCACGTTTCCCTGAGCTCAGGTAACCAGAATGATTTAGCATCCTGTATTTTGAGCACTACGTTAGACAAACATTTTATGTTTCAAAAGTGGGAGAAAAAAAAAAAAATGGACTTCTGGAAATTTGTTCCCCACATCAGCAAAGGGACAAAATGGTCCTGAGATGAAAAACACTGCAGGGGAGAGGTTGTGCCACACAGGAGGTAAATGACCAAATCTTTGTCAAACTGCTCTCATAAAAGACAAGACAAGTACCAGAGCAAAGTCAGAAAAGAAAATAAAAACTAAATTCTCTAAAAATACAGCCACCACATGCAGCTACAGCTGCACAGCAGCCCTTTCAAGATGCAACTCTTAGTGCTTGTTGAGAAAGATGCTTCCTGCCTCGATCCCCCCGGAAGAGCCACACAATCTAATGAAAGTCACATTTGCTGTGCTATGTACTGCTCAGTACCAAGCTGCTGAATTACTGGGTGCAGACCTCATCATACTCTTAAAAAGTAATTTGGAATCGGGGCTTTGATTTAGACTGGCTTCATCCTTTACTTTCCAAGTATAACCGGTAATAATGTCGTCTGTGAGTTTAACATTTGAAACAGGGGTTCCATTTTCCTCTTTGTACTTACTCGCAGAAAATGACTGTAATTGAAATCTTTCTGCTGGAAATGAAGCCCTTCGAACATTCAAAGTGGTTGCTGGTCCGTAAGGCTTTTTATTTTAGCTGTCAAAACTGTAAACTGCCTTTCACAGTAGCGCGAGTCTTATGTTAGAGGAAGGGAGGAACGTAACCTGTATCTAGATACAGGGCGCTTTAATCTCATTTTCCAACCAGGAATATAGCATTTCTCTCCCCTGGGCACTGCTGGGAACAGGAAAATTAAGCTTCAGTTCAGCAATATCTATCAACTGAAGCCCAAATGGGGGAAAAGGGCTTTTCAAGGACAAAGCAAAACCTTTCAAGTTCCCCAATACCACCCCTAAGCTCCTTCAGATGCAAGCGCACGGAATCGGACTGCCCACTCACGCTGCCTCTTTACACTTCTCCCACACTTTCTAGAATTTCTTACATTTCCAAGAGCTTATCTTTTTTTCTTTTTTTTCCCCTCAGATCAAACTGATTTCCTAGTGTCAGCATTATTATTCGTATGAAGCTGTTGAATTTAATTACGGTGTAAATGCACACAGCCTGAATGTGGGTATTATGTAAAAATGGCTTGCATTCAAATGACCTTTTATTAATTCTTTGACAGAGTAAACAAAAACTTTGGATTTTTTCAGGAGGCTCCCTCAAAGTTTATGTAATAGAATGTTTGCAGCTAACTTGCTAATAGACCCAAGATGAAGCTGTGTGCTTCTTCTTTAGTTTTAATATCTGATTATTTTAACCACAATAAAAAATACACCGCTGTGCAATGGTTTTATAGTGCTTGTCTACCACAACATAGAATAACTGCTTGGATGACTTGAGCAGAATAACATGCCCAAGTACATCAGTTTATCCAACATTTATCTGTTCTGTTTCCAGGTCCAACGTGTCTGTAGGACAGGAGGTGACTGTACAAACACAGGCTAAGACGTTTTGTTGCAGCAGCAATTGCAGGGGCACTGATTTTTTTCTCCTATATCAGAAGGGATCGTGCAACTGTATGTCCTCAGGTTTCTGTTTATTTGGGGCATCACCAGCAAGGCACAGCCACGAACACTTGTTCCTTCCAGGTATGGGAACCCACAGCCTATGGAAGGACGCTTTGGAGGAACACAACGGGGAACAGAGCAGCAGAATTTCCTGCCAATATAAAACAGCCACTGTACAAGCAGATAGGCTACAAGAGTTGCCATCTACCCAGTACCTTGAAATACCTTAGCCAGTCATGAGTTTGGAAGCTCCCAGAAGACCCATGAGGTCTGGATCTCCTTGAAGCTCAAGCGAGTTACACCACCGAGCTTTGGTTCAGGTCCATCTGTCTGCAGAGGCTGCAGATAAGCCAGGTGGGATGAGCAGCTCTCACACACACCCGAACAGTTCACAGCAGTAAAATGTAGCTGTGCCAAGAGAGTGAAACAGGTTGACAATTTACACATGAAGGAATATTTTACAATATATAAGCTGCCTGCAAAGCTAGTTCAGTCACGTATCTAAATATATATGCTTTATCACAGAGGGATTTTTAGACAGTAAGATCTTCCAAAGGAAATCAAAGGCAAAAAAAAAATAAAAATAAAAAAAAATATCCAAAATAGCTAGAGGCAAGGATGTCAACTTCAGCTCAACCAGTCAGCTAACAAAAATGTCAATGAACTTATTTACAGGAGAATTAAGAAGGAGTGGTGTAATGTCACTATGGTGGCACACATAGGAAAAGCAGTTCTAGGTCTGATTTAACCGAGATATTGCACTGCAGTGAGGCCAGACCTAACCCTTCCATGACCTAAAATGACCTACCTTGTGCAGCCCAGTGAGCAAACAAATTAAATTATTTTCTGCAGGCTGTTGCCAGAAGAGACATCACCTTTTTCCTACCTACTCTCAATTGTGCATTTCCAGGTACATCACGCCAATCTGACTGGGAACAAAACCAGCCCCCAAAAGTAATAAAACCCATTCACTCAGTTGGATCAGTTCCTGGATGCACATCACCACGTGGCTGCACAACCACTAACGCTGACAACACGTAGCTGGGAGTGGGAGCACTCATTTCAGCAGCAGCCCACACTTACGTCAACTTAAACTGAGACACTGAATTCTCTCTCTCGCAGTGAGGCTTCAAATCCCATTCAGTCAAGCTGCTGAAAAGAGCTGGTGAGCTACTTAATTTCAAAAGTACTTCATTTCAGTTTACATAAAACCAATTTCTAAAATGTTGACAACACGGAACAGTTGCAAAAAGATTTGACCTAATTTTTCATTTATTTGTGGTTACGCAGACTGACGCACTTGGTTCATGGAGCGCGTGCCCACAGTGACCGGCCAGAGAACGGCACTGGTTTAACAGAGGTGGCAGCAGTTCCCACCTACGTGACACCAGCGTGACTTTACACATAAGACAAGACTTGAAGCTAATGCAGAATAAGCCAAGCATAAACCGTAACAAGAACGTGTTCACAACACCCCGTGTTTAGCGAGGGATACATCTTTGCCTCACAGCTAAGACAAATTCCTCGAGTCCTTCCATTAGCAAACCCTTGTGTACACACTAAGGACTCTTGGTCTTTTACCACATATGAAATGCAATAAAAGGACAGGTATGCACTTCAGTTTTTGTCTTCCAGTGTATGTACATTACATTTTGGGTTTGTATTTTTCTCCCCTCCCCAAACAGATGAGCAGACTTGGCAATTCCCCTGGTGAATCAGAAGGAAGCCCTGCCAGGCACAGGTAGCGCAAAGAACACAGATCAAATGGGTTTCCTGGATGTCATCCATGTTCAAATTTCCCAGGTTGTAGATCTCAAATTATCGGTCTCTGACAAAATGGGTATGACAGGTTATGTAACACACACAGAATTACCCGGTGACAGAAAAGCAGCAGCGTTATCTGCTCGGTTCAGTGACTCGAAGGCTTTCTGGCTGAACTGCGTGGGGTAGTGAAAAAAAAAAGGGAAAAAAAATCGAATCACAAAATGTAAAGCTAAAAAATTAAAAGTAAAAAGTCCTCCAACATTTTAAATAGCCAACCTCACCCACTGGCAGATAACTACTGACTTCATTGGGTTTTTATTTTCAGATAGCTTCATAAACTAGACACACAGATTCAACCTGTTTTGATATAGATGTTTATAGGTATGACAGGACTTTAAATAATGTGGAATTATTGCAGAAAAACATGAAGGAGATAAAATATAACTGCCTAATAAAGCAGATTTTGCAGTCAAATTGCCTTTCTAAGACTACTCAAAGCAAATGAAAACAAAACAGTTAAATGTGTGACTTTGCTAAGTGAGCCATTTGCAGCCTGGGATAAATGATGGGACAATCTCGTTAAATGAAATATGTATGCTTCTTGTTAAAGGGAATGTATATCCACTGCATGCAGTATAACTTGAGGCACAAACACAAGAGATAAATCAATGTGGGACTATTTTCCAGAATAAAAAATTGCAGGCTAATAGCACATACGTGTTTTTTTCCCCCATTTTAAGAAAGCAAGTTGCTGCCTGCTTGAGGATGGCTGGCGAACAGACAGTGAGGCTTCCTAGCATTTTCCCCCAAAATCTGTCTGGTTCTCTTCCCCATTTCACTGGAGTAAAGAGCACAGCAAAGCTACCTCCAAATATTCTGTCTGGCTCCCGCTGGCAATAAGATCAGTCTTTAACCTGCGGCAGGAAACCCTCCAGGGAGGTGCTCAGCAGAAAGGCATCACTGTCAAGCAGGTCCCCAGGGCAATCTGGGGCCGTCCTCTCCCCCTGCCCTCCCTCACTTCCCCCAGGCACCTGGGTGCCCAGGAACAGGCAGGAGGAAGCAGAGGCTGAGTGTGAAAGGGAACACCCAACAGAGAGCACCCTGCTCTGTCTGTGCAATAGGAAATGCAGCAAGTTCCACAGCAAGACGTGCAGCAAACAGTCTTAGAATACATTTCATTACTTTTGTGATCAATAAAACTTCCTTTTTTTTTCCCCAGTAATATCATGGACAATTAAATATTTACTTTGTTACTGAAAGAGAATAAAAGAAAAAACCTGACTTCCCTGCAGAAGCAGGTCACATCTCACAACCAGCTCTAGAGAATAAGAAATATTTCTCCCTTTCAAGCTCCACACACGAGAAAAGCAAACACATCTCCACAGCTGCCTTTTTATTTTTTTTTTTTAAATACTGACACAGTGCCACAGGAATTAGACGGGAGCTTTTCTTCTCTCCCCACTCGTACCACGCTGAAGCGGTGGCTGTCGCACCTCGAGCCGTACCCTGCGCTGCCTTTCAGCACGGCGTTATCTATCGAGCCCCCGGAAAACAAATCCACCGGTGAAACTTCGCAGCAGCTCTCTCCGTGCCGGAGCCGCCTGTCAAGGGAAGGGGGCTGAGGGCAGCCGCCCGGGGAGGCTGCAGGAGGAAACGCGCCCACTTACCTTCTCCGCATACTTGAACTTGACATAGAACCAACTGGACTTGATCATCGTCTCACCTCCTGCCCTCGTTTATAAAAAAGAAAACAAAGAAAGCAACCCAAGCCTATCCTGCTGCTGGAAAAGCAACTCGCCGGCACCGCTTCCCGCTCTCCGAGGGGTCACGGCGTTGGGGGGGCCGCGGCGCAGGGCCGGGAGGAGCGCGACGCTCCCCGCGCGGTGCCGCCTGCCCCGCTCCGCCCGCCCGGCGCCGCGCTCCCGCTCGCTGCACCAGCGCTCGCCCAACGCCTGCGCTCCGCTCGCCGCCGGCTTGGCTGCCTGACAGCAGGATTCCTCAAATGGACTTCAGCTGCCTTCATCGCAAATGGCACATGTCAGTAAAGCCAGGAGGCTGGCTCCGGCGCTGGCAGCCTCCCAGGA
Organism: Oxyura jamaicensis; assembly: GCF_011077185.1. Taxonomy (NCBI): domain Eukaryota; kingdom Metazoa; phylum Chordata; class Aves; order Anseriformes; family Anatidae; genus Oxyura; species Oxyura jamaicensis. The sequence continues at coordinate 1,939,959 of NC_048911.1, forward strand.
CCACGACCTCCCCCGGTGGGATGAATAATGAATTCCAGCACTTCCCCGCAGACACGGATTAACACCTGGCTAAACATTATTCTGACAATGAGCCTGCCCCATCGCAAAGCCCTGCACCGCCGCGTTAACCCCTCGCTCTCCCACCGAGCGGGGTGGCGATGCTTCGGAGGCTGTCCCACGCTGCCCTCCCCCACCTCGGGCAAGATTACAGAACTAAATATAGTTTAGAAACAATAAAGCCTCTTAAGCATAAAGCAAATATCTCCCTCCCGATTCCGCAGCTGCGGTAATGCCACCATGTAACCAGAGCAGGGAATCAGTCGGACTCCTCGGCTCCCCCCTTTCTCAGCCCCCCTGCACATGCCCGCAGCTTTGATGCTGTCAGGTTCATGGTTTAAAATAATACCTGTAAAGATTCTTTTCTTAAAGAAAAAGCTATCGACATGAAATTAATGCATAAAAAATGCAGGGAAGGCCCCTATCAGTTTTTTTTTTTTTTTGCCTGATCAGAAACACGCTGCCCAATTCCCTGTCTCCAGTGTAACGAGACACATCGATTTGGTTGCAGCTCGCTGCAAATCTCCCAGCTCCAAGCATGCCACAGAGCAGTGAATATCAAGTTGCAAAGTACAGGACAAATATAATCAGTCTGCTGTACTTCTACTGTATACAGAAAGCGCTGTGCTGCAGCAGAGCCATCTGGCCCAGCATCTTATGTCCAAATACTTTGAGGTTCATAAGCAAACAATGTTAAGAAATCTCAAGTCCAAAGACGTGCCCACAGCATATCATCTAATAACAGGCGGATCCAAATTTGTCACACACGTAGCTGAACCTCTTCGTGTTTCTAAAAGATGCTGCAGAGGGTGGAAACAAGGTTCAGAATTTCACAACATGCAGTAGGAGAAAAGTGCCTCATTCTGCTGTTTCTAACCAGCTGTCCGGTTATTACGCGGGAGCCTTGCCGTATTCTCTCTTGCAAATAAGCGAATTGTTCACTCTTTGTTTCCAGACTGGTTCTGATCTTGCATATTTTTCTTGCCTTCCTTGTATCACACCTTTCTGGGATCAGCCCCCCCCCACATTACATTTCTTCTTGCAGGCCTGTCTCCACAGATCCTTTTCATCACTCCCTGTTCCTTCTCTGGGTATATGGTATCTTTTCATCGACTGAGATGGAGTAAGCGCTCGTACCACTGACTTACCGCCTCCTGCTATGTGCACACGGGGATATATGCTGAACGAGACAGGCCCTGAAACCGACTATCAGTATTACTCACCTAAAAGCGTTACCAACACTGACAGTGCACCACACGGAAGCTGTACGTGAGGGGCTGGCTGCTAATTGCCACCAGAGGGTTTGGGAGCTTTTCTCACACACAGTCGGATCCCTGCCCAGCCAGGCAGCAGGCAAGCAGGTCCCCCCCAGCCCCCCCAGCCAAGCAAACCCCTGCCACCCACAGCCACGGCTGCTAAGGAAAAGTATTCCCATTGCCCCTTTAATTCTGTGGAAGCAGCAAGCTATAGAAAAAGGGTGGTAAAAATGGCCTTTTTTAGGTCTATGGAAACACCAGAAATCACCTCTTGCAAGTCAGTGGCTGGGAAGGTTCCAGCAGGGAACACACGTCAAAAGCAAATCACAACACTGATTTTCATTGGTACCTTTTATTTCTGCACCTAGAAAGACTTTTTTTGAAGCAGCAAATGAAACCCCAGATCCAGGACCCACGGGTCAGACGGGACAGATCCAGCTGTGTGTCTGGACGAGGTCAGGTCAGTGCACGAGGCTGCATTTCATCCCAGCCGTGGCTCTGCAAAGGGCTCTGCTGCCTCTTCAGTGCTCGCAGTGGGTCGGGCTGCCCGCTGCCTCTGCAGTGCCCAACGGGAACCACAGGGGTGCTGTCAAAAGAGCGGGGCTCATCCTCAAACTGCCCGTGTCCACGCAGCTCTGCATTCTCTTGTACCCAATTACGGGGAGTTTGCTCGCTGCGCTGACCCGCGAGGCCCCAAGGGGACCTTGGGGCAACATCACAGGGTGCAGCCGCCAGAGCAGCGAGCTCTGACACAGCGTACCAAGCACAAACAGCTGGGGCTCAAAGCAATTACCAGGCCCTGGATGTTTTCCACTGGTTCATTAGCATCTGGCAGGACCTGAAGTTCCAGGGTCACAAAACACAGAGCTATTATTTTATCTCAGGAAAATGCACAATGACATCCCTCGAGAGCTGTCCTTTTGTAATCAAAGGACAAGTGCAGCGCGGGGAGCGGAGACGCGGGATTGCCAAGCGCCACGGCCCCCAGCTGGGCAGGTCACGGCACAGGGCCGCTCCTTTTTGTCTCCTTGTTGAATCGGCCAGCATTAGCAGCCACAAACAGTGCCGGCAGGACCTGGACATTTCTTCTAACACCTAACAGCCATTCAGGTTTGCACGTGTGCACAAAGTACACGACAGCACAGTTTTCAAGACAGCATTTGACTTTGCAGATGGGCAAAACACAGCCCTGTTTATTTCAAAACCCAGTGTCAGCGATTTGTCTGAAATGTATTGGAGTTTCATATTTTATGGAGTGATTGTCTATCCGGTGTGTCACACGACAGCTTTGCTTCTGTTTGGCAATTCATCTTCACTTGTTATGGGAACTGTTGCCAGATAAACAATACCTTGGTTAGGAATTCATCTCCAAACGCACTGCAGTGTTAACCTCCAAATCGCTGTTTTCCCTTTCAAACACCCATCAATAACATGAAATTATTTACTATTCAGACTCTAAGTGTGTACAGCCAAAATCCAGACTTCATTTGCTATTCCTCCCCCAAAAGGAGCCATATTTGATAGAAAATTCGTGCTTTTCCCAAAATAAACATCTTTTGATCGATTGAGCAGGTTTTGTCACACTCTAACATAGCATTTCAAATGTGAGCCAGCGTATAAAGGAACTGCTATAACCTCCTTTTTAACAGACCATTGCTTCTAAGCCTTTTAATACATCCTAATGTATAATGTAGATATCGATCCATGTTCATTTCAATTATCCCCGTGACAAAGCCCATCACAGGCGAACGCAGGCACAAAGCAGACCATGAGCAGCGCAGAGCTGATTTTTCAGCCCCAAAGCACGCTACACTCCTCCTCTCAAGTCAGGCTGACGTGAGTGGTGCTAAGTGGGAGGGAGGGAAGGAGCAAACCAGGCACCATTTCACCTCGTATGTGCCACAAAACAAACATCCAGATCCACCTGCTCGCAGGGCACTCTGCAGAGCCAAGCTGTGCTGATCTGAGTGCAAGCTGAGGAGCACCGACCCTCAGCCCAGGGAGAACAAACCTCGGTGTGTACACAGACGTGTGCCAGGAGGCTAAAGGGAGAGGAGGCATTTGCAGCAGGGACTACATCCAAGATGAATTACATCCATTCCTATCTCCTTGGCACTATGAGAGCAGAGAATCATCTCGCTGCTTATTACCATAACAGCTTTCACACTTCCCAACCGGAGTGAAGTGTGGGATATGGGGGGGAAGGAGAAACAACAAGCACAAAGTTCAGCTAAATAGGAAGATCCCATCTCCAGAAAAAGTTTACAGCAATTTTTATAATCAGCCTGTGAAAAGAAAAAGACAGCGTGTATCAATTTTCTGGATTCTGAGATGTTTTTCACAGTTCACAGAGGCTCCTAACGTACCAGCCAAAGCAGTGATCCCTGGAAGATTATCTGAAGCCGAGAGCAAAGCCTGTGGCATCTGCTGGCTGACTGGGAGAGAAAGTTTTACCCAAGTTGAGAGAACTGCAGAGTAACATGCATTACTTTATGCAGAGCAATATGGATTACTTTAAATGAAGCACAAGTGCTGGAGCTTTGCTTGCCTGCCTGCCAGCATGCCCTGCACTTTCCCTGCTTTGACCTTGCAAATAACAGTTTCATGCAAACTTCCCGTGCTGCATCCCACTGCTTCTGTGCTAGAAGTAACCCAGAATTATGCCAGCTTTGTCTTCAAACTCCTTTATGCACCTTGGAGGCTGCCCAGGGCACAGCAAGCACGGAAAACACCCCCAGAGGCCAGGCCCTAGCAAGTCAGTGGATACGCTGCAGAACCAACACATGGAACTAATGAGGTGTCCACAGCCTCCCGGGGCCCCCGTTATCAGACATTTCTGATTCATGTGAAGGCCAACAGGGAACTATCATCTTTCAGGCTAATAGGAAGCACTGTGGGATTTGCTGTCTTGTTATTAACATGGTCACAATCCCGTCTCGTGCCTTATGACCCTGGCTCTCCCAACAACACCATCTGCTCTTTCATCTCGAGTGCTGCCCAGCACTTCATTGTAAACACGCGGCTGGTAATTCGTACCTCTGTGCAGGTTTTAAGAAGCTCTCTAGGACACCGGTTTGAAGCCGGTGCAGGTTGGCAGTGTGGGCGAGCCGTATCCAGTATCCACTTGGAGCAGGCACAGGACAAGCCGCGCCCCAGGCTCGCTGCACACACGTTCCCGGTGCTGTTTCAGACAGACGTGGGATGAAGCACGCCAGGAGACCAATGCCACCCCTGTGGCCCTCCAGGCAGAGCCCTGCTGTACAGAAACATTCTTTGCTCTGGCCAGGAGGTACGAGTAATGTTTGCTCTGTCTGCTGCAAGACCTACAGCATGAGAAGAGCTGCTTTTCCCTGGGACTAGGATTAAGCCTAATAACTAAGGCTGCCTGAATCCAAGAGAAATTAGAGTAGATTAACGTGAGAAAAGCAGTTTCAACTACTACAGCTTCTCCAGTGAAATGCCAATTTGTAACAAGTTATGGGGAGCGATAACCTTGCTCGGGCATGTGCTCAGCTCTATAGGTGAAATTAGGGCTACGAGGCACAGCCACATAAGCCTGAAAGGCTCAAAGACAGCTTGGAAAAGTCCACGGACAAGGAACAGACATTTGTGAGAGGTTTAAAATACGCAGGAGACAGACTGAGACAGAGGAAGGACAGCCCATAAGCCTGGTGCACAAGAGCTGGGCTCATGATGGCTCACAATATGTCGCTTCTGCCACACTGAGTTCTATCAAGTTACAATGAGGGAAGCTACTGACGTTATATGATATATATGTTCCAGTGCCAGGAAGTCACGTGTGAGCATCCTCGGCAAAGGGAGGCAAAGGTTGCAGAAAAAGTCTTTTTAATCTCTCGGAAAAAGAAGGCGCAGTGCTATAATCTGCAATTTAAAAAATAACAGTAATTGGCATCTAGAACAAAACGGCTTAGGAAATTAACAGATCAAATGATGCTTTTGTAATCCTACACAATGCCTTTGCATTCTATTCCCTGGCTTTCTGGTTTCTAGAGCTACAGCGGTATTTGACCAGGTTTTTATTACCTGGAGAAAAGTCTGTTCTGAGCACACACCAAAGCTCAGAAGGGTGTTTGAAATGACACAGCTCTCAAATACAGAAAGCGGTGCTTTTTGTGACACTCTACTATTTGATCCGACTGGAACACACCTCCGCAATGCCTTATACCCAGTTGCCTGTGTATGTCTCTGCATTTATGCATGGAACAGAACTGAAGGAGCAATTTATTCGGGGGGAGTAATGCCTGGAAAAGGACCACCTGTCCATGCAATGGCAAACACCCTGCGGATACACATTTCTCGGACTGCCAGCAGATCTGGTCTGCTCATAATGCCCCTCTCTGGGAAGCTCCCCGGGCAGCGGGTGTTACCTGCAGGTCCCCAGGATGGGGCCTGTGGATGCTCGGTGCTCACCGAGCAGAAAACACCCCAGCTGAACCGGGGGCTCTGCAGCCCCTACGTACGCGTGCTTGTGCATGTAGGCACAGCTTAAAAACCAACCAGTTGATTTGAACTTCCATTCCCCTTTGATTTTCTAAGTAATTCTAATTCTTGTGAAGTTTCCCTTAAAAAATGAGATTTTGTTCCTTAATATTCATCGACTTCTAGCTTGCTTCCCACACACAACACATTATTTACTCTACAGTGGCTCGGTGCATCAATTATGGTAATAGTTTGTGAATAACATTTGCATTATGGGAAAATGAGCCTGGTTATTTAGCACTAGCCAAACCATCCCTCTGGAAAATTGTCACAAACATACGTATCATATGCGTCTACTTAAACAGATCTGCAATTACACTAGTTTATTAAAATGAGCCAGCTTTTTTTTTTTAATCATCTTTCCGAGAGCAGGCTAACATCTATATAACCCTTTCCTTTACTCAAATAGTCAAAGGTAAAGGCTAATGACTACGGTTATCTCATTCTCAAGGCAGGGCGGGCTTTATACTGAGATGTGAGGTGTGCAATGCGTCTTCTTCATTAGTTTATTTTAATGCAGGAAGTGTGGCTCAGTAATTGTGGCATTTGATTAACGCTCCATTTCAGTCCCTTTGGCTAAATTCCAAGCTCAGTTCAACTACTGTAAATTCTGATTAACATCTGTATTGCATCAGCAGCCAGAGTTTATGTTCAGTTTATGTTCAGAGCAGTGCTAGGCACTGTACATGGAGAGCGGAGCAGTCCTTGCCTTATGCAGTCACTGCAACGCTGCTAAAATCACTCTGGATCTTAGCGAGTTTAAAGTAACAAATACAGCATTACTCTTTCTCAGTGTTTACGAATACCTGCCTAAAAGCTTCTTACCTTTTTTTTAAACAATTGAGATGAGCTAAGAAATATGACAATGGGGGTGTTCAAAACACAAACAACTTTGTGTGTTAAGAAGCTGCAGCGCCAGTGCCTCTGGGCGAGGCCTGTGGAATTTCTTACACTCACACTGGGCAATTGTTATAAGTAAGCAGCTACATCAGTGCATGGTAGGGGTCAGCTTGCTTTTACAGCATCCACTGTAAGTTCGGGTATATTTGCATTAGTTAATGCCTAATTCTTTCTTAGAGCTCTGGGTATTTCCCATAGAGCACCCAACAGCTGTCTTTATAGGTATGAAACACACAAAACTGTCCCTCTGTATGAACAGGGCGAGCAAACCAGATACCGCAGTGCCAGCATGGGTACTTAGTTCCTTATCTGCAACACGGGCGTAGGAAGCTCTGAATGGTATCAGATCTTGCACAATTCCATTTCAAAGCTATAGTTATGCAGGCAGAGTACACCACAAAAAGCCCTAAAACAAGCTGAAAACGGGATCAGAGCAGTGCAGGCAGTGCAGCACAGCACCCAGCACAGCACCCAGCATCACACACGGTGAGCTACCCCCAACGGCAGCCAGCGGCGCCGTGTGCCCACAGCTCCTTGCCGGGCTGCTGGGCAGAGCGTGGTCCCAGTCAGTAATGAGATAAGATAGTTATTATTTAATGGCTCTTTCACAGCCTATGACTTGGTGATCTCAGGCCAATTACAAAGTTTCCAGCCAAGAAAGCACCCTAATGAGCTGTCTCAAAAAGCAGTCAGGGATTACATAGGCTACTGACACTCAACTGCATCCTTGTTCTTCAGCCAGATGTGGAAGGAGAGAATGTTGGACAAGCTTCAGTTTGTTTTAGTTCTGCCTCTGTAACACCTTCTACCTGGCTTCCCAACACACTGGAGGGACCAGGTATGGGTGCATGCAGCACTGAACCCTCTTTCACACCAAGCACAGCAAACCAGGTGATCTTCCATCTCTAGTTACAAAAAGGAAACCGATCTGACCCTGTAACAGCTCAGTGTTTGCGTTTGGAAGTTGCCCTACTGCTGATGCTCCCAGCTACAAGGTGAGTCTGCCCAGTAAAAGCTCCAGCAGCCCGCGGTGACAGCCAGCACCGCACCTCGCACCTCCCGCAGCGCCCGCTGACCCAGCGCCACCCAGGGCAGCAACGCCACGCACACGGGCTGAGCTGAGCAGGGACACCCAGCCGCCCCACGCCTCCTTGGAGGTTTGGTGTCTTTGGTCATGCCGTAAGGTTTAAACCAAGCTAGGGAGTAAGCACAGACAAGTAACACTCGCTAGTTCTCAGGAGGTAATGTCAGTGTGGGAAGGACCGGCTCTGCCGGTGTCACTGAGTAACGAGAACCGCTGAGAGCGCTCGAGGCCGGCTGCACAGCCCTGCTGCACAGCGCTCACCGTGCCCTGACAGGCTGCACCACGCTGGGCACAGCCTGGGTATCGCTGGGGGAGGAAAGTTAGTGACTGGATGTGGAGAACTGAGACAGAAAGGAGACAGTCTGCAACTAACTGGCACAGCTTCCTACTTAAATTCCATATAGCCAGCATGCTAAAAATGTCACTTCGCAAAGTCATGCTAAAAGAGTCTACCTGCACCTGGAAGGCACCGCGTTAAAATGCCAGCTCCCATAGGCTGCGCGCTTTTCCGAGACAGATGAGAATGGTGGTATAAAACATCAAGTACTCATGAGGTATGCTTCACATTTAAATAATAACTTGTATTGAAGCTCTTTTTGTAACAGTGCCAAAAAAAAGAAATATAGCCAATAATGAAACGCCCTAAAAGCTTGCCCTGTCCAATCCAGGTGATGTTCTGCCCACCACAGCAATGCCAAATCAAACCAAACCTCTTTCCTCTACTTTGGGCAACTAACCAACAGCACATAACGTTTCCCACAAGACTCAAGAGTGATGCTTTTTGTCCTGTCTTGGTAGAAAAGGTGTGCTTGTTTTAACAGCCGAGAGAACAGGCTGGCAGCTCTTGACAAGTCTGAATTAAAGCGTCTGCAAAGGCAATGGCAAAGGTCAGGCTGATGCTGAGAGCTGGCACTGCAGTGATGTGCCACAAGCTCCCATCCCGGCTGGAAAAACGTCCAGCTCTGCCTTTGACACACTCTCCCTTCCTACAGGTTTATCTTCCTTATTCTAAGAGAGGAAAGATAAAAATAGCCAAGTAAAAGGGATGAGGGAAGGGAAGGGGGAAACTCTGCAGAACAGTCCCCTCCTTCATTTTAATTATTGATGCAGACAGCCTAAGCAATCTGTAAGCCATATACATAATGTATTTACTTGAAAATCCCAGCAAATCCACATGGTATTATAGAACAAACTACAAGCTGATCTGGGAGCACTGTCTTAAGAACTGGGTAAGCTGTCTCCATATACTCAAAAATCTGTTTGACAAACGGAAAGATTAGATTAATGTTAATAATCCTAACACGCTCAGCAGCACTCTTTCTACCCTAGCAATGCAGTTTGGGTGTCCAGGGTCTATTCTGCATCCGCACCAGATACTGTTTTCAGCTCAGAACTGCTTGTTTAGAATGAGAAAAGGAAAGACTGGCTCACATTCCCCAGGACCCATGGTTTGATTATACACACCATCAGTAATGTTTAGGGATCAGCCAGAAAGCAGCAGATGTTTTACATAGCAGAAGACCACGTTAAAAAAAAAATCACTTCTCGAAACAGCTGCTTTTAGGTTTGGGGCTGTGGAGGGTGGATGCAGAAAGAAAGAGAAATAGTGGCAAAGAACCAGGCTTCAGCCTGACTCCAGGGAAAGATGCTGCGCCCTGCTCAGCGTTACCTGCCAGCGACTGGAGCCACCTGGACAAGAAATCTGCTCATTAAAAATAATGTTCCTGATGGAGCTTAGCAGACAGCGTAAGCAGCAGCAGCAGCATGGTTTGATGCAAGGTAAAAATTATGTGAAAAACGCAATATCTGCAGCTCACTCATTGTGTTTCGATTTCAGAGGTTCCCCTCACTTGCTGAGAACGCGGGAATGGCCAAGGCTTCCCCTGTCCATGCCGCACAGCGCTGAGCTGCACAGGCTACACCAACTAGGAGGCCCAACGCTGCCACCCCGCAGCACCCCGGGGTGGCACGGTGTCACCCCACAGCACGCTGGGGACCAGGCACCAGGCCCCTGCACCTCCCAGATGTCTGCGAGCCCTCTGCTGCAGGGCAGGGCCTGTTTGCAATTTTCTTCTCAACCGCCAGTACGAAAACACAAACCTTCAGACAAACGGATCCTTCGCTTCCTCCTGGCTGCTTTTAGTGGTTTCTTTAATCTTTTAAGCTTCTGGGTCTAATCCAGCAGCTGCCATCAAAAGTACTTATACAACTGCAGGGGAGGGAGGAGGGAAAAAATGGGATATACCAAATCATGAAACACATTTTCTGAGCCTCTTTGTTCTTACATGTACACACATGCAAATACATTTGGAAGATATCTGTGCACAGACCAAACACGCTTACACATGAACTACCTGTAATGTCCTGGACTGCCTGGTCTATAAAAATGTACCTGGGCATTTGGTTGGGCATACAACCAAATAAACGACACCTGAGATGCTCACTGCAGCACGTGCAGGTGCAATAAGACGGTGCACCTCGCCTGTGACTAACTTGTGCATAAACCCTACACAAGCAGACGTTTCCCAAGGTGACGGCCCCTGCTTTTTTTCTGAAACCTGAAAATATTTAGTGTTCCTTTCCAAGGAAAGCTCCTGGAGTCGTCAAATACACAGGAACACCAGTTTTAATTTCAGTGACAGCAGAAAGTGTGTTTCAGCCCTCACATAAAAGTTTCAAATACTGAGAGAGCACGAAGGGTTCCAAATCCATAAACAGATTCCAAAGTTTTTAAGATTTTATTTTATTTTTTTTTTTAAATCAAAAGCACTCTTACAATGCCTGTCACCAGGATCTTGCAGTTTCTGTCTTTGTGTAGAAGCCCATGTTTAACAGGGCTGGCAGGTCGGAGTGGCACCGGGTGGACAAACCCTCCTCCCTCCCCAGTGCGTTTGCTCTCATCGCACCCCACAACACACCGCACGCTGCCGCCCTGGGCACGCTGTGAAGTGAATTTGCTGGTACATCCTTCTCTTTGAGCACAATCTCATCTCCCAGCATACTGATACCTACATTAAGCTTCTAAAGATAGCACGTCCTTCTTACATAAACATGATCTAAAGGAATTAGGTGACAGCTGACTACAAGAATCCCTTTAAAGGCAAAATTTGCCATGCACCAAACGCAACCAACATTCATAAGCAGAGAAGCCTTTTCATATTAATTGAAGACAACAGAGAAAGCTTCTACGTTAAGTCACAAAGCAGCTTGCCTGTTAAGGAAAGGCATTTTCTTCTACAGACTGACTCAATCACTCCCATTCCCTCTTACAAATATGATAACGGAATTTCTGTTCCTGGGAAAGATCTGCTAGAAGCTCCCTGCCAGGTGCAGGTCCGCTAGTAGCTCTGCCATTCCCGCTGCAATGGAGGATTTTGCCACTGGAAACTGGAGGTACCATGCAGAATTTGTATTACAGCTTTAGAAAACACATCTACAGTTTTCTTCAAGGAAAAGCTACTAGGGTTTCTCAAGTTTCCTACCCTTTTTAATTACATGACAGCTGTCCAAATGTGAACCAGAGCAGTATTAACTTCCTACGTCTGCAGGCATTTTGAGTAATTCTTAACTGCCTCATAGCTTATCCCTCCTAGCAACAGGATGAAGTTCCCTCGAACCAGATCAGCAATGCACATGAAGTTAATGTGCAAATTAGTCTGTGGAAAAAAAATTGTTTTTGCATAACCTGGCTAATCCCTAAATCTCAGGGTGCTGAATAACGTATGAGTTGTTAGATCAGAATCCACCTCGGTGCCGACGTGGAACGCAGTCCTGAGATGCAGCGCGCAGCCCAACACCGAGCGGCCAGGAGGTCCCCGTTGTAGAATGGAAGGAGAGTCCAGTAACGACTTCAGGAGATACACACTTCAGACAGTTAATGCCAAGCGTTGCTGACGTTGGTCTGAAGGGGACTTCAGGCCATATGCTGGCAAGTCTGCAGGGCAGGGACAGACAGACACAAACTCAGCAGTCAGGAGGGCACTGCCCCTCGCCCTGCACTGCTATGAGACATGGTTTGAGCTCTCAACAGCATCTCACTGCGCTCTGTTTCACCGGGTGGACCCCTCCAGATGTCACCGGTGCTGCAGGGCCCCACGTGTGCCGACACCAAGCGGGGACACGGCTGTCACCAGGGGAAGGTCACGAGCACGCTCTCCCCAGCAGCTGTCGCGGTGGCCTCGAGTTCCGTATCAGAAACCAGGACTCTGCCAGGGTGCCTGCAGGTTCTGTAACCCCCAGCCCTCCCGCTCCATGTTGGCAGGTCATGCGGGCAGCAGGAGGGATCCCCCCACTGTGTGACGGCCTGGCGGGTGCACACCCACCTCCCCAGCTCCCGTCAGCATCGAGCTGTTCATCAACATCCTCACTGCGTCAGCAGGGAGGACTTGGGCCACTCCTGGAGAACGGACGCCCAGGCCCCTTTCCTTGGAAAAACTGGCTTGCAAGCCCTGCAGAGAAAAACTTCCTTGGCTCTCTAACACGCGAGAGCCAGGTAAAAGAGGACCTCTGTGCTTACACACACTGTGTGCCAAGAAACTAAGGCACGTTGTTGTTATAGCAGAGGGAATACCAACTCTCACTTGTGGGTTTTATTCTTACACTATTTTCTGATGGGTATAACACGAGCTTAGTAGGTCCCAGCTCCTGCCCAGGACAGTCTGTCCGTCAGCGAGCCTCGCTGTCTATTCCTTCTCCATCCCACAACAGATTCAGACCCAGAAAAATGGCATTAAGGAAAAGGACTGATGTGTTTCAAAAACACTAGTGGCATTAGAGTCTTCTTCGGCCACCAGCCTTGAAATGCAAGCAGGCAATTAGCTCCTCACAAATGACTTTTGTTTCCCTCCCTGAATGTTTCAATTCATTAGCTCCAACACTTGCAAAGCACATGGAGAGATGACCCAAAGTAACGGGGGTAACATCCCTGCTAATAAAAGCAGCATTCAGCAGTGTTACCACACTCGCGGGTCACATTTTCCAAGGCGAAGATAAAGAAGAGAAATGACAGCATGTGTGAGCTTGTGCTGCATGACACACATCTTAGGGTAAATTCATCAAGTAATTGGCTTTCAAGAGTCAGGCTCTTTGTTACGTGCAACACATTTGGGGCATGGCTGTATACTTGCTCCGCAGCATGTACTGTATTAAACCACATTAAACCATTAAAAAAAAGTAAGAGGAATTCTACCAGTTCTCTGTGGTGAAGTCCAGTATGAAAATTACTGAAATATAGACCTCTTTAATTTCAGAAAGAAGATACAAAAAATAATCTTTACCTTTTCTGGGGGGCAGGAGGGAGAGAAAGGAGCCCTTTTACACTTTATCCAACAGGACTGCAAAATTACATTTGAGTAAAAAATATCAAGGTGAACTAAAAATAAATTAAACAATCAAAACTTCTTATATGTTTTTAATTTCTATACAATTATGGCACTGCTAGGTTTTAGTTAGACAGGAAAGATAAACTCGGTAAATGCTCCTCTACCTTTTTGAGCTGAAGGACCAAACTTCTTTGGAGGTTAAATAAATAAATGACAATTCCTATTGTATTCCACTTTTCACTCTCAGCTGGGAAGAAAAGGGTGCTGCAGGAGCATCTACTGCTTCTTGAAACAGAACCCTATTGTTTTACAGAACAGCAACCTTGGTGATAAAATTAGGTGTGTTTTAATGAGGCACTGGCAGCACACATGGGCACATAGCTACAGCTCTGCAGGAAGGGGGCTGAGTGCACGCGGGGGAGTTCCTTTTATTTTATTATTTTTTAAAAAAAACAATTGTTTTCTGGAGGCCCTTGTTGCCTTAGAGACCCCAGGCTGAGCAGAGCTCCTCCAGCAGAGGAGATCTGGATTCAGGCAGCCTGTTTGGCACAGGCAGGCCCAGGGCTGCTCCAGCCACTGCTGCTTGCCCCGTGCTCAGAAATGCTCCAGCAGCAGCTCTGCGGCAAAGCCAGGCATTGTTTCTGGCAGCAGGAAGGTGAATCATGATTTTGGTTTCCGTCTCAGAAAGAAAGCACCTTCAGGACCGGCGTGGCTCAGAGCCTGACTCTTGGAGCTTGTGCTCCCCACAGTTACACATGGGAAGCGGATGAAGGCACGAGAAGGTGTTTCCAGTAAAAGCAGCTGGGTCTCCTGAAGAAGACACCTGGCCTGGAGGAGGGAGATGCACTAATTCCATTAGCTCAGCAGGCCCTGCAGGAGGAATAGGAGGGTGATCCTCAGACCCATGCTTGCGCTAGGGAGGTAGGTGAACATCACCTCCCCGCAGGCAGCTCAAGCCCTGGCTCCCAAGGGACTGGAGCGGGGCACAGGGAATTACTCCGGCAGCTCAGCACTCTGCAGATGCTGTGCCATTCAAATTTTCCTGTGAGCACTTTTCCTCGGGGAGAGCTGTAACATATTCCCTGGGAGATTTGGAAGGCTGCCTTGAAATCACTGCGGAGCTGGGCTCAGACAATCAGGGAATAGAAGCGTAGTCATGAGGCTGCAATGACACCTGCTGCTGAGGAGTGCTACGGTAAGGTAAGGAGTATGTGAAAACTGTCAAGACCCTGAGCTCACAAAGCAGTTATGTTTCACTGTGCACTCACAGAAACGCTATAGGTGGAGAAGTATATAAGGTGATGAAGAAAACTTTGCGGGGTGGAAACTAGCCGAAAACATTGCTCCTAGCACCTAGGAATACACGTACCTGGGAGCTCAGCAATGTAGCTGAAAACCCACGCAGCTGCACGCAGTGTATAAAGGCTTGCAAAAATCTATTCCACTAAAAGGGCAGTGTATGCCTTTTGACAGTAATGGAAAGGAAATTGAGGCGATATTTAACAAAATATACTCTAGGGAGGATGTGCACTTACACCACCCCTACCTAGCTCACACTGCATCTGAGCTACCACACTCACGTACCTCAAATGTTTTAGGAGTTGCTTGCATCTGCCATGTTCATACGTACTCCAGAGAACATGCATGCTCTGCGGAGTTTTAAATCTGAACTCAGAGCTGCTTCTCAAAAAGTATCTCCTTATAGAGGGAGACCTTTACTACATTTAGATAGTTTCATTCTTCAATGTTTTCACTCTGCCCAGCTGTGTGGAAATGTAAGACAAATTTTACAGATTTGGTTACATTAGGAAAATAAAAGCACACCCTCTCTCTTTCCTGCGTGACATCAGAGAATACAAGTGGGAGACACTTTCTCCTCTTCCTTGCACATTCTCTGGCCTTCTCCTTTAACTCTGCATACCAGGAATTAAGGAAATGCACAGCAGAAATAAAAGAATTAAGGAATCAATGAGAGGCAGCATTCAGCACTTTGACTCAGACAGACCATTCCTTGTGTCATCTGCAAATAAAACCAGCAGTGTTGAGTAACAGCTCCAGTCCATAATATAATGAGCACACACAAATTCAGCAGATCCCAAAAGCAGACTGATGCCTTACACGTTGCCAGACCGTAGTTATTTCCAAACCGCTACCATGCATGGGATACTTAAATCCTTTGTGCTTCCTAAGAATGTCTTCTGCTTTCTCCGAGTGCCGAAGTCAAGGTGCAGCTAACAGCCACTCTGTTTGCCCAGCGACTCGTCCAGTGCAGCCTGCAAGCAACCAGGGGCTCGGCAAACAAAGAAGGTTAACAACAGCTGCTGCTTTTCAGTGCTAAAGGGTGCCATCCATAATGAAATTACACTATCCCCTTCACTTAAGCACTGAATTTAAAAATAAACCATAGATTTCCTTTGATTTGTGGAAGACTCTAGAGGCTGAGATGGATGGTGAGGGGAACGAAGGGAGAAAAATGAGTACTTTTGTTGGACAGTGATTGCACAGCAGATGGACTCAAGACAATGAATCCCTGCAGAATGAATGGAAACCAGAGACCAGAAGAGCCCTTGTGACAAAACAGCAAAACCATCAAAGATGGGGAAATGACAAGTGCTTCATGGAATTCATTTTCTTAAAAAATAAATAAATAATGTGCACGTCCAAAGTACAAGACATTTTCAGAAGACTCTCAGCAAGGCGATCTGCCAAAATTAAGTGCTCCAGATTCAAGCACTCAAGCAAGCAAATGTGAAAAGCTTTTCACACAAATGCCATGTCCCAGCCTAAACTATTTTTCCCTCCCATTGGGTTGCCTCCTCTTGTTCTCAGTGGGGAAGAGATCAAATAATACAGGAGAAAAGAGAAATCAAAGGCAATCACTAACACATGAAAACTAACAGTAAAACCAGCAAGTGCAGAAAGCAAACTCCCCTGCCCCTGGTCCCAAATGGAAAATTGACCGCTGGAGGCTTTGCTGGTTTGCATTTGGCTTGAAGCTATGCATATTATAATAAAGTCAATATGTACGGGACCAGCTCTCTGACAGTAATTCAATGCACTCGGGGCCTCTAAGTCCCTGTTTGCCTGCTCATAAGTCTCTCGGTGGAGCAAGTAGGCACTGGTGCCTTAGGTGCAACCCTTCGTCTTCCCTTTAAGCATCTCTTACCTGCAAATAGCAGGAAATACGTACTGGCAATATAAACAGGAAAGTAGGTCACGCTTCAGTGATTTCTAACTTCAAAACTATGGAGGAGACTCAACAAAGGAGCAGGGAAGATGACAGAAAAGAGCACCACATTCCTCTGATGCATCCATTTGATCCTTTTTACTGATCAGACTTTTTCAGTAAGATCACCTTTATTCTTTTAAACGGAAAAAAGACCTTGGTCTTACCATTAAATTCACATAGACCCTTGAGACAATGCTTCTATAGAAAATGCTAACAAAGTGCAAAGACATTAAATTAATAATGCAAATACTGTATGTGCGCCTAGAGTCACTCAGAGCAGCTGTCAAATCCTCCAGTAACCCCTGCTCTGCCATTTTAACTTTAGTAGTAACTGGGGATTTCCTTAAGGCCTCCAGTCCAGGTGTCCCTACCCTTCCTGAAGCAGCTGTATTTCAGAGGGACACAGTTTGGTGGCTGGTCCCTGCCGCTCACCCCGCGTTTGCAGAGGATGACGGCCGGGCAGCTGAGCCTGTCTCCACCCTGACAGGTTCTGCACTGTATCGATGCCATGAAACATCAGCAAGAAGGTTTGGTGGAATTAGGATCACTGCAAGATTAGTTAACAGCTGTATAATTAGCCACGCTAAGCCTAGCTGTTTCCCCTTGAAACCTAGTTTTTACAGTTATAAATAGCAGTGTTAATGATCTCCAGCATCACTGGTTACACTCCAAGGCTTCAGCCCCCCCCGCCTCCACGGGCTCTGGTGCCACTCACTGAATGTCACATTCTCCTGACTTTCCTGCGACAGCTATAGAAGGAGAAGAAAAAGAACAAAAAAAGGTGGAAACCAAAAATAACCCCCAAACAGAAGTGGAACAAGAAGGATTTTTTTCCTTATGCACTTAAAAACTTCAGTGAATAATAGCTGTAGCTTGTACTTAAACAGTATTTTCAAGCATTAACTTAATTACATTTTGCAGTAGCACTAGGAAATGTTACCAGCGTTTTATACACAGGTAAACAGAGACAAAGGAGTGAAATAGTCTGTTTGGAGTCACATAGCAAGATGATGAATGGGACCGAGAATGAAACCTGAGTGCCCAGCACATCATCATGCTATTTACCAAATGGCACAAAGCACCAGGGTACTCTAGTAGTGAGATGCCTTTCATAAATCTGTCATGGCACGCTGCATGCTAATGAAGGTATATGAAGAACATTTTTCTTTATTTCAAATGTATTCAGTGCAGGGAAATTTTAAAAAATAGAGTTCACGCTCTTTAGATAAATTCGATTTGCCAGATCTGTGAATGAGGCAGAACCCAGATTTGTCATCTCAAACCTGAAGTTTAGAAGATGCAATTCTTAAGTCCTCCCCACATGGTTAATTTATCACCAGTAATATTACCACCTAACCAAAATAATCCACCTCTTTCACCAAAGATTAAAAATGTTTCTTTGTAAACATTTCATCTCAGCAGAGCTTTCTAAAATTCTGCAATGCGGCAACACAATTTCTGGAAATGTCTATAGCACAGATTACACACACAGTTACTGTAAAAAATGACAAAACACAGATATTTTCATCTGCTCCAAATTTCTCACCACGGCTAACACTGCATTGTTTGAGAGAAAGAGCTTCTTTAGAGGTAAAAAAGAAAAAAAAGAAAAAAATAATAATCAAGCGAGAATTTTAAAGGCTTTTTCCAGGAAACCTGTTAGGCTTTAATGTGATTTAGAAATGAAAATGTGAGATAATACTATAAATTGAGTGCTGCTGCTCACAATTCCCTCTGCAGTTACAATCTGAGCTGGTCTTCTGGGCTGCTTTCCATCGTATTTCCAAAGGCACGTAACGGGGATATCTCCTCTCCAGCAGCATGGAGCCCCAGAAATGACCTACATGGCTTGAAATTGCTCATCTTGATGAGGAGGGATGGCAGAAAGGGAGACCTGATGCAGGGTAATACACATCCATAACATTGCATCCACAATATATATGCACACCCCACAATACTCCCTGTATCCCCTAATTGCCTTAATGCAGTGAGAAAACAAATCCCCAGACATCAAGGCTGCCTGGAGACCCACCAGCATCGTGCCAGCCATGCTAAAATATGTCCAATACGTACAGACACCTGCACCTCCTCCAGAGCAGTTCACAGGATGCTTCCCACGGGAAGGCAACCTCATTAGTGCTTTTTTATCAGAGGGGGAAAGAGAAGTGCTGTAAGATGCAGTATCTTCCCCAGATGACCCTGACACACCAATCATATCATCTCAGCCTGCACAAGCCCTGCCTGCCCTGCATGCTTCCCACACATGGCCTCCTCCAGAGAGCAAGCCCAAGCACTGCCCTCCCACCAGGATCAGGAACCCAAGTGCCAAGCCACTGAAATCTTCTTGTGTCACAGGAGCAGTTGCTGAGCAGCACTGTGCCAAGTGCTCATCCAACAAACAGCACAAAAAATGGCAATTTGTGGCTATTTACCAGCACCCACGCAAGATGGGCTTCTCCCAGCTAGGAGTTCTGCTTGGTTATTCACCAGCCAAACAAGGAGACGAGTGTCCATCACACACAACTGAAACACCAGAGCATGTACTGCAGGATACCCTTTGTATGCAAAATATTAAAAAAATGGAAAGTATATATTTGTATTTCAACAATTTGATCCCTTAACAAAAGTGAAAATCTGAATTGAAAACATAACAACAGAACCAGAATGCCACCCCAAAGCCATGAGGGGGAAAAGCTGTCAGAGGCAGCAGGCCACCACACTGACCTGGTCATGGGTAACTGCCCTGATTATCTATTGGTAGGGCTTGTAAACAGAAACAATTGATTTACAGAAACATCCCAAACAGATTCTCTCTGTCAGCTTCTAATCCTGAAGCTGTGAAGAGCTGAGGCCTGAAGCGGGGTTGGGAGGCGCTCCCCGGAGCGCAGGGTGAGCTCCTGCCTGCACAGGCATGGCCTGGTCTTGGGGGCCAAGGCCAAGCTCCATCATGGAGACACCAGCCACCAAGTGAAGAGCTGCCTGAGCTCCTGGGACGCAGCTCAACAAAGGAACAGTGGAAGAGGAAGGGTGTGAGGTCCCCAGAGGCAGCAAGACGGGGTTCCTGGCCTGGTGCTGAGAAAAACCCGCTGCCCTCAGCAGCTCCAGGTGCTGCCTGCTCCGCCAGGCCACCGCCAAGGCCCCTCGCTTCGTTGTGCCTCAGACACCCGTCCCAACAGGGTGATGGGGGAACTACACCCTGCACAAGGTCCCATTGCATTTGTTGTCAAGCCCCCAAATCCCTGGGAACAAGCAGTACAGAAATCCATTTGCCAATCCCCCACATACATTACGCCTGCTGCGATTTCTGCACGTGCCTCTCCTCTCTGACACGAAGGGAGGAGGAGTGGAGGGCTGTTTGCCTCGTGGCATCGCTCCATCCTCACTCAAAGCCCACAAGGGTGTTGCTAAACAAGCCTGCGATCCAGAGCTGTAATTTGGCAGAAGCATGCATCAGCTGCTGCTCGAGCCAGAAAGGAAGGGACTGAAGCACTATTAACGTAAGGACCCGGAGCCCAGCAGAGACAGCTCGGATTTGTGTGTCCTGGGTAGCTGATGGTTCTAAGACAGAAACCTTTCATCAGGGGAAAAATACGGCTCTTCTTTTCCAGTCTCACAGAGGGGCTTTTTGTACTGGGAACACAGGCAAAAAAGGCAAGAGGAACAGGAAGATGGTATTTGAGATTGTCACCAGGCCAAATAAAATTACTACATTGTCTGAAGTAGATGAGACACTTTTTTAGGGCACATATTCATGACAGAGGAACTTCAACTGCTAGACTCTTTCATAAAGCTGGCCACAGAAGAGGATAACAGCAAAATATCAGGTATGCAAAGCAAACCATGATGGGGAATCACAGGGCCACCACCCATCCCGGCGTGCAGACCTACAGCCCAGCGCAGCACCACTACCCCAGCGGGGCTGCCGAGTGCCGGGTCACCGCTGCGAGGAGTCGCTCAGACACAGCCGAAAAACATTTGTTGGGACTCACGTGAACACAGGGACACGGGTCTGTGTGGAGATGTAACCCGATGCACCAGCATCTGGCTGGCACACAAACAAGGCATACTTTCATCCCCCACAGGCAGGGCTGGAAGCACTGCTGTCTAATTTTAATGTTTTTAATTGCTCGCAAAGCTAAAGGAGCTGCAAGAAAGGAGCCTGCCCTTACTCTACACTGCTGCAACTGCGCAGCTTGCGAGCCCAGTCATTGTCCTGAAACAATGAACTGCCAAGAGCCAAACTACTCCCAAAACCTCAGCAGCACTGCTGAAACCCTGCAGAAATGCATTATCCTTTCTGTAAGCAACATCAGGGAACAGGCTGGAGGAGGGCAAGTGTATTGTATGGACTTACCTACATACATCAAACTACTATCTTCCCCAAGGGGCAATCCCCTGGAGTTCTGCAATTTCTGCTTGTGAGATGTATTCAAGCTGCTGAGCTGCAAATTTGAGTTGTGCCATCTTGTCTCCCTGTTCGTTTTACCATCGTTGCCTTACACTGACACCTGTTGGGAGAGCAGCAGGGGTGGTGGGGAGATCACCACACACAAATAAGTCTTTTTCTCATTAAAAAAAAAAAAAAAAAAAAAAAAAAGTAATAAAATGAGAGTAGTCACTTCAAATGCAAGCACAGTAAGCGGACAGTTTGAGTAATATCCTCTTCAAATTATGAAACAGCTGGTAAGATGGAAAAAGCCCTCAGACGACCTCACATATATGAAGCATGCCCTGAAAAGAAACCCATTTCTGTTCACAAAAGCCGTCCCCCAAAGCAGGAGGTGACAGGAGCCTTGTACTTACCAGAGCAGCACAGCTCTGGCTCAGGAGCACTGTCCATACAGAGAGCAGCCCCGCTGCCATCCTGGGCTGCAACAAAATACAGCTCAGCCCGAAATGCTCTTTGACCTAAGCTGGCCTATACAGCTCTTACAGCACAGTTGTCTTTGCAGTCCTAAAACCTAGCTAACAACGAAGTTGCTGGACATTGAGGTTTGCCAGCAGTGACTGCAGGGAACCATGGTATGGAAACGGAACTCTGGAGCCATCAATGTGTTAAGCTAAAAACATCAAGCACCTTATAATAGCTGTCCTACTCTACAGGATTTAGCAAGGATACTCTTCCCGAAGTGGACTAGTATTTGCACAATCAATAAAATGCACACACAGAATTTCTCCCCAAAATGCAGTCAATCACTGAAACGCATTACGACAGCAGTCACTCCCATGACAGCATGGAAAGGATTAAAACACTGTTCTTATCATCTGTGAGTCTTTTTCTTCTCATATCAAAGCAGGGAACTAACCTTCAGAGACCAAAGCCGAAATAAATAAATAAAGATGCCAAGACCAAAGGTCAGCAGAGATTTTGACTTTATAAATTGACAGTATTGATAGCGCTGTCCTTGAGCACAAGTCCAGGAGTTATGAAAAATGGCTTTCATAACCAACTGCTACAGAAACTTTCCCTGAACTTTAAACTCCAATCCCTAGTGTGAGCAGGAATAACAGACCTTTATTAAAAAGAGAAGTTACAGCTTAGGGGTGTTAGTAAATACGAATCCTTAGTAAAAAGCCTGTGACAGCAGGTTCTTTCACATTGCCTACTGCTTTTGATCCCCATTTGTACCTTAACACAGAATTGTTGGTTCTTCAAAAACAAAACCAGATGGACTTCCTTCTATTACCTCCAGATTTTCATGGTAACTCATTGTGTAACACCATTATAGACATTTTTCCATACATAAAACTTAATGAATCAAAATTTAGATCTTTCAGCATGCTAAAGCAACACTTTAGCATTTGCCAATAGTAGGGTATTACACCCTCTTATTTAAGAAGCTAAACCTATAAATTGAACACCAAGATTAATACCAACACATCCCACACTTAAAGTACTGTATTTCTAGCCCCGCTAATAAAAGACTGTTTATTTATGGCATACAAACGCGTTGTATGTTATTTCACCAACTTGTTTCTGTTTCACACTGATTTGAAGGATGTGGAAACCACAAGACATGTTTGAGATTGAAGGCAAATTATAAACCTACCTGTATTCATCACGAAAACACACTATCTACTGCTGTAGCCACTGCCTTCAACTTCATAGTTACATTATTTGCTCATATACAATGGCAAGCTAAATATACATGTTTTCTGCTAGGCTTGCATCCTGTTGCAAGCATATTTAAACTGACAAAGTACAGAACAAGCTGGGCAGAACTGTACTAATGAAATAAATAATAAATTTAAAACATCCTTTCGATGGAAAGCCCTGACCCATTCATAAATTTATTTCTAATTATTCTGTTGGAAATTATGTTGCCCATAAATATCCAATTATATGTGTGCCAGAGCAACACACGCTGTCGTTCACACTCTAAAATGACTGTAGCTTGCCGCAGACAGAATCTTCTCCTGTGTGCCTTGCAGTACTGGGTACTTACTTCTATTTGCTCTAGATTTTCTAAAGATGTCATGTACAAAAGGCCCAGCGTACATACCAACACAAAACGCTGCCTTTTTCAAGACAACGCTTCCATAACTGTGTTAGGAACATATGTTAAACACTACCTCCTCTTATCAGATCGCTGCATTAGAAACCCTCAGCTTTAAGTAACCTACCACCACACGGGCAGAGCTAGCCATACAGATACACACGTGTATGTTTTAAAGGCTCCTTACGAAACCCTAACATGTGAAAGTTCACAGCGTATGTTCCAAAGTTAACTCTGACCCACAAGACAAACTCTTTCAACATAATTACCACCAACATATGGGCATCTCCTGGAACAGCAATGTTTCTAATTAGGGCTGTATATGTTACACATGTTGAAAGAGTTTGCAAATATGTTTTGTGGTTGACAGTTAAGCTCAGTATTTAAAGTAATGTGAACTTTTGGGTGTTTACATTACATTTTCTGTAACAAATACATCATGTGCATAATAAACATACAGATGTGCACATATACATGTGCACACTATTTTGTTTTAGCAGAATAAACATAAAACAGGTGTCAAAAATAGTAAAAATCACACAACAAACGCATTCACCAAAAACGTATTTCCAAATCCACTTCTGGTTAGCTATGAGCTTCTAAAGACAGTATTCAGAAGTGTTTCTGCTTTATTACTAAAAACTTTCTTTTCACTGGATACGCATATTTACATAAATGAGCTTCTATATGCTATTAAAAAAATGTAATCGACTTCTTAAATATATACCTATTTACACACAGCCTTTGCCACCAAAAGAATAGTATAGGCAATTCAAAGACTGAAAATAAAATCAATTAAATTGAAAACTTGGAATACTACCTCACAAAAGCCACCAAGGTAGAGCTACAGAAAGGCAAAGTACCCACAACACACGGGCAAAGCACAAAAGTCAATCCTTTACAAGTCCAAAGCCCAGGGCAATTAATTTTATTCTAAAACCTTATACAAATATGCCAGGCATGAAGATGCTGTCTGTGAATCGCAAACAGGGCTTTGCAACTCTGCTTTCAAAATCATTATTTTATTAGATGTCTGTACATCTCCCTTTTGATTTGCAAGAGCCTTACAAGATGTAAGAGAAGTACACAGACGCATTTAATTGCTAATGATATTGCGTTATGTTTCAAGTTTCAGCATTAGCATCTCAAGGTAGAAGAGCATTACAACCCTTTCAAAGCTTTAAACTTTCCACATAAACACGTTACTGAGTTTCCCTTTCTAGGCTTTTGTCTCGTTTTCTCCCTTCAGTTCAAAGTAGTAAAATAACAAGATATTTCAATATTAAGATAGCTCGTGAGACTGCCTTGAAGCAAGAGGGACAGCAGAGCACCACTCGCACTTCAATCTTTATCAATAAAACACAGATGTCTCCAGAGTACGACTCCCTGCTTGCTCAGCGCCGTGATACGCCACAATTTCCAGTTACACAAAAAGCCCTTTACCACACTCAGGCTTCTTAAAAGTGGATGGAAATGGCTGTCTTAATATACCTTGCCCAAGGAAAGCTACCTGGGGGCAGGTATAAGATTTGTATCACCTCTGTGCCTGAGGCACAGAAATCCACCGCTCACCTTGCCCCTGGGGACACAGCCGAGCATACAGCAGCGCAGCCCCACGGCCCTTCAACACACCGGGGTCAGGCCACCCCAAGCAGACAAAAGCCTTCTCTTCTTGCTCCAGACCAGGCCTGGAAGAACTGTAGAGCTTCTGATGAAGAGCTGAAACACAACTCACATCCAGCAGGATGCGGAGCCAAACTGAAGTTCAGCTGTCAGGCCCCCATCACGCTGTGTGCAGACCACGGCACGTCCAGATGCAGACCAGCCCTCCCTCGTCCTGCCCTTGAGGTGGTAAAATTAGGCACTGGCACACAGCAAGGTGCACTGACTGGAGCCCAGCAATTTGGAATACCTCCATTTCAACATGGTTAAAATGAATAAAAATTCAGCCTAAGAAACTGATTGGCAATCTCCAGGTTTTCAGCTCACCTATCCCACCACGCTTAACGCAAGGTATGCTGATTTTGCATTATAAAATTAATTGCAACCACGTTTGACTGACAAGGAGCAATCAAAGGTACTAGACGGCTACTGAATCCTGAAAGGCAGCATCGAGGTGAAGAGCACAAAGCGTTTTCATGGGAGGAAAGCCTGCAGAGTGAGCTGATTCCATATCAGACAGCAGAGAATCCACACAGAGAGAGAAGGTCTGTAGGAAAGCAGCCTGCACTGCATGGCTGGCAGGACCTGCTACAGGGAGAATGGGGAAGAAAGATGTGAAACAGCTATTCTTTAGTTACCACAGTTACAGTAGGTCTCAGAAAGGGAGACAGATAAGCCCATTACCAACTTTGTGGCATTTCTCAATAGGCTTGCAAGAAAAAAAAAAAAGAAAACCATTCGTCTGCATCTCTTACTGAGCTGTTAACTAGTTACTCCACTAGCAAAGACACGATTTTCACCCTTCAACTTGATCCAGATTTATGAAGACGTTACAACCATTGATATCTACCACTCCCATCCAGCCACATAAAAATGTTTCTGTGCTTCTTAGACCATTAAAAAATAATCACAGCTGAATAATACATTAAGTAAGGCTGATCAGAGGCAAAATATAGCTTGTCACTTCTCTTGCTACTAATTTGCTATGGCATTGTAAAGGCAGCAAAAAGTGTAATATTTGACAGCATGTGACCCAATAAAATCGTGGTTCCACATTTCAGCTCCTCAGCCCGAGAGCTGCTACCCGAGGGGGTGGTGAGGGGGAGCTTGTGCTGCTTCTGCAAGCTTCGCCTACACGCAGAAGCACCTCCAGGTGATTGTGAAGATGCTTAACGCAATCACACTCCCTCTGCCAATTCACTCGCCCTCCTGTGAATAGGTCTCACACCCGGAGCTCTACTGAGCCCCAGAGGAGGGCTTTCTTCCTAACACAACACCTCTTCTTCGTTCTCTTCCTCTCCCAGGGACAGGAAAGCAACGCACAGTACTGACACGATGCTCCTGTCACTGGTTGCACGAGGACCTGCCCCCAGGAAGGAAAGGAGCAAGCAACACCTTTAGAAGCATCACTGCAGGTTCTGCAGGAAAGGCTGCTACCAGCACCGCCAAGCCAGCAGTGGATTTGCTGTTACCAAAGTCTCCCTGGAGGCACCAGGACTCTCCCTGAACCAACTCAGCCAACCTGGGCCCGAGCAGCCGGCCCAGGACAGGCAGAGGCGGCTCCAGGTTGCTGTCCTGCCTCCCTCGCACCTTCTCTGTTTCCAAACAGCAACACGAAGCAAGCTTTGCTCTTCGCAAGTCGTGCCTTTGGCCTCCTGCCGAACAATGAGCACTTCTGGTCCCAGTCCTGCAATCAGCCCATCGTGTTTCGCACCCAGTGCCCAGCTCAGGCAGCTTGCCTGCACCAGCGAGACCAGCCAGTGCCAGAGCAAGGGCTGCAGGGTCTTCTCCCGACTTTTGGCAGCTAAAAGACTAAACTCAGCACGCTGCAGAGCTCGGATTCCCCAGCAACCCACCCCGTACGTGCCACTCGCATCCCTCGGCTTCCTTGCGCCAGCCCGGCCAGAGGGAGGCACCTGGAGGGGACCCACAGCTCGCAGCGCCCCCAAACCCTCCCGGATGGATGAGCCGAAGGGACGGGAGCTCCCCAGCAGAGGGCCCCGCATTTTGCCATATCGGACCCGCAGAGGGAGCCCCAGCCCCACCGAGGCAGCCCAGGACCCGCCGCGGCGGCGCCTCCGCAGCCGCCCCTGGCCGCGCTGCGCGGCCCCGAGAGCCGCCGGGGGGCAGCAGGGTTGGAGGGGCAGCAGGGTTTTGGGGTGTGTGAGCCCCCTGGGACATGGGGCATACAGGGGAAAAAAAACTGACTGCCCCCCCCTTTTTTTGTGGTGTGGGGGCCCCCCCCCCCCCCCCCTTTTTTTTAATTGCATCATAGATTGCAAAGCCACTCGCCCCAGTGAGATCAGAGATCTGAAAATGAGCACACAACGGTGCAGTTATCAACTAAATCACACCACACGGACATTTGGACCAGCAGCAAAGCCCACCCGCAGGGCCTATGGGCGGTGGGGTTAGCACCCGACAGGAGCGCTGCCACCGCCTTACAGACCAGTTTAGATGACAAAGTTGCTGCAAAATGCCAGGGCACGGCTTGCCCAGGGGGAGCAGATGCTGGCTGCATCCTCCGAAAGTTCACGCCAAACAAAACGTTGCCGCTCCATGGCTCCTAGTGCAAGCACGTCCCCTTCCCTGCTCCAAAAGGCCTCTGAAGCTCTAGGAAAATGCTTTCGTTAGCAGGAGTGAGCTTCACATTGACACAAAAGAGCTAGGAGCAATTTCCCTAAGATTACAAAGTCTTGTTTTAAAAAAATAAAATAAAGCTCTTGCAATTACAGACAAATGGCTCTGCATAAAAACTCCACCAACTGCTGTTTACCTCCACGCAGCCCAGCTAGCACGACACTTCAATCAGGACATAACCAAAGAGGAAAGCCAGAGTCCTCACCATGCAACACTCAAGCACTGAAGTCATCCAAATAGATTCAAAATACTGTGAAAAATCTGAACTCTGAGGCGTACTGGATGCACAGAAATGCCAAATGGCTGACTCCCCCTGCTCCCCGCTTGCACAAATTCTGTCTGATGTCAGCAAAATCTTCCTGAAGACTTTAAAAACCACCCCCTTTACTTAACAAGCCTGGATAGAAGAACGAGAAAAGGCTTTCTTCATGTCTCCTGACAGGCTGTAGAAGTCCCAGTTCAAGGGTGAAAGGAAGGACAGAGAGAAAATTGCTTTTCCCACCCATTCCAAGTCAAACACTTCAAAATGTATTCCAAACAGCTTTTAATTACAGCTCGCATGTTGGTATTGCTGCACGCACTACGAAGGAAAGAGAAAGCCTTTACGGCTCCATCTCACCTCTGGGCTCGCTCTACCACTGGGCAGCCACTTACCGGGTGAAACGCCCAGCGGCACAGCCCCCAGGTCTGAGCAGTGCTCTCCAGCCACATCGCCACACCACGCGTTTCTTCCCGTAGCTCCTTCCCCGCAGCACTCCCTTGGGGATGTTCCACTGCTGCTGGAAGGGGCTTCGGGATGCTCCAGCTGCTGCACCCCACGGGGCTGGGCTAGGGGTAAAATCCAGGCACCTCCACTTCTCTTTGTTTCATGAGAACCTTTTAGCTTCTTTGTGCTTGGCTCCGAGGCACCGGTTTTATCTTGCATTTCACACTTAAGGAAACCCAGCCGGGCCTGCCAAGTGCTGCGAGGTTTTCTGTCAAAACTTGGACAAGCTGAAAAGTTTTACATTCTTTTAACCATAAACCTTAAAGCAACTCAGACTTTTATTCCACTCTCAGCTCAAGTTTGAGTGTTTCATGACATTCAGCCAACTGGGCTCGAGTTTTCCATTTGAGGTTTCATTACAAAATCCTAATTCCAAACCAGTGTAATTAATACTTTTATTAATAGTATCTGCAGTAAAAGATTATAAGGCTTGGGAGAATGGCTCCAAGTGCAATTCGTTGCCCAGTGGACGGCATGCAGTCCAAAAAGGAGACCTGTCCTTTAACTCAACATGCAAGAACTGTGCTAACAATAAAGCAAAGGCCTGACCTTTGCTGTAAGCAGACCCAAGCTCAGGGATCGTTTCCCAGGCTGGATTAAATAGGTGGTGGTTACACATATTACACTAGCAGCCCTTTAGTCGACACCAAATAACTGTCATAAGCAGTGGTTTCAGGCCCCGGAGCAGAACTGACCCGTGCAGTGCCGCACACAGCAACCACCCGGCCACGGTGGCCTGCACGGGGCCCCTGACCCCACTTGGGCAGATCAGGAGCAGGCAGAGCCCAGGGTGTCTGGGCAGGGGGAACAGAGCTGAGGAGAGCACTTCTGTGCCTTGGTTCTCACCCATTTTGCATCACTCCTTGCTCCTCAGCATGCTTCTGTTGGCACCGTAACTCACGTCCCACAGGCCCCCGCCGCACCGATGCGGCACACCGCTGCTTTCCGAGTACAGACGCTGAACTGGGACACAGTCCGCACGCCCATTTCCCGTACATTCCAGTCTGTCGAGAGTGTGGGGATTAAATGCAAGCACTTACGAACCGTGCCTTCCTCCCCGGTCTGGGCAGCACAAGGTGCAGCAGGAGCGTGGAGGAGGCCGTGGCAGCGCGTCGCCAGCTGGGCTGAGCTGGCAGCAACTCGCTCAGTCGGATTTCGGGGGGAGCGGCAGTGTGAGGAACTGTTACACTGGCTTGTTATGAAGCTCAAATGTTTTTATTAACAGAAATGAGCAGAAGTTAGGTTAATAATCTGAATGCACCGACAGATGTTCAACAAATACTTGGCACTGCTGCAGCCAGCACAAGAAAGCATTAAGCATTATCTTGGAACAGCCTGCAGAGCAGCACAACCTGAAGCAACAAAGCTCTCTTGTGCCAGGTTAGGTAAATACACACGCAGAAAAGCCAGGCACTCTCCAAACACAAGCCCAAGGTGGACCATGGTACAAGTCCGCAGTATGCATAGACCTGAGAATTTTGTAGCTCACAGCAGGAAAAGAAATTGTGCTTCCAGTGCGAGCAGACACCAAAGCTGGGTCGAGGCGAGCTGCCTTTGTAACTGAGGGAAGGAAGGCCGGCATCCATTTCTTTATGTTGTACAAACCAAACTTAAGACATCTCCTGATTTTTGTCTTGCTGAATTCAAGTTCTGTTCAAGTTCAATCCAAGTTCCACGATCAGAACAACACATGAAGATTTTGTTTTGTTTTGTTTTTGGGGGAGGGGTGGGGTTGGGAATAGCTTGAGCAGTGTTAGTCCAAGCACTTCTTTCCTTTTCCAGTTTTGCTTTAGGGGCAGCAGACCTGGAGATGTTCAGATCTGAAGTCAGACACACGTTAGACAGGAGGTGCACTTGAACACGAACCGTGTGCCCTGCCGGCTGAGGTCTCAGACCCCTGCCACCAAGACGACCACGGATGAGAAGCAGCCCCGGTGCTGCTGGGCTGCCTGCCCCTCCCTGAAGGCCACGCAAATCCAAACTAGAAACATTTTGCACTAAAAGTCAACAGCCACAGAGGAAACCTGAGCCCTAACTGCCACCAGTTGGTACTGAGACTGACTCCCACGTACTCTCAGCCCATTCGGCACCAGGACCGAGGCTAGCTGTGCTGCTGAGCAGCTTTGGAAAACAAAGCACGTATTTCCAAGAGTAAAACTGGAGCAAGACAAAGATGACGAAGGGGCTGTCTGTAGGTTTACTGAGTGACACCGTGTGAACACCCCAACAGCAGCATTCGATCTTCAGCTTCTCCTACACAAACGAGCTTCACCCAGAAGCACTGCCTGGTTGCAGCAGCACAGACTGCTTCACCTTTGAAGGGCTCAATCTATACAGTTTGGATGACTTCATGCAGAAAAAGACACTTTCACATTCCAGCACAAGGCTTTAAACCGCACGAAAACATTTCAGAAGTACACAGCCCTGCACCTGGGGAGGAGCAGGAGAGAGAAGGCCCCGGCGGCGGTGCAACAAAGCTCGGAGCGACGCTGGACTCGTAACCGCTTTGTGTCAATAGCATCATTTTACAAGCTAAATATTTTTCTTGAAGTGCTAATCCAATCTAAACAAGGGGTCTATTCTAAATTAAACAAACTCCACTTTTATTGGTATTAACTAAAATATGCAATGCTAATTTCAGCAGGCATGCACTAACACCAGGCGCTACGCAGGCTGTGCTGTTCTCCAATGCAAGGGAGGAAGGAAATTAACTTAAATTTCCTTTTTCTGAGGAAAACGCACCATATTACAAAATCCACAGCAAGGCTTATTAAAAACTAAACAAAAACAAAACAAAAAATCTCCTACGCTTCAATGCTTTTAAAGAGTCTTGTTTGAAAAAACTTCCATCGCATCTCCACTTCTGATTCAATTTGCTGTCAAAGGTCATGAGCTAAAATATACAGTTTACGCTAAAAGCAGGAAGCAGGGTAAGTAATTGAATAACATCGGGAAATGGAAGAATACTGCCATTTTCCTAATGGATATAGTACAAGGTTTAGTCTCTCCAAATTGAATTCTAGGAGCTACTGGAGTAAGGGGTTTATTTTTCTTCAGCTTGAATTTTAGCCTACGAGGTTTAAAGAAATATCCTCGTGCAATCAAAAGGACAAAATAGCACAGCAGCTTTATTTTCTAACAGACAAAGATGATCATTTCTGCGGGAAAGAGAAAACCCCCATCAACAGCATCTTAAACAGAACTGGCATAGCAGGTTGGCTGTTTAATATACATGGGCTGGAAATAATTCTACTAAATCAGATCACTGAATTATTCATGAAAAACAGATTTTCGTGATTTAAATTAGAAAGATTTAAAATTACGAACCTTGCACTGCTATTGATAGGTAAGGTCTCTTCCCCCAGTGAGACAGCACAGCCCCGTACGGTTCTACTCCAGGAAATGCTTTATGATCACTCCGAAATAGCATGTGAGATGCAATGCCACGTACTGCTTCTGGAAATAACACACCCACCGGTACCTACTGGAGACCAGTAATAGTGTAGGAGTAATAATTATACCAAAGTGTGCCATTATTATAAAGAAGAAAGTTTGAGGGGGTCATTTCCAATATTTATTGCATACTAAAGTGCAGGGTCATTTAAAACATTGCAAGCACAAGCCCTAACACTGAAAATAATCTCTCTTCATCACCAAAACCCCAGCAATTCTAACAGGAAATATCAGACCACAAATTTTACTTCCAATCTTTCAGAAGCGTTTTGTAACCATACACCGTCCACCCTCCCCTCTGGGCACTCTTACTGATTAAGCGATACAATGCCACCAATAAGCTGAAGGTGCTACAGCGCTTCCTGACGGCACCCTCCTGCCACTCCGCGCCCCGCTCGCTGCTTTTCACAACTCCACCGCCAGCTGGAACGGCCACGGCGCTTTGTACCAGAAGCAATTAATATTCATGCATCACAGGTACCAAACCTTTCATCTGAAGATCTCCAAACATTGCACAAAATCTCTGATTAAGCCTTTATGCCTTGATTAGGAATTGGTAGACAAGTTCTTTATGATTAAATATGATTTACATACAAGATGAGCATGCGGAAAGGAGGCTGGGACTTGCCAGAGACCACAGCGCATGCTGTCAAGCCATCCCCGTACTCACTTCGCACCCTGACACCGCTATAAATCACGCTCTTTCAGGGGCTTTATGTCATGATGTTCAGTGACTGATGCAGACTGGAGGATGTAGCACCTTTATTCAGAGACAGCTGAATTGTTTTTTGGTAGAATCCCAATCTGAGCTGCAGAGGAAGTGTCAGCAACACTGGAATTTAACAGGAAGCACACGTCAACCCAGACCAAAGTCTCAGTGCCCAGCTCCCTTTTAGCACCACAAGAAGTGGAGCCAACCAGCATCAAACCACACAAACCCAGAGCAGCGCGCCACCCAAACACAGCCATTATTCAACAGCAGCACACTTCATCATCGGTATGCTATTTCCTTCTTCAAAACCAAAGCATGGAGCTCTTGCCTGGATATTTATTTATTTTCTTAAACATATGAGCCATTTCCTTGCTATTTCACCTAGCAAGCCCTATTGAACAACTTCTATAATTAACATCAAAGCAATTTGAAAGCTGCTTGACTTGCTAAAAGCCGGTAAACACACAGGAAGCAATAAGGGGCTTTACGAGAGAAGAACATGTGTTAGGGGGAGGGGAGATATAAAACATTAAACAGCTTGATTAGTAATTTTAAACAGAATTTTCATTTTTATTAACCCTCTGCCTGCTTTGGGCACTTGATTTGTTTTTATTTATAGGAAGAGGAGACTTTGTTCAGCTTCAGCACAGTAAAAGCTGCTCAGAAGGCATCTGGAAATGGCGAGCAGAGTCTGCACAAATAAGAGAGAACCTCAATTTTCCTGCACCACGTGTTTGCTGCTTCATATGGCTTTGAGAATATCCACCTGCTTTACAAGTAAATATTTTGATTACAATATTTACACAGAGCCAACCTGAAATCTTTTAAAGAAAACATATTAAACACCAGTTTCCAGTTCTACCCCCATTCTCAGCTTTACAAGTTTTTATTACGTTAAGGCCTTCTTTAGCTTTGAGAGCCCAGGAGAAAGATGAGACAGGCATAGCCCTGACTGCATTTGCTGAACAAACCTGGGTTCTTTTCTCTCATCTCTCTGCTCATGCAGAAAAAAAGACATGGTGGAGAGAATTCACCATCAACATGGTTCCTGTTTCTGTAGCAGGCAGGTTCCTCTGGCTAGTTGTAACCAACTGAAAGCAAGCAGGCAGACAGGATGGAGGAGCTCCAAGGCCCGAGATTCAGCTCCCTGCTGCCTGAGAGCCTCCTGGCATACAGTTTGCCAAATCAACTTGTGCCTGCAAGCCTGCCATTGTCTTGCTTGCTTCTGCAGTGGCTTCTTGCAGGATCTCACCAGACTCCGGGTTGGAAGCTTAACTTCCCACTAACGCTAATTTATGTCAGCTTATGCCCATGGTATCTTCTGCCAAACTTTTCCTTTACCTTAAATAGATCTTGTGCCTCTGATGTTACAGGACAGGACAGCAGCACACCCAGGACAGATTTAGAAAGGCTAATCAAGCTATTTCTACTTCATTTTGTTAGACTAAAAGAGTAGCTTTCTACTAGCGTCTTCCATGCTAGGAGGCACTGTGATTACACTGTAACAGTAATTCATTAACTGAAGAAATCATAGAAGTCAATGTTCTTAAAGGAGGTTGTCACAACAACTCAGAGATCAACAGCACAAGAAAACAGATCAGGAAAGCAGCTCTGGCTAGGAACGTGCTCGTACACTGCCCAAGGGGGGTTACAAGTGCAGGACTTCTGCAAGGAAGCCTGTTCAAGTTGGGGTGACACACTTGCACAATCTTTCCATAAATGATATAAATACAAAAGGACAATCCTGAACCATATCCTATAATGTCTTCTTATTAAAGAATGAAAAGTTATAAATACATCAGAAGTATGTATTTTGACATAGCCAGCATGGTCCTACCAATCTTGGAGGCAAATGTCCAACAGCATCACTTGCAAAACCGCAGCAACATTTGTAGCTGATCTTCTATTAAAGTGTTTTTTTCTTTAGCAACAGTAACTTTGCATAAGGGTATCTCATTTGCACTCAGATAACCTCACTGTATTAAAACTCTGAGCAGAGAAAATTGTTCTTTGGAAAGGTCAGGAAAAAAGGACAAGTTTGTTTTATCTGTTTTACGAGTCTATAGCCTTGTGTAGTAATGGCCACAGTGTGTTCTTAACCGGCAACGCTGCTGATTCAAAACATCCCTTTGAATTATTAAAGGGTACAGTGAGCTCAGCATAAAAATTGAAGCTATGTCACACCTTTACTAATAACAAACAGAACTGAGGCTGTTCCAGCGAACGTGGTTCATTAACTATGAAAAAGGGTCAAACACAGGAAAGGGGAACTCTATTTAAAAGGTTTGTTCCATTTCAGCAGGCTTTGGTACAAACAAAAAAAGGCCTTAATTTTATAAAAATGCAAAATTCTGACTTGGGTATCCACAGAAAGCAGAGAATAGCCTCCTCGGGGCTGTGGAAGAATCACTGTCCTGAGCCTTAGGATCACACAGAGGTTGTTTTTGCCGAAATGAAACAAGCATCGGGATGGTTCGCAGTCCACGCTCACCTGCATGGCCGCAGCTCCAGCTCTGGGATGGTGGCGCAGGCCCTGCAGGCCGCACAGCCACTGCACAGGCTCCGTACCTGTACCTCACGCAGCTTTAGCTCACCAGGTCGTGGGTAACGCTGCTACTCACCCTTCCATTTACTTCTGCTGCTCACACATCTCAGCTGAAAAGCTGCTGTTCAGGCCTTGGGAAGCCACAGCCTCCCTCCTCTTCAGAGAGGCAGTAACAGGCCAGCTGCAAAAGCGGCATTGCCCTTCGCTTACAAAGAGACAGGGATGCATCCTGCTTCCATAATTCAAGGAATCACCTAATTTTCCAAACACACGGCCTAGATCCGTGCCCATGACGCAGAGTTACAGCGCCCTGGAGCCAGACCTGTGCTACAAGGGCCGTACTCGTGTCCAAGCACCACGCCAGGGCCCAGCCCCTCCCGAGGCTGCCCCACCATCCCCAGGCCCCAGTGCTTGCACCGCAGTTAGATGTGTCACTCTGACACCTCCTCCCTCCGGGAGCACAGAGTTTGAGGGAAAAAGGAGATAAGCAACATGTCTTCAACACGTGGCTCTTTTCACTACCAACCTGAAGATGAACTGCTGTGCTTCCAGTTAATACACGGGCAAACCTACAGGTCAGAAGCCTTGCCTTGGATTCAAGCTCTTTGGATAACATCAAGTGTGTACATATATATATTTTTTTCCTTCTACATGCCCCAAGACATACTTTTTTAATTCAATATGGTCACTATTACGCTGTCTAAATAACAAATTCAACCATCACTTAAACTAGAGTCTAATTCATCTCCAAGCAGCCTCAGTCAAAATTAATTTTTTGCTTAATTCCTTCTTGGTAACATGCTTAGGAACTTTCAAGACAGCAATTGATTGCACCACACATTTAAAATATGGTTAGCTTCCCAATACAGCACATTTAATAATCATTTAAGTTTTCAATTAAAGTAGGGTGCCAACATTGAAAGGAAAAAGATAATCCTGGGAGACAATAACTGCTCCATGCACAGGATTTTTTTTTCTCTTTTTTGCACTATTATTCTCAAGATACCTAATTGATTAACATAATTAGGTTAACCTAAAAAGCCACTGCTTCTAATTTTTTTTTCTTTCAGTTTGGAATTTGCTGGGAGTTCCTGCTACGCTCAATGCAGGGAGCAAGTGGTGCACGAAGCGGTCCCTTCTCCTGGCAGCACTGCCTGGGCTGTGGCAGGGTGGGGGCAGCCAGTCCCCAAGCCCCCACCTCGCAGGAACAACCCGGTCACACCCCGTGAGGTCCCCCTGGCAGCTCTGCTTCACAGCTGCATCAGCCAGAGCCAAAAGACAAAGTCAGATGCAGCAGGATGGATCGCAAATCAGTGGCGAAATTTGCATTAGAAATAAAAACATGCCAACATTGCTCATTTTCTTGCAAGCCTGAATACCCGCAACACAACTGCGATGGGAGAGGAAAGCAGATGAGCAGAGAAACCCTTCTGCCACATCCCAGGTGCAATCGGCTCACACCACGGGCTTCAGAGAAACATGGGAGAGAGAAATATTCCACCACTTATTCCCAGACACGACCTAAAGTCTTCCACACCCCTCCTCAGCTGCACAAGCTCTACCATCTACAGTAACAATCTCCAAATAATTACACCTGTGACCACATCAGGAATGAACATGCACATACAAGTCTTGCTAAAGAGACCATCCACCCTACCAAACTGCTGATATTTCAGCCAGCATGGGCAGACACCAGATTGCAGCCAGGCTTCAAGTATACACTCTTCTGTGCCTACAGAGCAGGACTTTGTGCCTACACCACCGCCTGAAGATGCGAGCAGCTCGTGCTTGTTAGCTCCCACCAGAGGCCCTGAGCAGGATGTTTACTGCAGGAGCATACAGACAGGATCAAAACAATAGTGTATTATTAAACAATTATCACAGGACTGAGTCAAAGACGCAGGCATTTTCTAATCCAGATTCAATAAACAGTCCCGGGATACAGTTCCTCTCACCTGAGGACAGACACTCAGGCACACGAGGAAAACAGGGCCCTTTTCTTCCAGATGCATCTGCCCTGCAAGTGAAACTCTCCACAGAGAAGCCATTTTGAGTACATGGGATTTCCCAATGTGTATTTTTAACTTATCTAGCAGGGATAACATCCTTAATAATCAATTTGACTCACGATTACTATTTCAAACACAAGCTCGTACCCAATGAAGGGAGCGCACTTTACATAGCAATATATACAGAACAATAACATTGCCAGATGGTATAATACTGAACAGAATTAATTTCACACATGATGTTTTCAAGGTGTTAAAATATGTCACAGCTTCTGCTAATAAAACATCTTCCTCTTCCCTCCTCCTTTTAAGAAAACACTCCTTTCCCACCAGCCTGCACTTTACATTATATGTGTTTTCAGTTCTGATAAGGGCAGCTGATTGCTTGCAAACCTAATTACAGTCAAATGAAAGTCTTCCAGAACCATCATTAGCAATTAGGACCCGCTGGATTTGCAGTGTATCATTTAGAGAGGTGTAATTCAATAGCTTATTGAAAAATTGCAGGTGAAACTGGTGATTATAAGGGGGGCAATGCCTGCGACACGTCACTGCAGGCAAATCTTCAGTGAAGTGGCAGCTCCTCGGAGCGGCTGATCAATGAGCGCAGGTGTTTGCTCTGGCGCGCCGCTCAGGAGATGTTAGCAGCATCCTGTCATCCCTCGCTCAGTCCTGTGAACCGCTCTGGATCTCACATCATGTGTGTGCCTTTTCAAGGAATCCATGGAGCCTCTTCAGGAGCTTCACTAAACCTGGGGGGATGCGCGATACAGAACAGGCTCACAAAGCAACACAGTTTTTGAGTCCTTTCTCTAGAGGCCAACAACCCTTTCTGTGCCCATTGAGCTCGCTTCTATTTTATCAGGGCCCAGAAGTTGTTTGGACGCCTTCGAGCAGCTGGGTGCCTTCACAGATGATGTGCTGGATACAGCGACTGTGGGTTAAGTGCAGCTGGAGATTTGTGTGGCCTCTGAGCAGAAGCAGGCAGCAGCCGAGAATCACAAAATGCTTGTACTTCAAGCACTGTTTGAACTGACAGCAGTTTCCAAGGGGGAAACCGAGCAGCAACTGAGCTGTGGCCCACACGTCCTCTCACAGGCAGACACCCACACAACGAGCGCATGGAAAAAAAAAAAAGCACGACATCCCTGCAAGGGTGAAGTTACTGCAGGTTGGTAGGGAGCGCTCAGCTTGATCCCAACACAACGATGGGCTGGGTAATGCTGAGCCAGCAGACACGGGCACAGTCACCTCACCAGGCATATCCTCCATAAAACCCCTCTGAAAACCCATGCTGACCAGCCAGGCCCACACACAGCTCTGCTGTGCCCACACCTCACCCCCCTCCCACGGCCACGCTCCTCCCCTTCCATCCTGCAACAGCTTCACTGCTCTCAACAGCTCTACAAGTTTCCCTTCATCACAGGAGCACCTCCTCCCACATCATTCCATCCACTCACACTGCCTGTGCAACTCCAAAGCACAGTTACCAGAATATTGCTCTTTCTATAGTTTGTTTCCATAATTTCATAGTTAAATTTTCAAATGAAATGCCTTTAATAATGTAGATTGGCACATCCAAATCAACGTTGCCCTTGAATGACATGAAACCAATGCTCTGCAGACAAAGTGTCATTAGAACAGCGCTCCTGCAAAACCCTGTGGCTTGTGACATTTGCTCTGGGTTTCTTCAACCTTTTGGCAACACTTGCACATATCAAACCATGCTGTGTAGGTTGCAACACAAACAGCAAACCTAGTAATTTCAAAGTGGCCGTGCTGGTGCTTGAAATAAAAAAAATACCACTCTTCAAAAAACAAGATGGAAAAAAAACATCATCTCAGTTTCCACTCCTGCACGGCAGCACTGCTGCTGACCTGATGCCAGCCGGCACCACTCCTCGGGTGTGCGCCCCATGCCCTGCACTTCAGCAGCAGGGTTTTCTTCAGCTCCAACCAGCCCAACTGCATGCAGCCCAGCTTGCAAACTCCTCTGCTGTCCTACCCGAGTTATTTTCAGGGTCTGGATTCTTTCCTGATCTTCAGCAGTTTTAGTCACTTAAATCCACTGACTGCCGGGGAAGTAACCCCAAATCACAGCAGCTGTGTAAATGGAGATTCAAGCCTTTGTCACTCGTTATGGGTGCGTGCATGTTTTATATGGTATTTCCAAGGTATCTGACCTCAAACTGTACCAATGTATGTGCGTTTTTCCCCTTCCTGCTGCACAAAGCTGCGAGTTGGGAGTCAAAAGAAATTAAACAGTTCTACATGGTTGCCTATAGTACTTGTAGCTGCTATTTCACTCCCAAAGCCCACCCACAATTTCATTTTCAATTAGCAGCTCTTAGAAAAGCAGTAATGAAAGCAGTTGCTAAAGAGCACTCAGATGTCATTGAGAGACTGCAAACCCAAACTGTAAATAGCACATTGTAAATCGCTTGTCACCACAGTCAGCTCTCCCTGGAATCGCGCTGCCGGTGACAATCAAACCCATCTGCTCAGCTCCCGACCAGTGTCGCCACAAACCGCACCGCTCGCACCCACCTCCCGCTTCACGCTCATTACCTGTCATGTACAGGCTTGTCTAAGGACGTGCAAAAGCCATTCCTGACCGCACGCCTGATTAGATGCGGCTCATGCAACGCCTGTTTCACCCTCGGCACCAGGGGTTCTCTGCACTACTGAAGCACACGGGCACCAGAGGACAAGTGTGCTGCAACCAAATCCGGAACAATTAGTGACAAAATGTTTGCAGGCAGCGGTGACGGGAGGAGAGCGGCCATCCAGATCAGCCATCAAGCCTCAGCAGACTCAAACTTCAGATGTATAGATTCAGGGCCAGACTGCCAAAGGCATCTTGGATTTGATTCTGAGAAGGAAAAGCTTCAATACTTCCTTCCCTCCCTCTCCTTTAATTGATTCATGTAATGGACTACGAGGTTAAAGCTAATGCACAGTTCATAACGCTTGTAGTTGATGACTGTCAGATTCAGAAATGTATGGGTTTTCTTCTGCTGTTCTTCCCATCTTCCCTTTATCTCATGAAGATTTACCTCCTAAATCATCATCTCCTCATCAGCACTTATCCTGCCTTTATTCATTTTCTGCCCCTTCCCACCAGTTTGTCTCCTTCCCTGCACTCACACAGTGCCTGGGATTGGGACTCAACTCTCTGCGAGTGGTTTTGGACTCTGCTGGTCAGGCTGGAGCCCAGCAGCGTTGGTCTCCTACGTACAACCGGTACATAAACCAGTAACGCACCGAGGGCCCAGCACACCGATCGCTGATGTACAAGCACAGGCCAAAGCCAATTCTCTTCTACAACAAGGTGTATGAATCTCCCAGCACAGGTGATAAAAAAGCATCAGAGGAAATGGCAGAGGCAGCAAAACTCAGCGCCTTCTCTTCTTTCTAGAAAAGTACCCACCAAATACAGAAAACTGATCCTTCCCTCCTGCCACCAAAACACTCATCTCGCCTGCCACAACCACATTCAGTGTTTCCGAGCACAGCCCATTCTGCTCCAGCCTTGAGGAGCAACATCACATTAAAAACCATTAGAAGTTTGTGCCACGCTCTTAATGTAACAATGTTCACTTTAATGTTTCCATGTGATTTTTTTAAAAAGAAAATACATAATAACACGCCATCTACCAATTAATGTAAAGGAAATTAAATTGAAAATGCTGGAGAAATATTCTGATGAGTCTTGTGCTTGCTTAACACCAACTAAAGTTTCCTTGAGGCATTCAATAAGTACATTTATAAAAGCTCACAAAGCAGAGTTGAAGTCTTCTTGCTAGTAAAATATGAGCCTTAATTAACCTATAGTTTCACATTTTCTGGATTTCAATAAACCTGTAGGCATTTCAGCATAGCTGGATAAATACCTGCATGAGTACTGCAAGGGTTTTCTCTGAAAACTAATTAGCAGTCCTTCCGATAGCTGACTTCAACTAAATCTATTTGATGAGGGAGCTTCATAGTGTAAATCCTGCATCTGAGAGTTTCTGCCAGCAGATAACAGATTTCACAGAAAGGCGTATCAGACAGGACTGTTAACTACTGGTAGAACGACAAACAAGACCTCCAGGAACAAAACATACCCCAACGGGGACAGACCACAGCCCAGGCTGTGTGCCACCACAGGAATGCAAGTGACAGCTCCGAGATTACATCGTGCTACCCAAGCATACTACTCGCATGTGACAATTCAGGATTTCTCTGGGGACAACAGGAGCAAGATACATTGCTTACATCTAAAATACAGAGCCTTACTATGGCAAAGCTCCCACATATATGCAGAAGATTACTGAATTTAAATCAGTTTTAGGCCTTCCTACTTTGCCAAGCACAAAACAGCAGAGGGTCCAGTTCTTGACTTGTTCTCATCTGACAACCTTGACAAGCAACTTTACTTCCACGCAAGAACATGGCTGAGAGTCATTCTCGGAGGAAAGATGCTACATGATGAGAGGAAATAAATCATTCTCAGAACTCATCATTCTCCTCCTCTTTTCAGGGTCTCTGCCAGTTATCTTTAAAGAAAAGACAGAAAATACTTACCATAAATATATATAAAGGTTGTGGGCGTGTCTCTTCAAATAAGCTTTATAGTCTTTCGATGACATCTTTTTTCCTTTAGTCTAAGTGCCAAAGCCATTTGGATTTCTCAGCACCTAAACTGTTTGTGAGACTCAAATGTTCTTATCTAAGGAGCTGTACCCCTACCAAACGTATTAAGTTTATATTGAACAAGATATTTTATTTCCTCTCAGCCTTATCCCTCAGGAATTAAGCAGAGTACTCAGATTTATCAGCTAAAAGGAAAACCATTTTCCATGACATTTGTCAACTCAATACCTTCCAAGCCAGTGTATATTTATTCTTAAAAACATAACCTCACAAATAACCTCCATCAGCAGCTTGGCTGATTCCTTCATTGCTTAAGTACCAGGCAGAAAGGTTTCCCCTGACAGTAGGCTATGCCAGGGGAATCAAACAGTGCAAAAAGTCAGCTTTTCCGAAGGCCAGTTCCTACTGCCCAAAGCAGATATATTTACCATTTGACATACTGAAAAGGAACAGAGTGAAGAAAGCATAGGTGAACACAGAAAACAGCCAAGAAAACACAGCAACCTTCAATAACTACTTATAGCCATTGCATCAAATATCTACAACTTTCCCAACGTCCCATAGAAATACAACCTAAAAATAAAAATTAGCAGAAATATCTTTAACAGGAGTGGGAGCACAGAATCGGCATTTTACAATCTGCTTGCACAGGTGAAGTTCGCTATAATCTTGTTTTAGTTTATATGCACAATAGGCTTAAAAAATATGAAAAACTTTTTACCAGCTTCTGTAACTGATTAAAGATAAACATAAGTCAATGAACTCATCCTTCTCAACGTTTTTTCCATTTCCTTGCGCTCACAAAGAAGCAGTGAATTCTCACTATTGTCTATAAATTTCTCCGCAAAGCAATGTTTGGCTTTCACCTACCAAAGATGAAGACTCATTCAAACAGTATCAACTATCACCATTAAATGCATAACTTTTGGATGAAGACCCATTGATATCATTCAAATTTAGGCTAAAGATAGCCTCTTTATTGTTACTTTAGACTTCAGTTTTGCAGACAATGAGCCAAATGACCATACAGGAACACGCTATGCTTAGAATGCCCAAGCTCTGATTTACTCCTCTGTATATAACCAATACACAAGAGACATCAACATTTACTCATCAAAAAAGCAAAACATGACAATTATTCTCAGAGGAATTAGTTGCCACACTTTTTTTTTTTTTTTTTACTAGCACAGGAAACCCAACACTGATCAGTCCTGATTAAGACCAAAATTTCCAGCACCAAGCTTTGGAATCATGGATGTTACATGCCCACTTGCCACACGTACTCCTCAGCTATCGCCGTAAGATATCACCAGTGTTGGGAAGGTAGGAAGTTCTTGCTTACAGGTGGGTGATTAGTAACCCAAAAGAGCTCCCACTGGTACCACTGACATCATACAAATGAGCTCCTTGCACCTGTAATCAGCCTCAGAGTTTTGTCTTAATTAACAGCTGCCCATCTCACAATTCTTTCACCTCGCCCTTGATGTTCAGAAAGGGTCGTATCCTCCTGTGTGCATAGACTAAATACAAGGTGTATTTATAGCACAGAGTTGGCACAGCGATGTAGCGCACACACATTTGTTTGCCCTGACAGTCTTGCAGCCCGCCTACGTGAAGCCCTTTCCAACCTTTGGGCATTCATTAATCAGCTCAGCTCTAGCATCAACAAGCCACTTTCTTTCCTGCTTGGTTAATCTCTTCTGGTACCAGGAGTTAGCACAATGTGGCACCTGAGAGCCAAACAGTACAACTTCAAAGGGGTCAAAACAAACCAGCGATCCCACAAAACAAGAAATCTGCTTCTACATACCATGGGCCAACAGCCAAAGCCCTCCCTCCCCGCAACAGATAACTTCTCTCCCACCTGTCTGAGGCCCTTCGGTAATTTCTTCCTTTTCCCAAGGTGCTGACAAAGATTACGATCATTTTCTCGGTCGGAGTTGTACGGGTGGTGGTGAAGTCTGTTCTTTTTCGGCAGGTACGACAGCCCATTGGTAAGTGCTTCCCGTTTCTTCTTGGCTAGAGGATTCTGTCGCTTCTCCACGCGTTCCTGAGGCTTCAGAGCCACGTCCTTCTGCAGAGGGAGTGAACAGGAGAAAGAAGAGAAGAAAAACACAGTGGTTAAGACATGGCTCACATCTGGTCCGCACCTTTACGCAGCAGCTCGAGGCAGCACTTTCCAGGTGACTATCTAAGCACTCTCAAGGCAATGCAACAAACACCAGAAAAAGAAAAAAAAAAAAGTCTTCACTGGTGCCCAGGTAATCAGAAGATAGCCAAACACTAAATAAGATCTCTCATATTAAGTGAGTGCACAGACGTGTACTCCTTTAGGTTTCATACCATGAACCTTATAATTCTCAGGCACCTCATGCATCAAGTGAGCTTGCATTTAGAAGACAGCATATGTTTATAATGTTTGAATTAACAATTGCCTTTGATTTAAACAAGCCTTGGCCTTTCACATTCCTTTTGACTTATTTCTTGTATTTGACAGGACATGGCAAGAGCTGACCTAAAGCCCATTAGAGCCAATGAATCTCAATTGACTTCAGAGGACTTTTCCTCAAGCCTGACCTACGCAGAAGACTTCCAAATCTCAGGGAAAAAAACCCTCATGTTTGTATTTGAAAACTTTCTAACTAACCTTTCTTTCAACTCCAGAATCAATGTCAGCCTACAAAAAGCACTCAAGTCAAAAGCACAAGTTTTGTCACTTAGCCTGCAGTTACTGATACCCTGCAACGCTGAATTCTTTTGTTCTTGTTTTAAATAAACATTACTTGAAAACAAGTTTTCCAATAACACAAAATCAATGACAGTGGAAAACAGAAGAATTGGAGGCTGATGGGTCCTTGGGAGAGAAGAATTAGAAGGTACTGGAAAGGTGGAAATTACAACACAAACTGGGCATTTAATGCATACAATCTGCTGAATCCCATCTACTCCAAGAACTTCAACAATACCACAGTATTCCTACTTAATGACGTATTATTTAAATAGCCTACTACTGTAAGTGTTCTCTACTAATGTGCCTGGCAGCTTTGACTAAAACTCTCCATATCCTACCATAAAGTATCGTGGGACCTTACAAGCCTCCATGCTTCTGTTCACTGTCACTTAATTTTATACCTGAGAGCAGGACAAGCTGGGAGAAAGAAATCGGTCAGCTGGTCCCTGTGTCACAAAGAGACTCAGGTTCAGGAGAATATAATTCAAATTATGCCATATTTCAATAAAAAAATAAAAATAAAAATAAAAAAAATGCCTAAGAGCAAAAATCAGTTTGGCTTTAATTAAAGAATGCTCCCCAAATGCACAAGAGCTTCACAAAATTCATAACTAAAACCAGCGAGATG
Organism: Oxyura jamaicensis; assembly: GCF_011077185.1. Taxonomy (NCBI): domain Eukaryota; kingdom Metazoa; phylum Chordata; class Aves; order Anseriformes; family Anatidae; genus Oxyura; species Oxyura jamaicensis. The sequence continues at coordinate 1,984,587 of NC_048911.1, forward strand.
ATTAATTAAACTGAAGACAGTCAATGTTCAAATTTGATAGTAGATAAAAAGAATAATTTTACAAGCATTAACGGGAGTAAGGAACAGAAGCTGTAAGACTCTCATTCTAACTTTTCTCTGCCCAAAACACCATGGGAAATATCCTAAGCCTTTCTTCACAGTGTTATTCGTAACAGAAAAATTAGGAGCCTTATCCAAGTTCATAAAAAGATCCCTAGTATCCGTAGGTATAAAGCAGGATCAGCACTTCCAGAGCGCCATGTCTGTTCTCCGGCTGTTCCAGCTATTAGAAATGGATCAGTACTAGCGCTGGTCTTCATCACGAGCTCTGAGACCTACCTGCCAAAAGCACTGCGCACGGGGCAGGAGATCCTGCCGCACAAGCCCAAGCCAAAATAACAACAGAAGAATGACTTTTAGGAGCACTGCTCCTGTCTGCCTTCCCAGGAAGGTTTTAGATTTACATACACGCCCTCCATGCACGAAGGCAAGTTCTCACACCCAGCAGTACCGATTTCTCCAACTCTTCATCAAAAGAGCAGCAACAGCAGCTATGTGGAGCCACGGACCTCCGGCACAGCTGGTATGGAGCACCTCACCCAGATGGTGCTCAGCCCCATCCTGCTGTGTAACATGAATCATAGAATCACCGAATCATTACGGTTGGAAAAGACCTCCAAGATCACCTGGTCCAACTATCCCCCCCCCACCAGTACCAACCACTAAACCATGTCCCTAAAAAAAGTGAGGGACGCTGCCCTTCCCACACAGCAGCTTCCAGGCAGAAACAAGCACTGGGATTACAGCTTGTCCAGTGCCCCTCGTTGAAACAAGGAGGTATTTTATCAGAGAACAGATACACGCCTTAAGATAATTATCACTGCACTGCTATTATTTTCTTCAGATCAGTATCAAAAAGCCAGTGCTTTATAAATAGCACATTATACCAGCACAGGACTTCTGTTCAAACATAGCTCATGTTTCAAGACAGAAATGCTATTGAGAGGATTCACTTTAAATGTGAAAGGTTGAAAAAAAAAAAAAAAAAAAAAACTTTCTGGGAAAATACATATATATATTCCCTGTAATGATTAAATAGCTTTTGTGGGATTTTTTTTTCTTGCAGCTAGGGATCTAAATGAAACAGTGGCAGGTTTCCAGAAGCTTATAAAATGTCTAATGGGGCTAACTCTGCCATCAAGAAATTACTAGCTCCCATTAGCTTTACAAAGGGTGCAAGATGGGTCACACTTTGCAGAAGACTACAGGCAGATCCAGGATAACCTTCTCCATAAGACTCCCATGTTGCAGCCAACCCCACCAATAATTCCATAAAGTTTCATGATAGTTCACATAAACCTAAAGCAAAGTTTGGCTCACGTAAGAATTGGATGAGCAAACCAGCATATATACCTGCAATGAAGATGAGCAACACCAACGTCACAAAGCCTTCTGCAATCTCTATGAAAACGCACCTTCCAAGTCAGAAGGAACAACTTGCAGAAATCTCCAGAAAATAAGATGCCTGCTCCGCTCACGGCCAAAGCGAAGAAAGGGAGCTCCGAAAACACAAAGCTTGCCATTCTGCAAATCCTGAAAACTGGCCGTAAGTACTTCGGCGGATGGCTTTACTATGAAATTCAGACAGACTGGTGTTTAGACAACCAAGTTCCTCCAGAGCTGCCAGCTGCTTTTCACCAGCTGACATTGCTGCAGAGAAAATTACAGGGTCAAAACCTCGTATTATTGAATTGTAAGGTAGAACCTCTCATTGCTTGCAACAGATACACGATTTAGTGCCTAAAAAAAAGTACTATATAGATTTTTCTTTTTTCTTCCCCCAACTCTTCAGCTGGAGACTGGACCACAACAGAATAAAAGCTTAGAGACAGGTGGACAGGAGGCACAGGAATGAGCCCAAATAGCACTTGGGCTGATCCCCACGCCTGAGGGCACAAACCGCCCGCGGCTGTTCCAGCACGCAGAGGCCGTGGAGGATGAGGACGGGGAGGCTGCGGAGGACAGGCACGGTGGGTACTGCCCTCTCGGAGGCAGGTTCAGCAGAGGCGGCGCTTGGCTGGGAGGGCTGCCCCGCATAAATCACTTCCCCACTTTCTGCCCTTTCTCCCTCATCCAATTTTTATCTTTCTGCTGTTTAGACAGGACAATAGCTGTACCATGCCGTGTGCTAGTACATTAGCCAGCACAATCTTAATTACGGACTTCAGGCATCATCATGATTAGAGTAATAAGCTGTAATTACTCTAAGGTGACAGGACTGCATAGACCTTATCTCCACAGATAAGGAGATGTAGTAATATTTCATGTCGAGACGTATTTCTCAGCAGCTACCCACGGAGCTGATTCAAGCTAAGCAGCGTGCCCTGTGAACGGCGCGTTCCAACTTTAATGTAGGTTTTCCTCCTCTTCTACCAGCACACAAACCCACACATTATTAAATAAATCATACAAACATATTAGGCATGGTTTAAAACCATCTTACTCAGAGATATCTTTCATCAGCAAAGTGCCTGAAGTGTATCAAGAAGGTGACTTAAATGTATAAATATGTAATTACATACAATTCCATAAAAAAGTGTATTAATATTTATGAGTGTACCGTATAATCTAAAAAAAATCCATTTGTTTTCTTTCTATTGGGCACACTAATCAGCCCGATGCCGCTGTACGTGCCGCAGCAGAGAGCCACCCGTGCTGAATGGGCTCCTGCCGCGACATCGGCGAGCAGGAGCGCTGCCAAAGCCTGGTGGGGTGGCACCGCAATCATCTCAGCCCCAATTAATATTAACAATTTCAATCCAAGCCCTGCACTCAGTGCAGGGAGGAGAAGCAGCCTCCTTGGGCACATCAGATAACTTCCAGAGGTAGGAGGCTTGAAGGACACGCTAACATTCTCATCAACTGTTAAGCTTTCAGGCAGCTATGCCTTATTTATTTCAGGAGAGTCCATCTTCCTCCTGTGTACATGACAGCTTATTAATTACACACCAGATCCTCAGTGGCAGCTGAGCAGTGCTTCACTCCACTTCATCAGGACACCCTTTGCTCCCACAGATCTCACCAAGAGCCAGCCCGGTGCGAGCTGCCCTCTCCTCCTGACCCCTTTCCTCTGACGAATGCTTAAAGATAAATAAATAATAATACATGTGAACACCAGAAGCCCCGTTCCACCCCTCATTGGAGCATTTTTCTATAGGAATGCTTGATCAAGAGCAATGCTGTGAATGCACTGCACAGCAAACGTCCCACAGGCACTTATCTGGGTGAAACTTTCAGGCACTGCTTGGGGATTTCAAGTCTCAGCCGTCCTAAGTCACCGCTACGGACTGCCTGTCTGATCCCAGTGGTGCAAGAACTTACTTTCCAAATTCACACTGAACATGACACCAGGTATTAATTTTTTTTTTCTTGGAAGTCGATTGCTGTGCAGAGCTAGTATACTAAGTAATAACTGCATCAGGCTACAACCATCTTCCAATTATTTGTTCCCCAGGTTCTTGCTGGTCCACAACAGCTTTGTGCCTGAGCCTAGCAGTTTATGCTTCACTCCAGTAATGAAGTTAGGTACAATAAAAGAAGTGACTCCTTTTAAACACCTCAAAATATTACACAGCTGGAAGATCTCAATGTTCCCTTAAATACAAGTAGTTAGGAAAACCACCTTGAGCCTACCAGTCTGCCCCCGTGCGCTATTCAGACCCGACAAGCCTGACATCAGCACCCATCATGGGCAACGCAGAAGGCGCCTCGTCCAACAGCAGGAGGAACCAGCACACAGAACCAGAGCAGCACCTCCCAATTCGCTGAGACAACTTGGTACAAAAGTTTAGCTTGCAAGCAGTGAAGGGGGCCAGGCCCACGGCTGAGCAAAGTCCTACAGCTCGGCTCGCAGCGGTACCGCCAGCTGCTGACAGCAGCACACACAGCTGCACAACCCGAGCCATGAAACCCCTCGGAAATGGGAAGCGGAGCCAGGCGGAGGGCTACCAAACCTGCCTGCTGATCTTAGCAGTCCCCATCAGCTCATACAGTGCCTTCTATTACATTTGGGGAGGATTTTTTAAGGTGATGGATGGAAATGCCTTAAAGACTTCAGTGCCCCCCTCTCTAACTTCGTGTTTCGTTATTTTACTTCTGGCAGCAGTAAGACATAAAGGTCTGAAAACAAGGCAATAACTGGTCCCTGCAATCTTTCAAAATCAGAAAATAAAACAAGATGTTTATAACAGTCATTCATTTCTCTCCAGATAAGACAGCTAAACACCCCGTGCCTTCTTCCAAATGCACAAATACTTCCTCAAAAGCATTTATTTGCGGCGAGATAAATTACAGAAGCTCTTAAAACACCACCAGGGAGAAAGGAAGGCAGGTATAAGGTGTTGTGCAAAAGAGAAACGGACTCTCAAAGAGTGGAAATAATGGTATTTTAGGACATGTGGGACCAGCGAAGAGAGCCACGACGTCGACCACGCTGGGCAGAGCAGCCCGTTCACTAATCCCAGCAATTTCTTCAGGTTTCTAGACCTCTGCAGAAAGGTTTCATCTTGTTTTGTTTGCTTTGTTTTCACGAAGTTACAATCCCTTGCCTCCTGCATCTCTCAAATCTGAAAACAAAGTGGTTCAGTGTTGTGCAAAAACAAGGTTGTGCAACAGACGGAAGACGAAATGCTGCACCAGGCTGCAGGACCGTACGTGGTGATTACAGATGAAGGCAAGACAATAGAAAAGCAAGTCGCTGTCTGCTTGAGATATGTTTTATAAAAGAGCTTCTGTAGCAGAGAGATTGCTTTGATTCGCCATCCCAAAATCATTTGTTAACAATATCATTGATAAACAGAAGGTTCCTTTTCAGGTGCTGCTGATTTAAATTACACACAAAAAGGCTACACTACAGCAACATTATTGAGGTTACCAAGTCAAGGACCTGGAAGTTATGAAAGGCCAGGATTAAGGCTGCAACCACCACCTTAATTCAGCCCTCTCGTATGTATGCGGTACGATACAATCTTTAATTACATGACCGAGTGCTATTATTTCCCCGTGCAGAATGGAAGGTGTTCAGTTAATGGGCAGCCACTCAGGATTTTATTTTCACCGTTTTGTCCAACATGTGCATCTGAAACTTGTTTACACACACTCCATTCAAACCCTCCTCCGAATGCATGGTTATTAATTTCCTCAAGGCCTTTCTATGCAGCCCCTCACTGCAGTATCAGATGCTCAGCAAATACTACTGATTAATTTTATGGCCCTTTAGCCAGATGAAGGTATTGCACTATTACCTTTTTATAGGGGGAACCCACAGCCCCAACATGTCCAAGTCAAAAATGTCTGCTAATTTTAAGCACTGATTAGGAAGTACCTCGGATTTGATTTTTCAAAGAACTTAGCTCTACAGAGCACTTTATCTAATGAAGCACAGCTTTCATTGATTTCAGCAGCTACTGGGAGTGCTGAGCACTCCTGCCAGTCAGGCTTTAGGAAGCACCAGACAATATAAGGGCACAGATAAAGACTGTTTCTAACATACACTGGTTGATGGCCACCCTCAATGGCACATACTAGATATGAAATTGGATGCAAAGGTAAACTGGCTTCTAATTACCTCCAAGTCACTTAAGCAAAAGGAAATCCTCCTGCAGTCCTCACTGTGCACCCCCTGGCTCTGGCAGCAGGTGGGAAAGGGCTCGACCCAACTGCACCATCTGGGTGCGTTTCCAGTGCAAACCTCACTGAGTAAACAACTTCAGGCTCTTCAAGGAATAAAGTAGGTCATTATATCAGTAACAGCTGCATCCAAATTCATCAAAACACAAGCGACAAACTAAACAAAAAAAGACAAAAGCTTTGAGGAACTTTCAACAGCTCTGCCTGAGATACAAGCAAAGTGAAACAAGGGATCATCCAAAACGTGTTTGGCCCTGGCTATACATTTTAAATTGTGTTCTACCTGGCTTGATTTAAAGACGATATGGCTGTCAACTCCCTCCTGCTTGGATTTGGAACTACTTTGTGGTGTAGTGGGCTAGCAGTCACTGTTTAGCACATGCAAACTGTGCCTTGCTTCTACTAAGACACTAGAGCTAACCGGGTAATCTAAATGAAGGCTTTTACTCAGCAAAATAAATATCCCAGGTCAACCACCTGATCATGCCTTTCTTAAGCGTACAGGGAGTTGGGATCCAACTACTAGGTTCCTCAGCAATTTATGAGGCTTCATACTTCAAATCAGATCTGGGTTGTTCTTTTGCAATTAATTACACATAATATTGGTTCTGTGGCTTACTTGAATAATTTCCCCACATTTAACTAAACCAATCCCATACATGTGTGTTTAAATCTCACTGCATTCAGCGGGACCTTAGCAAAATATTTAAGCTTGTTTTCATCTGTTTTGAGATTCCTGAATATGAGCATGCACTCAAATTTTTACCCTGACATGATAAAAAGCATGTTTAAAAAGAAAATTCTGCAAGGATTTGAGTACAAAAGATTAAACTTACTCCTACACACCAACTTTTACAACAGCAGAATGTCATTATTCATGATTTCAACAACAGCACTCAGTGCTACAAAACAGCAACTTCGCTGGAAAGCCAAACGGACAGTCATACACATTTCTCACATTATTCACGAAGCCTACAGATGCTACACAAAATAAATGTTTAGCTAACATCGAAGGCTACAATGCCAGCCGTTCAGCCAAAGAAGCCGTGTTAAATCAAAGCTGGCAAAAACTGGTGTTGTACCTGAAGATAAATGATTATCGCAGCAATTGATAGCCATTTGTTTAATCCTTTTCAAGCATCCACTGACGTCATATTCGCAGCCTTATTCTCTCCCCCTACTTCCCCTTCTCATTTTTATCACCCAAAATACTACAGCACACCGGGCTCCAACTGTGGAGAACGGTCATCCAAATAACGAGTCCGTGCAAGCAGAGTTTGGAAAAACCCATTCCTGGAGCCAGCACTGAGAAAGTGCTGAGAAACGCCAGCTTAGATTACAGAGCCAGGAAACTGTTTTTCTTGAGGCAGCCTGGTTTTGTAGAAGGCAAAGTACACACAGCTGATTTTGTTCAGAGTGATTAAGCCAGAAACCTGTGTACTCCTGCCAAAAGAAAGAGATCCTGAAGCTCTCGCTCCACCCAGCTTCTGCCTGCCTAGAAACCCGGATTTTTTTTCTAGAGATTTTTCTGGGTCTGACACAAGTTGCTAGCAGAGCCCGAAGATGCCTCTTTCTTGCAAATTTGACTAAATCATCTGTCTCCATTGTATCTGACTGCCTCTTTTGTGTATGTGCACCTGAAATATCAGCAGGGGCCTCTACAGCGGGGGAGATGCATCCACCACTGGCACCTGGAATTTCCTCTGCCGCGTTCTGACTCCTCCACAGTTTCCCAAACCTTTCCAATCATCTTCAGTAAGCATTCATCTTCTGCACACCCACAACCTCTGCAACGCATCCAGGGAAGGCGCTGCAGAGATGGTGCTGCAAGCAGGAGCTGTGGCAGGAGTCAGGTCACGGTTCGGAGTGCTTCGAACCCAACGGGAGCGTTACCGGTACCACAGCCTCATCCCCAGACGTGCTTTACAGAACTTACATCTCCAAGACCGCTCACCAAGTATCCCCTTGCAGCAAAGGGAAATCTAATCCCTCTGGCCCTGGGTGCCCAGCCTTAAATAGATGTGCTCGATACACCCAGCGAGCAGCACAGCCACATTCCCAAAGTGTTTATTTGCTTTGTTTGAGGAATAAAAAAGAAAGGACAGGAGTGTGGAGAGAAAACCTGTCCCTGGAGATGCTCGCTTTAAAACTTGACACCAACAATGAGGGCTTCGCTGCTCTCACCATGCTCAACTACATCACACATTAGGCACAGAGAAGCACTTACCCAGCTCCCCAAACCAGGGTGAATTTGTTCCCTTTGCTACAGCGTACCAGTTGCACTTTTACAGCACTGATTCCAAAGTTGTATACAGCACCCTTACTCTACATAGCCGAGCTATGCACAGCACTAAAACCTTGATTTGATGCAAAAATGCATCCCTCCACGGGCACAGGCTGGGACTGTGCACGTTTCGTGCAGATGCCTGTGCCTGACTAGAAGAGTGAGCTTCAGGTCGTGGCAGGGATAAACATTTTTCTCCTTAGAAAATGTAGTTTTCATGGCAGAAAGAATCCAACTGAGCAGTTATCACGTCCCACACAGAGTAATGTGATCTGGTAATGTCAATAATTTCAGTTTTTATAAATATCTGAGCAACCCTTCAGCTCTACAGTGAAACTTTTGGAATTCTTCTCCCTTTACATGTCTATTTGCACTTTTTGTTCTGATCTGAAAAGGGAAGAATTTTCATTACTTTTAGCCAAGTTCTGCGTATGCTGACCCAAACGCACGTCCCATCTTAGAACCAAACTAGGCCAAGCTCTTAACCACTCCTTTAGCACAGGATATGACTCTTTCCCACCTTCTTTACTCCATGCCCCAAAGCACTGGTACTTTATTTTTGCCCAGCGTCCCTGGGGGGCTGCTCTGAGCTCGCACCTCCTGGCAGCAGCCTTTGGCGTGGAGCTGAGTGCGGGCTCCCCGCTCACCAGGTTCACGTGCTCCTTGCCTCACAATCCAAACGGCCCTTCCAATGACAGGCACAGACCAGGGCCAAGGAGCTAGTGAGCCAATAAATCTAACGTGTAAAGGGTATCCCTGTATTGGTAGGGTTAGAATAAATGGACGTGGGCTTACACTACTCTCACCCTGCTGTTCCTGCACAAGGCTAAGCAGATGACTTCAGCCCCCGCACTCTTCATTAGCACAGCACTCAGCATTCATAAAAAATCGGTTATGGTTGCAAATCAGATCAGAAGAACCTCTGGATTCCTCATCTTGAGGAAACATAACCACCTTGAGCACCAAGGAAGTCCTGTGTATTCTAAAGATCTCGGTGTGTTTACCACAATGATTAGTGAAATGCCACAGCCACACAGAGGCATCGTGCCAGGACGCCTCAGCAGAGGTCAGCTTGGCTGCCACACGTTCCCCAAGACCAGAGCAGAAATCTGATCACCAAGACTCCATGCAAAGAAACCACCCTGAGACACCACAGGTAAAACAAGCTAGGAAACAGACTGTGGTGTATAAGGAGATAATATGGAAACACGTTATTTATTTCTGGAAAATTTTACATTATTTATTTCTGTATCACAAATGAGGCCTTACAGGTACACAGGGAAACTGGAGACACCCTTCTGCCATGCAAGCAAGCAGGAGAAATCTCTTCCTGCCCAGCTCTTTGGACAGACCACACAGAAAAGGGCAAAGAAAAGGACAGAATTAGAAGAGCTTCTGATGGAACTCACCGGATGATTAACGCTCCAACCTCCAGATTTTGCCTTTTTCTTTTTAACCAAAAATCTCCAAGTAATAATGGGTTATAATTATTGAGCACTTAAAATAAGAATATTTTGAAACAACTCTTTTTTGTCTTGTGGGTCAAGAAGCTGAACTACTTGAAAACTGGCTTTTTTCTTTTCCAAGCTCCTGCTGTCTGATATTCCTCTTGATTTTCTTTCTCCCTCCCTTGGAACCACTTAACTCTATTGCTGTTCTTGGCATACGGCACACAACCTCACACAAAAGACTGATGAAGACATTTTAAAATGAAAGGACAGTGATTAGAAAATAAGGAGAGAGAATGAGAGAGAAACAGAAAGTGTGCTGAGGTATGACCAGAGGAGCGCATCAATTAAGGTGATCGTACCGTGCTTCATTAGGAAAAGGATTAGCAACTATGTGCAGTTAGAGGACAAAACAACAGCTCAACTTCCCATCTGCAAAAGAAATCTCCTGCTAGCATTCAGGCTGAAAAAATAGAAAAGAACAAAAGTTTAAGATATAGAGCAATAAGGAACCTTTCCATTTGCTGGCTTATTCTTCCCTTAGGAAGCAGATAGAGTGAAGATAAATCTGATGATCAAAAAACCACAGGGATTACATTCTTGTATAGTGCTGATCATTGGCAAACACCACTCTCTGCAGCTCAGAAGTAAAGCTTAACGTAACAGACCAGATCTAGCACTGCCTTGTCCTTCTCACCACTCACCACGCAGATGTAAGTTGCTCCTATCTCAAGAGTCCTCATTCACACACGCAGGTGAAGTGAATACCAGAATTATTTTGTTGTTACTTTACAAAGGTGCAAACCCCCACACCAAGTACACAGAATCAGAGCGCTGGAGAACTGCCACACACATTTTCTGTCTTCTCCTCCACTTCTGCTAGCGCATCAAATCCTTGCAGCAAAGCATTCATTTCAGCTTTAGGGCTGCTCCGAAATCTACCTGGCATCACCCAGAAAGAAAGCATCAGGTGTATTCATCCACTCCTAGGAGGGCAAACACAGTTCTTCCTTTTTATCTTGTATGTAGAATGTATTAAATGGATACAGAAGATAGTGTGAATATATAAAAAGGAAAAAGCAAGGATGATGATGTTCTTCGGATTTATTACAGGGCACGGATCCTGTAAAGCTAACTCATACGCCAGAGAAAAAGAAAATTTCATTTACAGTTGTGCTGTGGCTGCAAATATGACATCTTCTGCAAATATTCAACTTTCAGCTTCTTTGTGGGTAGATCTTTTAAACCTGAAGTGTCATTTAATGTTCAGGGCTATTCAGTGACTGGAAAAGCAATTTCTGTCATATTTCTTGTTTATACAGCCCAGAAGCTACAAATTTAACTTGGTAGGGATGCAGTCAGGGGATCCACGGCTCCGAAACAGAGCATCTCAAGTCAAGAGCCTTCCTAATGCCTCCAGCAAACTTGCGAGGAGTTACGAAAACTGTGAATAATACTGCTTGAGCAATACTTAGATTCAAACCACACTTTATCGTATACCAGGCTGTCTTGACTGAACTTGTAACCATTTCTTCTGTAGAAAGCATCCGAATTGCTGTCTCTCTGTAAAAACTTGCCTGAAGCAGAAAGCAGATAAAGCTCTGCAATGCATCTCTGGAGAGCTACAGAATATGTTGAAGAGAATTAGAACCTTAAGCAGGAATCAGTCTGCACTTGGAAGGAAACCTTTCCTCTTGAAGATTTGTTTTCTAAGCTGCTTGTTGGTGCTGGTATCCAAATCTCTCCTGTCTGATCTTATCACTGCTCGTACCCTATCAGGCACAGGATTAGAGCCGGCCAGACCGACACAGTACGTTATTAATGGGGGTGCCGGGGGACGTGCTGAAATTCCTGACCTTCCACTGACTCTCCATGACCTGAAGCCAGTAAGCACAGCCCCAATCCACGAAGCAGGTATTCAGGGGCCTAAAACTATTTAATTCCCATTGACTGATTTTCCAAAGGAAATAAATGGCTCTGTGAATTTGGGCCTTTGCCTCTCCGTGCACCAGTGCTCACCTGTAAAACAGAAGTAAAACCACATCCTCTTTCATCTGTGCCTCGTAATGCTAAATACTGCAGGAGGGAAATGCATAGGGCACCACAGGGACAAAGAGCCATGCACATGCATGGAAAAAGAAAAAAAAAAAAAAAAAAAACTGCAAAGGTGATGCAGGATGACAGAGCACATCTCCCTCTGGTCAGACCTGGATCGAGGCAGCCATCTTCTGGGTGAGGAACAGAAGCGTCCAACTGCTGAATGCCGTAAAGCACCTTGGGGTTTCTCTGTTCATCAATATATTTTGGAAACAGCAGTGAAGTTGGTCGCTCATTTCCAAGCCTCTGCTGCCCTTCGACTTGCTCAGGCCGAGCTTCCTCGGGTACGCCCCATGGGACCCGCAGCCTCCCCTGCCTCAGCCTCGTGCCGAGGAGCTCCTTGTCCTTCGGGCAGCTCCCTCCTCTACCTCTAAGAGCAGGCAGGTGCCGTGCCTTTTGTCTCTGGAAGGGCAGCGCTGCTGGGACAAAACACCAGACTCGCAGGAGAGGTGGTATCATGCCACGCTGTACTTCCCAAAGCTCAGCCCCGCGGAGTCTGGAGGGACATTTGCCTGCCCAGCACCAAGGGGATGCGCAGATGCTCACAAGGCCACCGCACACACAACACAAGGCATTCAGGTCATGCTTTGGTGCAGCTCGGTCCGTAAGTCCCCATGCAAGCAGTGCATACATCCTCGCATGGATCCAGGCACTGGGAGTGCGGCAGACAACTCCTGTGAGGAACACTGGGAATGGGCCTTAAATGAGGAATTGGAGAAAAAGGCAATTTTTTCACTTCTGTAACCTGTGCGCCATTCCCTACTGCTTTGTATGTTGCATACCCAAGGCACTCCTTATAAAAGAAGTCCAGGACAGAAAATAAATCCAAACCAATGCGCCAACGACACACTTAAACCCTGCAGTTTTATTATGAGGCAAAAATGACCTCAAGAACCTGGACTAAACAAACGCCTGGAGTGAAAAAGATGGAATACATTAAAGGATATAATTATGGCTGGGAAAAGAGGGAAGGAAGGAGGTCACTCAATAGGATGAAAGACAGATTTGAGAAATAGGAAATGAAAGGAGGTGTCAGCTTGAATCAGCCAGCCTGAAAGCCGCTGCTGATTTTGACTGACGTACCGAGACTTTCCGATTGCAAACTCTCTAGTAAGCTGCAAATTCACTTCTATGTTTTTACTTTGATCTTAATGCAAATGTTTTATAATGGACAGATTTAATGATGTTCAGGTGCTTATTGGTTCTATCGGACTTGATACAGGAATCAATCTCCCCCTTTAGAAAGCTTGGGTTAATGGCAAAGTTTATTAAACTGCATGCAGTCATTCAGAAAAGATCAATAGAGACATGATTACAGAGCAACCAGAGGATTTAACATGAGATTTATCACAAAATTAAACTGAATTAAATGTTCTCTGATAGCACTTGAAATGCTGTCGATACTCTTAACTCATAATCTATGCTTTCCGTGTTTACTTAACAGGCATCAGGGATGTCTGACTCAAGAAAATGACTATAATGTAAAAACATAAGCTGCAAAGATTTGCTGAGAGCATTAAACCTCACCTACACGACCATTATTTCTTCCTGTTGGAAGAGGAAACACATTTTGCTTCTTTGCCCATTTCCTATTTAAGGATGAGAAGGATACGGCCACTGATGTACCTCCCCTCCGCGACCTCCTTCTCTGGACTGTTACAGGAGGCCCAGCACCACACAGCATTGCCAAGTATTTTACGGTTTCCACCCACTGCAGTCTTTATCTCATCCAGAATTATTTTTCCCTTCATTTGGAATTATTTTCCCCTCACTTCTTGCATTTCTGCTGACCTCAGTAAAACTTACTCCGCACCCTGACAAATCCACACCGCAATGGATGCATTTTCCAACCTTCCTGGTTCTCCGTTCCCCCTGCCTTAGCCCAGCTGCCTCCCAGCTGCAAGGACCAAAGCCAGGAGGCACCAGCACCGCCATACCACTGGCCTAAGGAAGAGAAGAAGTCCAGAAAAAAATTCAGGTCAATTGTACCGAGAGATACAGAACCTACATCCAGACACTGCTCCTCTGGGATGTGATCCATCTTTGCAACAGAGGGGGATTTTCCCAAACCCTGCTGCGTCCTGAGATCCGCTATCAGGCTCACACGCAGAGATTATTGCCATCTGCACCATAATCATGTGGTTGGCCTGGTTTTGAGGACCAAAACCTCAACTCACAGCAGGGAAAAAGGGGGAGGGAGGGGAGGAGAGGGAGCTCGGCAGCACACAAAGGAACCAATGCAAACTAACAACCAATCCCCACCTCATCTGCATAACGTTTGAACACCTCCTTCGTGTTTTTGTGGCTTTCTGAAACTTTCACGACATACAAACTCAGCTGAGGAGCTCCTATGAGAATTAATGCTCATGTTCAACAAGCAGGCCCAGGGCTGTCAGCTCCCAGGATGCTTTTTCCCTTCCTGTTTTACAGAGAAAGGCAGCATCCCACCATCCTCCACCGAAAGTTTAATAAACCATGGTAAGCCATGTTAAAGGAAATGTGACCATCCGACACCAAATAAAGCACCCCAACCAAAAAACACTGAAAAATCCCTCATCGACTATCATGAATTGAATTTTTACTGACTTAGAGAGGCTAAGCTGCTTTCTAAACAGGCTCAGCTATCCCTAGTGTACTTTGCAAAATTCAATCCAGTAATCCAATCCCAGATGCATTATGTGAAATCTTATTTCTCCAAGCTCTAGAAAAGAACAAGCAAAAGGAAGTCTTTAGGAACACTAATTTGCCAATAAATACTGACTGAGCCAATTTTGGGTTAGCTGTTTTTTTGGAGAAAAAAAAAAAAAAGCCTGCTGCCAAAGGACTGCATCCCCTCATTAGAACTTCACTTGTGGATAGAAAAGATACCATGGAACACGTACCCTGAAATTAGCCCAGCATGTGCTGCCCCAATAAACAAATCCTCAGGAACTAGATTAGGGCCGTTCCCAATAGGCTTCCACTGCAGAAATCACTACCAGCTCTGTCCAGAAAAAAAGAAAATCTCTGTAATATCTAATAAATGGACCAAAACAGCTAAATGAATAGCAGGGCAATAGCACAGCATGTTCTAGCAGCAACCAATGAAGCTATAGTCAATACGCACAGTGGCTGTTAAATTTTACATCAATACCATCACACAATTAAGTCACTGAACGCCTGAGCAGAGTAGTAAAGTGCTCGGCGTTACGTGAGCTCTGGGACTGCGTGCACGAGCAAGGGGAGCGGAGATCCACGTGGCCCCTCACGCAGAGGGCAGCTGTGTGTGTCCACGGACGGCGTTAGCCACACATGAGCGCTGACCATCGCCCGGCTCCACAACTGACACTAACCCAGAACGGCAGCTGTGCTGTCAGGAGGGCGAGGAGCAGGCTCGCAGCCGTACGTGACAGCCGAGAGCATCCTTCGGCCCCGACACCCTCCTGCAGGACCCCTCTCACCTCTAGCCGAGCGGCTGCTGCTGCCCGGTAGCAGACCCCGAGCCAGGCAAAGAGAATTTGCTGCCCTCAAAAGCAAGGATTCCTATTTCTATGTTCTTCTCATGTCCCATCCCATAGCCAAGAAATGCTGGACCTGCTTTTTCCCGCCTCCTCTGGTCCTTAGGGACGCAGACCGGGGACAGTAGGCAGGGGACAGCTTGGGACACAGCGCTTGAGGGGTTTCTGTGGCACCAAAAAGTCTCTTCCCTCAAAAAGCTGTTGCTGTGGGCGCTGTGTTTTATTAATTTAATGGTCAGGATAATAAATTTGTCAGGAATGACAAACAAATCCCCTAGAAACCGAAGCATTCAAGTGTCATTGCAACTACTTCCATTTAGCACGTAGATGAATGCCTTCCACCGACAACTGCAGTGTGATGAAGCATCCGTCACTGTCGCAGGAACAGCTCCTCGTACTTCAGTCACACAGGTAGCTTTCATGGCTCTTTTTATACAGATGTAAAGATGATCTTGATGTGAAAGCAGACCAGCAACTGAAAACCCAGCTGATGAACTGACAGATAAACAACAAGTCATTTCTACAGCCTTCTACTCCTGTTGAGCTGCCCAAGCCTGAGTTTTATAATCAAATTCATTGGGATCTTACAACCAAAAGGCAGAACAGATTTGTTTTTCTGACGTACTGAAGCTAAGCTACGTATGATGATATATGTATTTATCATACGGCATGAGCTTTCTTCATTTTTTTTTAATATCTTTGCTTTTGGGGGTACATTTAAGTTTTAAGGTGACAACAACAGCATGCTAGAACAGGGATCACACCAGGAATCACACCAGACTCTGATTTCTAGTTTTCACAGCTAAAAATTCTCAAACATACCCAGAAGGACACGATGGGAGTAGAAAGGACCACTGAAAATGTGGCTGAATGACAGAGCTCGGAGAGCTTGCTGTCTGAGGGCAGAAGGTATCGAAAATAAAATCTCGTCCATTGGGGAGGAAAAAAAACGGCCAAGAAGGGTCTTTCAAAAAGAGAAATTGAAGCAAGAAGGAATCAGTAGAAGAGTGCTTGCACAGAATAAGGCTGCACCTCAAGCAAACTTTTCCTGCAGTGCAATACAAGGGAAAAAAAAAGGAGATGGCAAGTGGGGCAGACACCCCGCCTGTACACATCCAGGACACGCAAATAGAGTTACTCTAATTCACACCAGCCGAGTTCTAAGTAAAGGAACTGCTTCTGCACAGAAGAAAATGAAGTGTGGGATGCTAAACTGGAAAGCCCACAGAATATTAGCTGCTGAGGCTAACAATTACAGGGACTACTCACTACCAAGTGGCAGGGCACAGATGGATCACCTAGGGGATGACAAGCAGTAACTTCCTCCCAGCTGATTGCACTAAGTCCATATGCAGCTCACAGCTTATTAGAAAGAGCTTAGAGCTGTGTGAAACAAGATTATCAGAAATTCTTCCACTGTGGATCTTCACTGTTTAGACCAATATATTTGAAACTCTGGTGTGCCTAATAACATCATAAAATCAGGAAGTTTCCGAGCAAGGCATAATGGTGGCGGAGGAGGACGGGGGAGGCCCTTCCCAGCGCATTCCCAGCTGAGTGCAGGCACACACAGTACCATTTGGGAGGCAACTTTATGTGCTCTTAGTAGTAGATTAATGAATGTAATTACCTAACGTTGTGGCTCTGAATGCCGCAAAACTGTAATTTATAGCATGCTGTAAAGTTCTAATGTGTTTTTATGTCCATAAGCTGCTTAACCATAATCTAATGCATTTGTACACGAACACCCTCCTAAGTGGCTCTCAGCTAAGCAGCGAGCTCTAGTCCCTTGCCTGCGTGCTTCTGCTTTATGTCTTGATAAACCAACCTTTCATGTTGGGCATCTGAGGAGAAGCAGCTGCTAATGATAGGAATTTCAACTCCATTGGTAAGAACGTCTTTCTTGACTGGATGAAACAGCTCCTGGCTGCACTACTACTAAAAAAAAAAATAAAATAAATAAAATAATAATAATAAAAAAGCACCAGCCTCTCCCAGGGTGGAAACTGAGCAATGCTGATGTTGCTGGTGAAGGAAAAGAATGAGACGTTGGGCTCTTGAAAGCCAGAACTCACCCTCACTCCTTGCTGCCACCTCTTGGGCTCCCAGGCCCTGTCCATCCCCTGGGCGAGCTCTGTACGTGCTGCACACCTCCTCCACGGCCAGGACACCGGTGATAACATAATCTACAGCATCGCACCACTTCCTGAGAGTATTTACAGTGAGCTACCTCACTCCAAACACTTGCCCTTTCAGCTGCTCTGCTGCATCAGGTCTTTGCTGCTGGCCAGCCGCTCTGCTCACCTGACATCCCCTCTGTTAGAGAGGAGCCGTGGTCAGGGCTCCCAAGGTACGTGCTTATTGTTGCCACTAACTCATTTAGGCAAACCATTTAACTTCTTTATGCCCTTGCTTAACCATCTGTAAAATGGGACTAATAATAAACCTCAGAGGGATTCAGTAAGGCTTAATTAAATGGTTTGTAAAGTGCTTTGAGATCCTCAGGAGAAATGTGCTGTGCAAGTGCGAATTATTATTATTGTTACAGTGCTTTCTACTTCCAACACAGTTAAATATTAATGATCCAGTCCTCCTAATGCCCAGCAATACAACTGTCCAGAATGGTAATTTTCCCAACTAAAAAGACACAGGAACGAGTGGCAGAACGTTTCTTTCCTGCTCTTTTATACGTACTCTGAAATAGCAGGAAGAGTAAATATTTTAGTACGTATTAAACTGCAGATGTGGATCCCAAACGCACGAGTGCTACAAGCAGTCAGCTCAGAGCCAAAACATAATGGCAGTTACGATCACCAAATCACACAACGTTCATATTGCACAGTAGCAGAAAGTCATTCAGGAAAAGCCAGTATCATAGCTAATACATAATGAATGCTTTTCCTAGTTAAAAATGTACCACTTTGCAGAGATCATGGCCTGAGTGACGTGATTAACATTCAAGTAAAAGCTTCATCTTGTCAGGAAGAACATCAGCAACTTGTTAGTAAGACTGTTGTGGCTTGGGGGTGAGGATGGGGGGGATTACTTGGATTTTCAATAAGATATGTCTATTGTGATCTAGCAAAAACAATCTGCAAATTGCCTGCAGGCAAAAAACAGATCAGCCACAATTCCTCCTCTTTTGTCAGCCTCTTCCAGGCCAACCTAAAAAAGAAAAATTAGTAAACTGGACTTCTGACTGGACTTGTGTGAGGTGAGTGGATGTGACCTGGTTTGCAATGGATTGCTGTTTGCTCACCCTTTCAGCCCATTTGCTTGCATGTCAAACTGCCATCACAGGTACCGCAAGTTCCTTCCCAATGAGCTCTTACCTTCCTTTGAATGCATCAGACAAATTCTGTTGTAACAGAGTCCCAAATCACCACTGGCATGCCTGAACATTTTCTTAATATTTCTTAGTATTAGTTAGGATATCTAAACACATATTAGAAGCCAAATCAAGCATCAAGAAGAAAAAGCAACGTCAAACTTGAAGGCATTGAGGTTGCTCACGCAACCTTAGTTGCTCTCCACTTCGGAACTGCAGTACGGCACGATTTTTAATTATATGGCAAACTATGATTTTCTATTTGATCTGCAATAATAAAAGCTAGCACATAGCTAGGTTATGCAAAGTATTGATAATGACGTGCAAACAGTGCAAACACGTTTCCCATCCTCATGGCCTACAAAGTGAGCCTACTTCAAGAAAAAACTAAGTGATTTAAAAGCACTTCTAATTTACTTATTACAGTACAGGTCCCAAACGTGATTAATAAATAAATAAATCCACTACGTTAATTCTCATACAGCCTGTGGAACAGATAGAGCAACCTTCCCAGGTCCCAGGTAAACACGGGAAGGGCATCAGGACTCAAACCCTGCGAACTCTCCTTCCTGTTCCTACCACACAGAGCAAAACCCTGCCTTGGCCTTGGTGTTCTCTACCTCCCTTCCCTGATCAGGCGGCTTATTACCTATTCATGCAGCACTGCTGCACATGGTTCACCCAGTCTATCTGGAATTTCAGACTACATACATAAAAAAATCAATTGTTCAGAGCCTAAAAATCCTTCAACACAGAATCAGTTAGCTGTCGATCCTTGCACAATGCTAAGCTTCCAGAAAAACACCCCCAAGGAACTATTTTCCCAGCTCCATGCAAACAATCTCAAGGTGACCTGCGTAAATCTTTGATGCTTTCAAACCCAGCCAGGAGAGCTGTTACTGCAGCGCAAGATCCATTAGGCGATGTCCATCGGCGCTAAAATGGATTGGCTGAGCCCATATTGAACAACAACCTGCCCTTATGGATAACCCTTTAAAGCCCTGAAGCCACAAAAGAGGCAACTCCACCCCCTCCAGCACAAGGGGTCAGTCACTCCCGAGCAAACAAAAAGAAGTGGGTATTACTGCAGGGTGGCAGGGGACAGCAAGCACGAAGAAATGTTGCTTCTTGAGCTCCTCAGCGGCACGGAGTCCGTGGGAAGCCCCCCACGGGTTAGAAACTTTCTCAGCTAGACCACAGTCACGCAGGCAATCCTACATGCCACAAATGAGAAAAAGAAGATTTGTGACTATTTTATGTTAGTAATAATTTTACACCCATCGACTCCAACATAAGAAGTTCTATGTATTTCAATATTTAATTTATTTAGCCTTCTAGTGTTCTTAAATTAGGGAGACATTTTACTGCTGCGGCTGACATCTTTATGTCAGCTGAAACTTGGCTTCAATTTTAAGTGGAATTTCTGCACCTGAAAAGCTAATTAGTGCTTGCGCCCACACTCAGCACACGCAGGTGCAAAAATACAGGCAGGAGCTATGCACGCAAGGTCTGCCTATGTGGAATGGAGAATACCCTTCTCAGAACTTGAATATACTGTATTGTTGTCCCTAAAATAAATGGCTGCGTCCCTGTTCTTGTCCCACTACTCCGCAATTAAAACCTGCATCTGTGCGACAGAACACCGCAATCACTGACTCTGTGGTTTTCATAAAAAAGGATTAAAGAATTATTTTACCACTGCCAGTCACTGTGTTACTCTGCTCTCTCTTCCCTTATCCTGTGTTAAGCTGTCCCAGAGCCAGAAGCACGTGGCAGCCTGGTGCTCCGTCCCGCACGCCTTTGCCAGCGGATCGTTTTCGGACCAGAAGCACCGGCCTCGGTCAGCGCCCAGACCCAACACAAGATGACGAACCTGCCTGCCCGTACCAGCCACCTGTCGGCAGCCCCCTCGGACGCTTTACAAATAAATAAAAAGCTTCCGATATTTCCTGCACAAGCTGCAGGCCATCCATCAAGTCGTTTACATCACGCCGTGCCATAAGCACCTTTATCATTAGGAGAGCTGTCTGCAGAAATGGGGCGGACACACAGACACCATAAATCTGGCCTCCTAGAAGGCTTCCTAGACTGCATTATTTTCATTAACAGGAACACCCCAGCCGCATCCCAAGACCAGGCACCAAGGGACACAGTGCAACAGGGGACGGCCAGTAAGGCAGAGGGGCTTAAAGCACGGCCCAGATGCTCAGGCACAGGACTAAACGCCTGCGGAGCCAGCATTCTGCTTGGCCGAGAAGTCGCCGTCCTCCAGGCACTGCTGAGGCCAGGCAGCTTCTTGCCAAGTTTCTGAGCTCTCCGGAAAGCTCCCTGCCCAGCCCTCCGGTTTTCCTACATGCACAGCCAGAGTACCAAAATCCTGCAGCTTTTGAAATCTGCTGCTCGAGTAGGCACAGGGCATCAGGCTGGAAACGTGCTCAATCTCTGGGCGCAAGCATCCCGTGGAATTCAGTCACCGGTCGGCATCGCCACAGCTTCAGCCAGCGCTGTTCCCACAGGGGTACCTGCTTTCCCCTTCAGGGCACGAGGATACACAGTGACGAGACAAAGTCCTGAAACCCATCCACCGAGAGGAAAACACTCCGCTCCGATGAGGAGGAATGAGTTACCACAGCTCCCAGCAGCACGTCTCCTGCACCACAAAGCTGGCTGCGGTGCCGTGGATATGACCGGTTAGCCTTTGGAGTCGGCGACTGACGGCTGCAGGGATTCGGCAGCTCTTAACGGATGTATTCCCCAAGAAATAAGCAGGAGGTGGCAGAGAGGAACCCACAAGAACGTGGCCATCAGCGCTGCTGAAAGGAGGCAGCAGGAGCAGGAGGAAGCTGGTGTCTGCATCCCGCCCAAGCCAATTCCCCAGAATTCAACAAACCTCCGCTGCGAGCACGCTCCAGGTGGAAAAAAGCAAAACAGCACATCAGCCAGCTAGGGTGCTTTGACAAGTATCCAGAACTGACCTACCCTGGATTTGCTTTGAAAGCTGTTTTCCTGTTTATCTGCAGAAATAAATTAGGAAAACCAGAATTTGCTCTTGTAAGCTTCTTTCCTCCTATCTCCTTTCCTTGAGAGGTAAATTCTCTCACAGACAGAATAATTCCTTTTGTATCACCACATGCAGACAAAATAAGCCACACAAGAAAAACAGGACTCGCAAAACTATACTTTCAAAATAAAGCCTGGACCCTACCATGAGCTACAGAGAGACAAACGGGAGCAGATCAGAACTGTTTTTAGCCATGACAATCTGAAGAGATGGGAAAAAAGGGATTTCAGGGAGGACTAATAGCTTCTACTGGACCTGCTGATATCACAGGAAGGAGACAGAAGCTTTGAGGCACAAATGCCCTCTGTGAGGCACGGGTGGCTGAAAGCCTGCCCAGTTTTCCCACGTGCCACCAACAAGGGCTAGGGATTGGTATAGGAGGTGCTCAATGCCTTCTTTGCCTCAGTCTTTAGCGGCAATATCGGTTGTTCTCTGGATTCCCAGTACCCTGAGCTGGTGGAAGGGGATGGGGAGCAGGATGTGGCCCTCACCATCCACGAAGAACTGGTTGGTGACCTGCTACGGCACTTGGATGTGCACAAGTCGATGGGGCCGGATGGGATCCACCCAAGGGTACTGAGAGAACTGGCAGAGGAGCTGGCCAAGCCACTATCCATCATTTATCAGCAGTCCTGGCTATCGGGGGAGGTCCCAGCTGACTGGCGGCTAGCAAATGTGACGCCCATCTACAAGAAGGGCCGGAGGGCTGACCCGGGGAACTACAGGCCTGTCAGTTTGACCTCAGTACCAGGGAAGCTCATGGAGCAGATCCTCTTGGGAGTCATCATGTGGCAGTTGCAGGGCAAGCAGGCGATCAGGCCCAGTCAGCATGGGTTTATGAAGGGCAGGTCCTGCTTGACGAACCTGATCTCCTTCTATGACAAAGTGTCGCGCTGGGTGGACGAGGGAAAGGCTGTGGATGTGGTCTACCTTGACTTCAGCAAGGCTTTTGACACCGTCTCCCACAGCATTCTCCTCAAGAAACTGGCTGCTCTTGGCTTGGACTGGCGCACGCTTCGTTGGGTTAGAAACTGGCTGGATAGCCGGGCCCAAAGAGTTGTGGTAAATGGAGTCAAGTCCAGTTGGAGGCCAGTCACTAGTGGCGTCCCCCAGGGCTCGGTGCTGGGGCCGGTCCTCTTTAACATCTTCATCAATGATCTGGACGAGGGCATTGAGTGCACCCTCAGTAAGTTTGCAGATGACACCAAGTTAGGTGCGAGTGTCGATCTGCTCGAGGGTAGGAAGGCTCTGCAGGAGGATCTGGATAGGCTGCACCAATGGGCTGGGGTCAACTGCATGAAGTTTAACAAGGCCAATTGCCGGGTCCTGCACCTGGGGCGTAATAACCCCAAGCAGAGCTACAGGCTGGGAGATGAGCGGTTGGAGAGCTGCCAGGCGGAGAAGGACCTGGGAGTGATAGTGGACAGTCGGCTGAATATGAGCCAGCAGTGTGCTCAGGTGGCCAAGAAGGCCAACGGCATCCTGGCTTGTATCAGAAATAGTGTGACCAGCAGGGCTAGGGAGGTGATCGTCCCCCTGTACTCGGCTCTGGTGAGGCCGCACCTCGAGTACTGTGTTCAGTTTTGGGCCCCTCGCTACAAGAAGGACATCGAGGCGCTTGAGCGGGTCCAAAGAAGGGCGACGAAGCTGGTGAGGGGCCTGGAGAACAAGTCCTACGAGGAGCGGCTGAAGGAGCTGGGCTTATTCAGCCTGGAGAAGAGGAGGCTCAGGGGCGACCTTATCGCTCTCTACAGATACCTTAAAGGAGGCTGTAGAGAGGTGGGGGTTGGCCTGTTCTCCCACGTGCCTGGTGACAGGACGAGGGGGAATGGGCTAAAGTTGCGCCAGGGGAGTTTTAGGTCAGATGTTAGGAAGAGCTTCTTTACTGAAAGGGTTGTGAGGCATTAGAACAGGCTGCCCAGGGAGGTGGTGGAGTCACCATCCCTGGAAGTCTTCAAAAGACGTTTAGATGTAGAGCTTAGGGATATGGTTTAGTGGGGACTGTTAGTGTTAGGTTAGAGGTTGGACTCGATGATCTTGAGGTCTCTTCCAACCTAGAAATTCTGTGATTCTGTGATAACGTGATGGGAAGAGGCCACCGAATCCCGGAACAGAGAAAGACATTCCCTCCACTTCAATTTTCTTTCCTTTCCTGAGGAATGAAGACAACAAGTACCCCTGCAACATAACGCTGATGTTCAAAGCATTGTTGTTACTTCCCCAAGTCTCACTGGGGGAACCAAACAACACGAACGTCAGTAGAAGGCAGCACAATGAAGGGAACGAGGCTTTATGTAGCACATGTGTTTCCTTTTCTTCCGTTTATCAACTGCTCCATTTCATGGATGCAATTCTTTTCTGCGTGTCCACATATGCCCAGAACTTGGGACACGAGACAGGGAGAAAAGGTAACAGCTTCTGCCATGGTGAACTGGAAGACCATCAGCTGCCACAGCCCAAATGGCAGAACAACTGGCAGAGCTGGCAAGGAATCGATGGCCCGGCTCTGGGGAAGTAAGTTGGAATCAGAGGGAACAAAGCACTTGCCTCTGACGAGTGCATTTGCATGGAAAAATGAAAAATTCTCTTTGACTATAGACCATTCAGGCCAATTTATCAAACTGATAGCAGACACGTATTTTATAAAGTCCCTCTGTTTAAGAGCTCTGCGTTGTCATCTGAAGTTCTAAATTGCCTCTCTTTAATCTACAGAGCTATGATGTTTCTGTGGCATTGACGTTTTCCTTTCAGGCATATCAGTTCTTCCTTCATTTCAAATGATAGTTGCTCCTTTTGTCTGCCCTCTAAATGTTTAAAAGATTCAAACTGGATTAGAAAAAAAAAAAAAAAAAAAGGAAGACAACAAAACCCACAGTCTTTCCTGGACTTGTGTTTTTTCGGATGTGCATTTGGACGCTGTAACCAATCAGATAAGCTCCTTAGTTCCCTCCAGTGAGGGATTATTGAGTTTTTATTTATGTTTCTCCTTGTTTAGCCTCCTAAGCACCAATACACTTGTACCAATGTCTCAGCTTCAGCTCCCATTAAGGAAAGAAAAAGCCTGCAAATGTGATCAGCCTTGGAGATTTTCCAGGATGAGAGAGCTTCTAAACCTTCCACTCAGCTCTACAAACATTTGCTCTGACTTCGCAGGCGCAGTGCTCTCCTCCCGGCTCTGCTCCCCATATGGGTTTGATATAGCCTGAAGATCACTC
Source organism: Oxyura jamaicensis (assembly GCF_011077185.1). Lineage (NCBI taxonomy): Eukaryota > Metazoa > Chordata > Aves > Anseriformes > Anatidae > Oxyura > Oxyura jamaicensis. The sequence continues at coordinate 2,009,205 of NC_048911.1, forward strand.
TCAGCATTTCACACTCGCTTGCTGACATCTGATAGATAGGGGGAAAGTAAAGAAACACAGCACTGGGCAATGAAGGCCAAAGATGTGCTAAAGAACAATGAAAACTGCAAGCTTCATCGTCAAGACAGCCCCAAGTTCTGTAGAATCAGCCCTCCCGATCTATGCTTACTGACCTTTTCTTTCCCCTCCCAGAGCAGGGAAACACTTACGCACTGTGAGACTCATGTTCAGGTTTAAGTGAACACACCGTGGGTTTCTTTATATGAAAAGACTCCAAGTCTTACATTTAAAGCCAGTCTTAACATAGTTGTGCTTCAACTGGTGCAGAATTGTTCTCAAAACCACGTCACCCCAACAGGCTCGCCATGCCAAGTTCGAAGACATTTGCAGCACTAACAAAATTAGTGTCTCCCTCCCATCTAAGAGCCAGCCCCCTTGCCTCGTGTTCAGCTTTGTAGGAGGGCGGGGAGTTAATTGTGGAAGCAGCTCGTGGCACTGAACAAACCTTGCTGACACCCAGGGACACCCTGAACGCAATGCCGCCATCAAGCAATCTGCACTGGTCCCCAACAAGAGCACGCTGAGATTCTCCCTACTGAAGGGCACATTCCATCAGTGTAAAGGCTGATTAATTCAGCTGGTAACACTGATTTATATTCTGGGGTTTTATGCCTGGTACCAGTCAGATGACCCCTTGGCTGAGCTGGGATTTTTCCCAAGGTTAGACAAGAAAACAGGCAGAGTAAAATGTAGGGAGCTGACGTTTTCAGGACTTGGAAGGTATTAGCTTCCCCCATATAGGAGAAACAGAAAATCCCTAAGTATCGTAACCTCCTGGAAGCAAAGGTCATTGTGGATCTCCCGACTCTGTACTCCATGATTCACGCCTACATATAGAACGTGCCCTAGGAAAGCGAGACACCTGCTGCACGTGTGCATCGTTGTGGGGAATAGGTGCAGAGTAAAAGCTGCGTCGGTCTTACTGCTTAATCTGTGCTGCCACAGAAAGCTGCAGCTCCTCAGAGCTGAGAGCAGATAATTAATAACAGCTTTCTTTCACCCTGTACAGTCCTATTCTCCTCCTGCCCCCTCCAACCTTCCATATTCTCTATCGAGCTATGTCCTGTGTATGGTAATTTGTCCCATTCATCATCACGATATCACTGGGGTCAGCTCAACACCGACAGAGTCCTGAAAAAAAGTAAAGAAACAATTTTACCAGATTTTTACCTGTCACCTGTGCAGTTACATAAAGAATGAGGTCAGGCTGCACAGCTTCAGCCTCGGGATTCATCATCACAAGGCAGCAGGGATTCCTCAGCTGCTGGCCATTACGACCTGGAACCCACCAAGACAAATAGAGTACTTCCACGAACCTAACACCTGCTAAATTCATTCCAGACACACAGAAAGCATCCCCAACAGTAACAGCTTCTGCTATGACAAGCCGCTTGATTTGTCTACATTCAATATGCTCGTACGTAGTTATTAACTTCTGCGCATAACGCAGAGTTAGAAGATATTGCGCTGTCAGCAAAAAAATCCATCCCCTCTCCCCTGTAAGGGATCACGCTGTACATTTCAAAGAACAACTTTACCATATAAGACAGCAAATCAAATATAAAAAAAATAGTTTACAGAACCCAAGCTGGACTGAGGGGAAAGCCCTCGGCTGCCCATGCTGCAATCCTGTACGCAAGATCAAAGCAAGGCTTTCTGCGGCCTAGGGGCAGATACAAACCTGCTGCACTCCAGCCTCACCCTTACAGAAACTGCACGTTTATGGTAAAAACAAGCACACACACAAACAAAACAAACCGCCACCTTTGATTTTTGCTCCTGAACTCATTCAGGAGCCTTAGCTGATGTCTGTATAACCTGCATGGCCGTGCTCGCACATTGGCATCGGACACAGAACAGCAGCTTCGGCCCTTTGCCAAGAGGGGGGCGCGCATACAGTGCAGGAAACAAGGGAACAATAACCATCCAGTGCAATTTCACAGCTAGTTTTCTTGTGTTTCTGATCTTTATTTTCATGCTACACGATATTAAGGAAATCATGTTCCGAAGCAGAACTATCTGTTTCCAGGAACAGAGGAAAAAATAAAGCACACAAAAGTGGAATACATAGTAATAACTAAAGGTAATGCACAAACGTCTTCGCATTAGATTCTAGCTCAATCATCATCGTATTGGGATGGATTAACTCTGGTGTGTAGTCTTGGATCATCAAGAAAAAGCAATAGTTTGCTCGCCTTCCCTCCTTATCATCAAAACCATGTAAAACATCTCCGGCCTAGTTGTTCAGCCATTGGAGAATTGCCTTTAGTGGAAAATCCAGGACTGCAAGTCCTATTAATGGACTTAAATATGATGATGACTGCACTAGAATCTACCTAAAAAATCATTCAGATATTGCCAGCAGTTATTGTTATGTAGGAAGTGCTGAGACACACACATTTGGTGCTAGCCAGCAAAAGAGGCGAGACGTGAGGCAGAGGACGGAGGGAACGGCCGGGCATCCGCAGGCAGCAGCTGAGTTTGCATTCAGCCCCACCAGCTCGCCGTGCACAACAGAGGAAGTTAGTTTTCATGAGTAGTGGGAATGCCAACAGGTGTCGGGTTGGTCTCTAGTGACCACGAGGGCCCAGAAATGCAGAGGTGTGAACATGACCTTGTCATCAACAGCTCTCGGGCAGACAAACACAGCTGAAGGCTTAACCTAAGGGAGAAGGTGCCCCACAAGGACCCCTGGCAGCAGCAGCTCAACGCCTGTTAAATGACCTTTTGTTAAAGATTCAGGAAAAACTCCTGGTACATTATATTTCGCAAGGCTTTAAGGAGGCCCTTCACGTGAAGCGACACTTCTTGCCTTTCCCTTCCGTTGCGAGCAGCCTTCAGAAGGAAGAATCACTGCGCTGAAACGCTCCAACTGGGACCCAGGACAGCTGCAGGGGCCCCACGGAGCAGCCGGGGGAGGTGTGCTGGGACTGCTGCAGGTACACTGCTTGCTCTTAAGGCAAGGCTGAAACAGGAGCCAGGCTAAGAAAAGAAAGCAAAGCAGCAAGGCTTGCAGCCCTTGTGCTGCCCCTGGCCAGCAGCCGCCCTGCCACACGGCGCGGGCTCCAAACAGACCCCAGGCACAGGGGGATGCACAACCCACACCAGGGTGCTCGAAGCACTGTTTTTTTGCTGCTTCAGAGGCTCACAGTACCACTGAGAGAGCCAGATTCTTATTAGACAAAGCAGAGAGCAGCAGCAAAGCTGGGAAGGGAAATATAAAACAGCACTGGAGGTAGATGGGGAGCAGACGTCTCACCGTGCATGGGCTTCCTCCCACCAGCCATGTCCAAGATAAGCTTCAGGATCAAGACACCAGTGGCAGGTTATTGCAGCTTGTAGGAGACACTGCGGATGGCTGGCAGAAAACCTCTAATTTTCTCTCTCCTTTTTTCTTTTTTTAAATTCTTCTAACCAGTCCTTAATGACCCGAACATGGGTTAACATGCAAACAATCCCCTTCCTCCTGCTCGTTGTGACCACTTGCCAGAATATCGCTGTCTGGCTGCTGATTTTCCTGTCTCTCTCTTCATTCATTCACGAGACAGAAGTGGTGCCACAGGTGCTGCGGGGTATCAGCACACTTCAGTACGAAACCAAGCCATCCTTCCTTTGGTAATCTCCGTACAGCAGTCTGAGCTGGACCTGTTAGCTGGGACAAGTCGGCGTACAGGCTTCTGTCAGAAGGGAATCTAGCATTAATAACTGAAAGGATTTTCATGTCCGTTCCAAAGGAAGATTAATCCTGGTATAGTTCTCCACTTTCCTTCATTCCTTGACACAACGTACGGATCTGGTAATGCACATAAATTCAATACGTGGCTGTTATAAAGCAGATGAACTGCACGGTCCCTCTCTTCCCTCTCCTTTCTGCTTCCATGCAGAAAATTAAAGATCGACTGTTTCACAGCCCACACTAAAACCACTGGCTCAGATGATGAGTGAAACACTTCTTTTGGAGGATTATCATGGAATAGGTGGCACAGGAATGCAATTACATTTTGGTTTCAATGACATTAAGCATGAAGAGTGTCCCGAGTTTAGGGAACCTGGCAGTATCAAAACTTCATTTGATGATAAAGATGACTAAGAGAAAAGAAGTCCACATGAAATGACTCGTCACAAAAATACACAGCTCTTTGCAAAGCGAGGTCTCCGCTCTGCTCTGCTGGGATACCCTTGCGAGGCGGCGATGAGTGCCATCATAACCCCAGAGCGCTGGTGCAGGAGGCCCAGGCCAGAGAGCAAGGATGCTCTCCTCAAGCCCAGGAACCCAGAGGGATGCAGGGCTCGGTTAGGATCTCTGGGGAGGGGCACCAAGCTGCAGGGAAAGGAGGGCGAGCTGGGTGTCAAGTCTGAACAGCAAAGTCCTCTCCAAGGGAACAGGGATAAGAGCAAGGACAGCTAACATTTATGTGGAATGAAAGATGACCAGAGAGAAAAAAACTGACTGGAGAAACAAAAGATAACACAAAAAACATCTGGTGGACAGAGGAAGTCTAAGTCATCTTGGGAAGCTGAAAACGGCCAGGAGGAGTTGAAAGAAAGGGCCTACAAAGCATTAGGAAGCATCAGGTCTGGCTTAAGGAGAAGCCTGAAACACCCTAGAGCCAATAGCCCGATCTACCTAAAGAAGCCCTGGGGCAGCACAGGGTTTGGGGAGATGTAAAAGAGCCTGGAGAAGACAGCAGGGAGGAAGGGTGTGGAGATGGCACAAATCAGTGCAGGGGCAGAACTGACTGACATGCAAGAACTGAGCTAGAAACGGTGGCAGGAACAGTGGCCCTTGGGCAGAGAGTGCAGAGAGCCAAAGGGCATGTGAAAAGCTAACACAGCGTGCAGGGGGACAAGGGAAGAGCTGCTCCTAAGTGGGTTCAGAAAAGCCCCAAGCAGAGCAGACCAGTCCGCCTTACCTAGCATTCTCCCTCCGACAGCGATCAGTGCCAGCTGCCTTCCAAAGGAAGAATTAAAGTTACTTTAAGCACTGTTGCTAGGTAATCCATAGCAGTTCGCGAAAAATAAATGCCTTATTGACTCCCAGCTGCTGTTCACCTTGGTGAAGCCATGAACATTGCAGCAGACACTTGCAAAGAGACATTCCAGAGACACTTGCAAATTTTGAACAGTGCAAACTTTGTGGGAGCAAACTGTGGCAAAGCATCCCTGGGGGCCGGGCAGGTACTGCATCCTTGTACCTCAGGGCACAGCCCAGCAAGCGGTGGCTCGTGTTTCATTTCTCCCCATCCTTTTTAAACAAGAAATAAGAAAATATTCTGAAAAGAGGAAACCTCATGTAAAGCTAAGGACCACTGTTTATAAAGGTGCAGTATGTTATCTGCAAACACAAGGCTAAGAAGTATTAGGGAGATTCAACTGTGTGCTTCTGACTGAAGTCCTCAGCAGAATATGCATAAGATAATGCAAATATATCACCATTTAGGGCACATCACTCTCTTTGGTGCAACTGTAAGCAAAGATACCATAGTACAAAGTGCCATGGGTCCTCTCCTAACTTGACAGAATTTCATTTCACAGTTTTTCTTCATACTTCACCAGAAACCTGGCAGACCTGCCACTCCCAAGGCAAGAGCTCTCCCCCATTGGTACTCATACTCCATCTGCCCCTATGGGGCGCTGATCCAGCACGGCTGCCCTTGGGCTGTCACCACACTGCCACAAGGAACACTGGTGGAAAAACGGCACCTAAACTACCTGCAGAAGCCAGCAGCCAGGCAAAAGCCACAGATCTTGGCAAAAGGTCAAAAAAAAAAAAAAGAAGATCTATTAATTAGTGTCTTCTCCCTGAGTCCAACCACAGAATTTTATAGACACTGACATACTAATATTCTAATGGACTAATTTTAAAGCGATTAATTAATTCTTTTTTAAAAAAAGAAAAAACAAGCCTAGGGGTTTAGCCCATCGAGTTTGGGGGGGCTTCTGCTTCCTTCCACTTCTTTGCACGGACAGTGTCAGCAGGGGAAAATCACCTGCACGAGCCAAAACTCCAAGATAAACACAAGCATGCAGCAAACGTCAACTCATTTCTGCTGGCACCTTCCTGTAAGAAATACGAGCAGCTACTTATCGCAGAAGAACTTCCACAATTTTCAACGGAGGTGAGGCTTTGGGTTGCTCGAGGGGCAGCCCCTCCAGCACCAGCAGCTCAACGCCCAGCCAGGCAGTGCCGACCTCAGCCGCACGGGGAAGGAGCAAACACCTCACAGTGTTGCTGATGGGTTTTCTTCTTTTCCTTCCTTTCCCAGAAGTGGATCATTAATTGCTTTCCTCCTTAGTGAATCCCAAATGGAATCACACGTATCTGCTCAGTGGAAGTCTCCGCTTTTAGATTTTACCAGCCATGAAATTGCTGTGACTAACGCGCTCCCTTACTACAGGTTGATGTGTCAGCCCAGTGGAAAAGGATTCACTTTTGAGGCGGTACAAAACTTTATCATCCCTTTTGCCACACAGACTTAATAAAAAGGAAGTACCCAGTTAACATGCTTCCCACTACGCCTTCAGCCCACTCTAAAGGAAGAAAAAAATGGCATTTTTAAGCTCTGCCACCTGCCAGTTCTTGCTCAGAAAACCATTTGCACTGTTCTTAAAGACTCACTTTCTAACCCAATATATCAGAAGGTGCCCAGCTTCCAAATTCAGTTTGCTATTCCTCTCTGACAGACTTACTAGATTTTATTTCTCCCTTGCATTTAACTCCATGAAATGTGCAGTACTTTAAAACACCATCACTATTATTAAATTTTAAGTATATGGTAACGAGAGTTGTATAAAAGATGGCTTTAAAGAATCCCTCCAAGACAAAGCACTACATCTTGGGCTGCCATCTGACAGCAGGAATCTCAACAATCAAGCTTTTAGAATTTGGCTGTAATTTCACAAGAGCCACATATAAAACCTTGTCCCTTCTTGACATCTGTGTTTTTCACCTCTGTCTCTTCATCCTGCTTTACTCCATCTTTACGGGGGCTGTACACAGAATGACAGAATCGCAGAACAGTTTGGGTTGGAAGGGATCTAATTCCAACTAATTGCAATTAACTCCAACCCCTGCCATGGGCAGGAACACTTTTGGCTAGCTCAGGTTGCTCAAAGCCCCGTCCCATGTGGACTCAAACACCTCCAGGGACGGGGCACCCACAGCTTCTCTGTGCAACCTGTGCCATGGCCCCATCACCCTCATAGGAAACAATCTCCTCCCTGTATCTATCTGATCTAAACCTACTCTCTTTTAGTTTAAAGCCATAATCACCCCTTGTCCTATCTCTACACCCCCTGACAGAGTCCCTCCCCAGCCTTCCTGCAGCCCCCTTTAGGCACAGGAAGGTATGCGAAAGACAGCACTGAAAATGTGCTATTTCTAGAAAATGCATACCTATTGTATTTAACGCGTAACTCTCATTCATTCACGCCACGAATCCTATCAGTAAAACATACATAAAGGTATCAAAATGAACTTTTCCTACAAGCACTGGATATTCAAGATACCAGAGACCCAAGCTGTTATGGAGCACTATCGGGGACGCTGTGGAGCCCCACCAGGGGCGGTTACGCTGCAGGGTAGAACAGTGTGAAACCACCAACATCCTTCTCACCACTTTTCGATTTGCTCTGTGCTACAGAAATTGTATTCGTCTTGCTGCATCTGGCACATCATCAGAAGCTACACATCCAGCTTAACGCGGTCTACTGGCCCTATATCCAAGTCTGATTTCAGAGATCACAGACTACACCTGATGCACTAGGGATATATACACCCCTGTGACTTTCTGAAGTTTAGGTGACCCTCACTTCGACCACCATCAGGTAACTTCAACATGAGAAGCACCAGCTCGCATCTTGAACTAACAGTCGAGCTTTACAGGCAAGGAACAACAAAGCTCCAACCTTTGGGTGGCTAAAACCAACAGAGGTCTTGGGTGCTTGACCCATGCACTGCCAGCAAGCCAGGCTCATTAGCAAAACAGCCTGGGAAACAAGCGCTGAGATTTACTAAGAACATGATCTGTGTGTAGATTTCTCTCCTACAAAATGCTCCACAGACTCGAGACACCAGGGGACCGCCGTCCTGCGAGGCTTTGTCCATGCTGCGTTCAGAGACGCTCCGCTCCTCAGGCACAGCAGCGTGGTGTAACAGCGGTCTGCTGGTTTGAAAGAGGCACCTCCTGTAAATGTCAGTGGTTTTTTAAAGGTTAAGTAAGCATCTTGAGAAAGGCCTCAGTGCTTGCGTGCTTCACCTCAGTGCAAGCTGAAAAAGGATTATTGAAAAAAAGCCTGCAAACATAAAAATCTATGAGGTTGATGCTGAACCACTGCAATTTTGTTCCCAGCATACAGTAGCAGACTACCTGCAGCAGATTTACCATTGATAATTATCAGAGCAAAGTACCAAAAAGACTGTTTTCTTTTGCCTAATTAATTACCTCATCTACAGCAGAATGTTAATTCATATAAATAATCATTTCTTAAAGCTATGGAAGCTTCTGTTTGAGTGCCCCTCTGAAACATTTGCCCCTAAGAGAAGAATTATTGATAACTGTGAGGAACCAGCGGCTTGGAGGAGCAAGCCTGGAAACGAGCCCTAAAACCCTATGGGGGCTCCCTGCTGCACCGCAAGCTTTGTTATTGATGCTATCTGAAGGGAAACAGGCTGGAAAAGCAAGCACTAGAAAAAAAAAACACCACAACACTGCTCAGGAAAGAGAGAGCTCCTGCTGCATGCCGCCTCTGGGTTTGCTGCAGAAATACCGCGGAGTCTTCTTCCTTCACCAACAGGACTTGAGATCCGGCGTGGCACACACAGCTTTTGGGGCAAGAAAGCCAATTTTGGAGGGTGGGAGGACGCACCTCAACGCCCTCACCACTGACCTTCTCCCATTCTCCAGGCAGCTCCCCATCCACCTCACCCCAAGGGTCATAAAAATCGAACCAAACGGATGCCAACTATTGCTCCATGAAAAGAGGAAGAGATTTGTTCTCTTCAAAGGGGACAGAAGACAAAAGAAGGAAAATGGAGTCAAAGAGAGTAAAAAAGGAGTGGGACCAGTTGCCCCCACTTTATTTCCGTGTTGTGGAGCAGCAGTGGGGCCTGGGAAGTGAGGGGAGTGGAAGGAACTGGGGATGGAGCCTGGCTGTGAGGAACACAGCAACAAAGAAAAAGCAGAATGAGGAACAAAAGATGATGAAGGTACAAAATAAGCTGCAGAGAAGACAAATTCACCAAGGGAATAGCAAATAACAAAAGAGCAAGAGTGGAACGGAATCGTGTGGGGGAGGCTGGAACAAGAATCACTGAAACAGCTCAGAGGTTTCGTGCCAAAAAAACTGAACCATAAATAGAAGGGAAGAAGAAGAAAGGTAAAACCACACAAAAAAGACTGAAGACAAATGAGAGATCAACTTTAAAGATCACCCTACAGAAAGCTTGCAAATGTTATAATAAGAGCATAAGGCAGGTTACCACCAAAATGTCAACATCTACTCAACGCTGAGTCACAGAGCGCAGCAGTTTAGCCAGCACAGCCAGCCCTTCCAGGAGCACAGCACCTTTCAGTGGAAAAGGTTACTCAGTTTGGTCCCAGGATAATTTGATCGGAATACAATAATGCTACATCTTCAACAACACCAGAAAAAACCTTCTTGAAAGGTCTTTGACTTTAATAGTAGATGGCACTAGAGATGCTGCAAGACTGGAAAACAGCAAAACTTCACAGCCGTGCCTGCTCTGTCCAGCTCTGAAGGGGAGGGAGGCAGATCATGGACCGGAGCGGAGCAGCACGGCTTCTTCTGCAGCTCCTCGGCCCCAAGGTGCACGCAGCCACCTAGAGCAGCACACACCTTCACTTGCATTGCAGTTATTTCTGAAATATTTCGTGACAATTTTTATCTGTCCTTGAAACAGCGTCCAAGCAGATGCTGCGGTAGGCTCAGAGTGACCCTCAACAAAAGACGGAACCACGTTTGGATAAATCTGCCGTGCCATTTCTGCTGGCTGCTATTTCTAAGACAACAATAACGAGCCATTGATTTTTGAACAAAAATCTGCTGGTTTAATTCGAATGAGAGTAAAATCAAACTATTCAGTCAGTTTTTTCAGGAGGGTCACATTCTTTGCATTAGTATAATATTTCACAAATCCTCTAAAGTGCAGCAGCACACAAGGATGTGGTTTGTTTCCCTTTCAAACAGTCATCTGCAAGCAATTTCATTCAGTTAAATATCAGAATTAAATTTTAGCCATAGTACTGCTTCTGTGCAAAGGAAATGATGTTTTAAATAGGCATGCAGATGTCATCCTGCAGACTGGGGCTTAAATAACTAAAGGGGAGAGAGCTGTCTACACAGGCACTTATTCCCGAATTGGTATTCCCCACCAGCTCCCCGCGGAGACCCTTCTACTCCAAAATAAAAGTTCCTCGTGCTTAACTAACTGAAACCACTTCAGAAACAGAACCACGCTATTATGGCTTAAACCTTTATTACTTCCAGCCAAAGATACAAACATTAAGAAGAAATATTCTTTTATATTCAAAGGATTTTTTTAATCCCTAAACTTTTCTGTTTAGGTGAGCACAAACAAAGGTGTGATAAGAAGCACCCTCAGCTACCCCGTCGTTCAGCCTCAAACACCAAATAACGCTATTCCACTGGCATACCAGCAAGGCTTCCCGAGCTGGGGTCGCAGCGACCTCGCCGAGCTGTGTGGGATTCCCATGAAGACCTGTGCTCACTGCCAAACCCCACGGCCGGCAGGCACCTCCCCTCTGGGTGCAGCTAGTTCAGGGCTCATAGAGCACACAGGACGAAATCGAGCCGTGCCGGGTTTCGTGCACAGCTCCGCATGAGGACAGCGGCAGCTCAGGCCGCCCCCCTCACAGGAGAACATCTCCCACCCCGCAGGCACAAGGCGCCTGCCCGCCCTGCAAGACGTCGGTGGGCAACGAGGCTGGATGGAGGCAGCCCCTTCCCATGGGGAATTTCGGAGAGAATTTAGCTACAGAAATATCAGGAAAGGGGCAAATAAGCGAACGTCTCCTGCAATGCCCCTTTCCCCTCACCAACTGCACAGAAATCGATCATCCAAGATTTAGGAGACCGAGTTCGAGTTGAGCAAAAGCTCACTTGAACCTGCGTCCTCCGGTGCTCAATCCAATAGCGGGTGCCCAGACTGATGAACTCTTTTGGAAGGGAAGGCCTCCGTACAATTTTTGTGCTTCTGGAGCAGCTATTTCAAGATGTGGAAAGAGTGCAAAAATTTTATTTTAACATTTTGTTGGGAATATTCTTGCTTTTGTCCTAAGGCATAAGGGTAACATTTTCATATGTCAAAAAAAAATAAAAAATTGCAGAAGCACAGACTCACTTTTTCATTTCAGTTCTGTGCCTGGCTTGTGGAAACGAAGCCCTGCTTGTCACAGGGAATGTCTCTGAAGGAAAACGTCTTTCTGGGACGACACATGTGTCCCATACCAGGGCTGTGCCACCAGGCACAAACTAGTTTGATTTCACCTGGAAAATGGAAAGCTGGGTGTAGCTCTTCAGTATTTCCTTACTGAAAAGGGATCGTATCCAGCTGAGAGCTTTGTTTACCACTTGGCATAGTAAACAGAAAATATGCCAAGTTGATCTTTGCCTTTATCACCTCTGCACACGGGGAAATGGGTAACCCCATGTGCGGAGCCTGGGCACTGGCGGCAGGCAGAGGCCACCCCCTCCACCCCAGCAGTTCTCTTTCCAGAGCCACTCAATTCCCAGCAGTTAAATGTTGGGGCCTTTAAAACAGAAACAAACTCGGCAGTGTTCTGGGAGCGACCTAGTGCTAAACTACAGGGTAATGCCGAGTAAAGAAATACATCCCACTCGATAATAAGCCCACAGGAGGCCACAGCAACTTATGTAACTATGTGCTACCGTGTGATTATCGCTGAATTATTGCTCAAAAAGTCTAATAAAATCTGAGTAAAACCAGAACCGTTCCCACTGTTGTTATCAAAAGACCTGTCTGTACGTACATAATAACCCCCGTCACAGAGAACGAAAATGAGAATATAAAATAAAACTCGATTCTAATGAACCTCTTCCTAAAGGAAGGAAATTATTTACCATTTAGCTACTCTTACTTACTGACTTTTTTGAATAAAGTATTTCAGGGTTATGGCTCTAACGTGTCTTTTAATCAGAACACTGAAAAATGAAGACTTCCTTACTTAAGGATCAAGCCAAAACAAACCTTGTGACAATGAGCAGAATTTCTGTGGCCCACTAATTCAAAACACTGCTTGGCTTTTAGACAGATCAAGCCAGCCTACGCTCAAGGCTAAATGTGCCATGTTTTTATGCCTTTTTATTATTATTTCTAGTTACTTATATTAGAGTAACGTGAATGAGCACTATTCGGTATTGCTGAACCAGGAGTGTGAATTCCCTAATTGCAGGTGATTTAAAAGGAAACAAAACACCGATGAAACTGCCATTTAATTCTGTGCTACAGCAACAACTTTATAACCTGGAGCACTCGCAGCTTGCCACCAGAAAGGAGGAGGAAAAAACCAGGACTTAAGCCTATTTCACAGCAGACAAACTAAGGCATATACAGAACAAGGGGCACGTCTAGCGTCATACGGCTATTGGGAAAAGAGTCAGGAATTGAATTTAAGCGTTGATCCACTCTTAACTCCCAGGTTTTCTGGTCCATAACCATTTTTCATCTTCCTGTAAGTCCCTGCCACCCCCAAACGCATTACTCACAGCAGTCCTGAATTCCAGTTTATTGATTAAAGTGACGGGCAGAGAGCTAGTATTAGTTTGGGCTCCTCCGCCAGCTCCAGCTCTGACCCCTGACGTGGGTGTTCATCTCGGCGCTCTGAAGTCCTCCGTTAAAGGTGCTCTGAATGGTAACAGTTCAATTTTCATAGTCTGTTGAGCACCCACACTTCACATCAACTTCAAAAGAAGCTATGGGTGCTCTGTTTCTCTGAAAGTCAGGCCACGAGTTCAAAGTATAATGATCACTGCAGAATGGTACCATGCTAAGTGGCGTAGTAGCTGCTAAATGAGAGCTGTTACAGTTGACGAGGTCAATGTAATTTTACCACTGTGCTGTTACACTGAGAACACTCACACTTAGATGCCTGCAGTATTTCCTAGGAGTTAAAATAGATTTCACAGCCTTCCTTTACCTTGTCATTTTGGATCACAATTAGTGAACGAGCTTTCCCTCCCAAGGATGGGGGAGGAGGTGGCAAGAGGGAGACAGCTCCTTGGTCTCATTACCTGTGCTTCGTTACAAATAAACAACCTACTTCGGGGAAAAAACAGTATCACGAAAAGTAAACATACCAGGAGTTTCAACTAATGTTGACGCAGCACAAAACGCAAGTCAAATATCTACCAGTGAACTTTTTAATGCTATTAACGGGATTATGATTATTATTTTCTGACACTTTGCCATTATTTGTTCCTTCTCCAAGGCAGGCTTTGCTTTTAGATGACTAAACTTTTAAATGTAAACCACACTGATCATGTACTAGATTTCCAAAAATGTTTCTGAGAGCGTGTTGTCCGTGGCTTTTAACCACCAGCCTGTCACACAGCTCTGAGCCCTCTAACCCCAGCACCTCTCCAGTGGACTTGACAGCAACAGCTTGCTTAGAAGTGGGGGGAAAAGGGCAGTTTTTTGTGACAGAAAGATGGCATTTTTACATTGATGGAAAGACTCATGATATTTAAATTGCTCAGCCAAACTACTACAATGTAATTATTGACATTCAGATGGCTAGCCTGTATTTAAACACAGATGTTCTCCGATGCAGCTACGTGTGGATAGCTTTGATGGGCTAATTTGCCATAAAAAGTAGGACTACAGGGAAGAACCTCCAGGAGTGAAGTTGGCTGGTGCGATGCTTCAGATACAACTTTGCTTTCAGTGCCCTGCCAGCTCTCGATTGTCAGCTGCCCACGAATACTGGGCCAGCTCCTACATCTCCACCTAAGCTACTCAGCTCATGCGAAGCTCCATGAAATTTCTCCGAGCGTTTCTCAGTGACATTCAGGCTTAATGTCAAGCTAATTAACACCAGCTAAAATAACTGCTGCTTCGAAGAGAAGAAGCCCGCGGAATACCCTCGTCGCCAATTCCGAAGCCGTATGAATGGGCTACAGGGACAGTCGTCACCAAAATCTGCTCTTAGGCTTGTTGAGAGCTGGTGGGAATTTTGAATTTAAGTCAATATGCCAAACTCGTGTCACTCTTAATGGGGCTGGGAATCTTGCCAGAGAATGCTCCACACTACATTAAACAGTTTCTTAGTTCCAGCTCTCAGTTTAAACGAAAAAAGTCTCCAACACCAGAAGACGTCCTTCCTGCATTCAACTTTTGGTAGAAACCGACCCCAAAGCTTCACGAAATTCAGAGCATTAACCACCTTTTCTGGAAACTCAGCAAGCAATGCTTTGTTTTAGCTGAGGTTTTGGGCCAAGATTCAGCTATTTCAGCAGAACTGTCCCATCCGTGCTCAAAGCTGAGGAACAGAAACCAACCCCACCCAGCAGAGCCAATTTCAATCAGTCACATCTGAGATGTTTCAGGACAAGTTTTCCCACTAAATCTTAATGCAACAAAAGGAAGGACCTTCAATGTCTAAACGAAATGCTCCAGCCATAGCAGAGATCTCCCTATTAGAATGAGTTCAGCCGAGTTCCCGGGGGAAGGAGAAAGCACCATGCACAGAACAGAGTTGTCTACACCAGCTGACAGAAGTTCAGATACAGCCAGTCAAGTGCAGCCGGTTATGATTCAGTTGTATAATAGCATTTGCACTGACAGACAAGACAATCTTTCTTAAAACTGTCTGTAGCTTTTTGGCTTGAAGAATCTTGATGCTCTTATAAATTGAAATTTCCCATCACATTCAAAATGTCTATATATTTTTACAGGACACAAGGCATTTGTATGGCATCTGTTACAAAATATATATTTCTGCAGCCTAGAAAATGCATTTCAAGTCTTCATACATTAAGTTTGATTTATTCAGGCTCATGGAAAAACGATTTCCAGCAATCTGTCTCAAACAGAGGACGCACAGCACTACGAAGAACTGGGGTGCCAGAGACCGGGTTCTGCTTCTGCCCTTCGGCAGCAGGACTAAGAGAAAAGTTTCCTTAACCTGAAATTAATACAAATTGAAAGCACCGCAACCTAAACTACTCCACAAATGCAGTTCCAGGCCCATTTACCTGACATTATTAATCCATAAAGCACCGATCATCAGCCAGTTACCTGAGTTTATTGCAGTTGTCAGAGCGCATCCCTGTGTACAGGGACGTTGCTCTTTCCAACGCAGAGGTTGCTCCTCACAGATGCTGTGTTCTGAAAGCCCCCAGCCGCCAGGGCAGGCGTGCACTCACACACCCAGCACCAGAGGGTTACACGTGTGCTGTGGCAGTTCTTGACCCGGCTGCATCGCTGCCACTGTACATGGAGAAGCAGGCCCCTCAGGTTCAGGGATGTAACAGGACCACCAAAGCCCAAAAACCTGGCAGCCTGACGCTCCTCGTGGCCTCCAGCGCCAGCACGGCCCAGAGCTGGAGCCTCCACAGCGAGCCTTGAAGCCCAGACAGGGCCGCAGGCGGCTGGGCCCTGGTCAGCACGAGCCAGAGGCAGGGGAAACAGCTAAATGAGGAGCCAGTGGTGGGGGGAACAGCAATGTGAGGAGCCAAGCCTGGTGAGGGGACCAGCTAGGTGAGGAGCCAGCTTTGGGGGGTACAGCCAGGTGAGGAGCCAAGCCTGGCGATGGCGGCACAAAGCCACAACAGAAGCATGGCACCAGGTGGATTCCCTACCTCAGCACAGCCTCCTTCAGCAACTAAACGGTCCCAGGGAGGGCAAAAGCAGGTACTGAGCCCCTGCTACCAGTGTTTCTAGCTCCCTCCATACACCACACACAGACGCTTTATAGCTCCCTTACGAGCACCCAGGAGCTGTAGATTAAAGCTTCTGCTGAGCCTTGCTTCTGGTTCCTTCATGCCCTCTGTGCCTCCCTAGGAGCACAGCGCAAACTGGGACAGCTCTGCACAGAACAGGCTTGTGGTGGTCCTGCCGCAGGACCATGCGACGCTGTTCAAACAAGCTTACGCTGCTGCGTGCTACATGCAGAAAGTCATTTCGGCACATACAGTGTCCCTACTCCACTCAATACAATGGCAGGAAAAGGCAAACCACAACCTGCACACTCCATACGAGAGGAACAACCTCGCCATGACACCAGTTTGGAAGAGATTCACCAGACCGTCTCAGCAGCAGCTCTTTACAGGAGGGGGACAAGAGCCAGCGGAGGCTGCCTTTTGTTAGCAGCTCGAGTGGGCAGGCACTCCAGGATAAGTACAGAATAATGCAAAAAAAGAGAAGCTGCTGGTGAGGCAGCAGAACGAAGCAGCCTCAGCGCAGCCACTGCCTTTACCATGGCACACGTGGGCAGGAGGCACAAAGGTGCGGGGCAGAAAGGCACCAGGGCCACGAGACTCGCTGCTCGAGCCGCGCACCGTGCTTCGCCTGCTGCTGGCCCACTGAACTGATTTCATCCAGAAACTGCACTTTGGGCTTGTCTCCTCCGAAACCACAGCCCACAGTCATTTGACTTTTAAATAGAAAACACCAGTCCGTGGAAGTATGAAATACAGTCATTTTAATTCACCCTTATAAATTTGTGGCAGAGCTCGTAAAGTGTGTCTGGCTAACATCAGCACGGCAGCCAAGCCATGTGGGGAGCCTGCGCTGGGACGGTGACCCGCTGCGGCGCAGCCTTCCTGAGCCGATGCATTTTGCAGAGGGAAATGGAATGCATGGGCATTACCAACAGCATTTAACCGAGACAGCGTACTTGACTACAACCTGCTGTAAAACCTTGCTAAGTTTTGGACCTGTAACATACCACAACCTGCATCCCGTGGGCTTTGGCACGACAGTGCTCTGTTTGCCGTACAGCGGAGCGAAGGCTGGATCAGCTCACCAGGACATGCACACTGCAAGTCTCCTTACAAGAGCAAGCCCTCAGCCCAACTTCAGCAAAGCAGTTGTAGATTTAATGATGCAGAGCCAAGCTGCTCAGCGAAAAGAAAACAAACCTCTGCTAGGAGATTCGCGCTGTACCACTTGCAGGACTTCAGCCATCAACTTCAGCAGGGAAACTGAGATGGCCTCTCACAGAGCACTACGTGAGAAATCTTTCCCTTTTCAAATTAAATTGCTATTTATTAAAAGACAACTTCTTCAAGCTGGAGGCTTGATTTCAAAAGGTCTCAACAACAAACATGCTTAAAATTCACCTTCTTCAGTTCAACATGAATGTGTACTTAAGTGAGTGAGTTACTGGTTTGGGCTTGATTTTGATTTTTGAGTAACCTTAGCACATTTATTCTTTAAATAGAAATAATCAAAAAAGAGATGACCACGTTGTGGATTTAAATAACCACCGGATGAATCATTCAGACAGGGATCTGCCAGGCAGTATCACCTTCCCCAACACCTATGCCTAGGAGTTGGCAAAAACAAGTCATTTTCATATAGCAAGGCTTATTTCTCCAACTCAGCTCTCAAATGTATTATGAAGTGCAACTTGGCATGGAAACCACCCTCAGAAACCAAAGAGATTCTTCTAAGGGACCACAGGACATAAACAAAAGCATTACCAACAGTCCCCAAGGAGCAGGATCTACGTCAGTCAGTGCAATTATTTCTCCTTTAAAATATTTATAAAGATAAGGCTGCATAGATTAGTGATGATGTCCTTAGATCACGCACACTTGCCAGTGTGCAGATTATGGGAGCAAACTCAATGTTCACCTACAGAAATGTGATGGCACAGCTCTGTCTCAGCACCTTTACACCGAGAAAGGACGTGCTGCAACTGGTCCAGTTAAACCTAAAGCTGTGCACCGAAGCCTCTCCTCCAGATGGGTGTCAGCACAGGGAGGACGCTTGCTTGAACTCCAGGCCCAGGCAATGTCTCGGTGAGACTGCCCTTCTTTGCCTCATTTCATGCCATGAAACGTGGGTGTTGCTGAAAGCCAGAAAATCATTCAGAAAACACAACCCATGTAGCATTTTTGTAGCAATATTTGGCATACCTGAGGCCATTTTTGGCCTGGTTATATGAATTACCACACAGCTGCAGTGAGAGATAGGAGAAACAACCACCACGGACAGCAAAAACCAGATACAAGGAGCACGGCCAACCTCTGCCCCAGCACTTACAGAAATCACGTGCTTTTAGGAGGATTCGGGGATGGGAGCTATTTCAACGAATTCAGTCAGGTTTCAAGCCCCAGACAGCCTTTGTTTTTACAGCGCTAGCTGCAGCACTAACAGCCAAGGTGGAGTTTGCATAATGAATTTTGAGACCTTCCACACGACTCCTGCACGAGGGGACGCAGCAAAGGGCTGCGGCACAGCGGGTGGCAGTGACTGCATGATGTATGGCCTTTTGGTGGACGTGTGCTTATGAAAAGCCTCAAAGCCACGACAAGAGGCTTCTCTCGGTCCGATCCTTCCAACTCCGCTAGTTACCAGCAGCGATCTTCCTGGAACAATCACACGCGTCCGCATTACCTGGACCTGCGGGTAGAGGCACTTGGTTCTGATCACAACCTATAAAGAAAACTGAAACGAGTAATTCATTCTGACTGACACATCTGCAACACCAGATGTATAATCAGCTCGGAGCCCGTTCCAGACAGTCCTAAAGTCTGAAAAAAGCCCAGCCAGGCAAGTGTATCAGGCTGGCACGGTGCATGGCTGGTCCAAGCACAACACGAGCCTCTTATAACTGCCTGCTACGGAAATTACTCCTTCAGCTCAACTCTTCAAGGACTGTGTTGTAGGTCCCAGGATCAAATGCTGCTGACAACCCCTGAGAGAAACCATTACCCAAGCAAAACGGAACACAACAATCACTGCTTTGGAGGATACACACACAGCACTGCTGGAGTGGGGAGCTGACACGCTGCAATGACTTGAGTCTCCTCGCAGGTGCCTTCCTGCCACCCCAGCTGTGTGCACAGAGAGCGAAGAGGACAGCCAGCAAGGAACAGGGACTTGTGCACTGTTCTGGTGCTCTGCAAAAAATAAAAATAAAAAAATAAAAAAAGCAGCCAGAGCGAGAGTGAGCAAGAGAACAAACATTTAATTCCCTTGTAAAACAGATGACTGCATTGTAATTTACTAGCAGCTGCTGGCAACAAACACCACGCTCTCATATTCCTATTAACCAAGCTGCAGCTGATTTATTAAAGGCTCAGATACATCAAAACAAATGACTGTAACATCATTTATATTACTATTTACAGCTCTTTAATAGGGTTACACGAAGGGGCAATGCAGCACAAACTGGAATCTGGTTACAAGGCTGTCAGGCAGCAGCAGAGCATCTCTCCACTGCACCAGGCTCCAGCGCTGAACAACCCTGCAGCGTTTCCAGCAATTACCCGCGAGCCTGTGAGGCACAGGTGTGCTGGAAATAGGTGCTAAGGCAAGCTGATCTTGCCAAATTGCCCGAGTACTCAGTCTGCCGCTAGCCAATATGATGCTGATTTAAAAATAAATAAAAGTAAAAATAATAAAATAATAATAATAATAATATACATAATAATAATAATAATAATAAACAACACAAAAGAGCAACAACAGAAGAGCCAGCCCTCTGCTCAGCAGCACGACTTGCCCGAGGATAGCTGCACCAGCAAGGAACGTCGCGGCTCCTCTGCAGGTCACACTGCCCATGCAGCAGCTGCTGAAGCTCCTGGGCCACCTGGAGGATTCCCAAACGCTTGGCTTGGGCATCACTGCTGCCGGCAGGGAAGGATGCGGCCATTCCAGAAGGGAAGCGTGGCCCAGCAGCAGCTCCTGGCTCCAAGGAGGGCCGGGCACAGCGATGCCATCCAGCCCGGCCCGGCCTCCCTCGGATGAAGGCTGAGAGCAGCTCGGGGCTGGGCAGAAGTCACTAGGTTGGACCTCCCGCCTCCTTGGGGCAGTGCAGCCCACTGAGCTGTCTATTTGCTGTTCTCATGCTGCGGTACCCAAGGGCAGGGGCACAGCTGCCGCAGTCTGGAGTCCCAGCCCCAGGCCGCTGATGTCCAACCCCAAACCACTGGGCTGGGAAGCGAGCGCATTAGAAACCAGCTGCTGGGTGCAAGGCAGAAACTGTTCACTCCACTCCAGATCCTGACTGAAGTGACCCACAGGACCCTCTCTGCACAGATGGATTTCAATCAAAATAACATGAAAAACTGCCCGGATTCCCCAAGCACTCAAGTGGGACCTGCGGCATGAGTTCAGTGGGACCCGAACCGCCGCCACCCCCGAGGAAATAACACAAACATCACCAGCCGCAGCCGCTCCATCTGCCAGGACGAGCAGTGCCAACAGCACCGATACTCGGAGCAGTGACAGGCTATCTCATCTGAAGGCTCTTTTCTAACCGGCACGACATACTTAAAAGGATTTTTAAATTAAAAGGGAGCTCTCTATTAAGAACATACACCCCTTATCAGAGGTGTCGATGAAGGCAAAGGGCTGACTCCTTTGCTGTACGGATTTCACAAGGAATTCCCAGCCCACCCCATGCATTTTGAACCAATGTGTTCAAGCCTCTGGTTTTCTCTAACCCATAAAAGCACCAGATAGTCAAATATTATGCTTCTGCTTTTTAAATATTTCCATTTAAATGTAGATTTTGACCTTCTTGCCAATGAAATATTAATAAGAGAATAAAATATATATTACTCTTCTTCTGAAGGAGAGGTCTCTCTAACTCTCTGTCATGTTCCCTATCAGTTTTTTGAAGAGGCTTTCTTCAAACCATGGTGAATTTATTCCTGGTTCCTACATTTTTTAGGCCGTGGCAGCTGAAAGCAGAAAGGTGATCCCTTTATTCTTAACATCCCAAGGGGAAAATGGGGGAGAAGTTCGGCCTCCCTAGATCAATGAGAAGTAAACAAGGATGCTGTAGATAGGAACTGTATCGTTTCCAGCAAGATGTAAAAGAAGGCTAATTTAATTTGAAGTAACTGTGTTCCTAAACAAGAAGGCAGTATAAAGATTAACTGAGACCTCCGTTTCTTTATATAACTGCAGCCCATTAAGCGGAATAGGGAATAAAATTCACAAATTGCCCTGCTTATCCATCTTTATCTTCATCATTATTCAAAGACGAATACCCCCCTCCCCTCCCCACAACGTTATTTATCTTTCTCGCTCCTCCTTTGTCGTTAAAGGAAGGGAAAAACAACAAAATACATCATGGTGCTGCTGCACTGGTTAAAGGGGATCAATTCTGCTCCCGCTGATCTAAATGAGAGCCAGGCTGGACCCCAAGGGTGCGCTACAGCCCTAATTACAGCTGCAGCAGGAGAAATGTTTCATCAGCGCAGAGTAACACCCTCTTTTACAGACCGCGGTAGGATGCACTCTAAAAACTAAGTGGTAAATACTATCAGTATCCAACACAATATCCTCACGTCCCTGCTGCTCTTCTGGATATTTTCACTTTTTGAGGTCTGTTGTAGGTAACACTGCACAGCCATCACTGGGGAGGTGAGGAGGAGACAGAAATCATCTTACAAACTAGGGAAAGATACATGACAACTGGAAAAACCTACGCCAGGATGGACTGAGACCTTGGGAACCTGCAGCCGCCAGATAAGAAATATGTCGCGTGATGAAGGAGACCCTGGAAGGGTCCTCAATCACTGCTGAGCGCTGCCCTGCGCGGCGCGCCTTCTGGAGGGCCATAAAACAGAGGAGCAATTCCTCAAACTTTCCTTACCAGCTTTTGCTGTCAGTTCTCACGCTGGTGCCCCTGCGCTCTAACTCATGGAAGGTATTGATCCTGACTTATCACGTATATTGCCTTCATCATTTGGCTAAATTACAGCCCTGTGCCATCAGGCCAGTACTCTCACCACCTCCAAAGCAGGGTGTAATTTATAGCGGGTGGGATTCGGAAAAGCAGCTGTGAGTTAAATGCCCAACTCCAGCCAGACTTCAACAAGCACTGGGTACCTAATTCTCTTAGGCTCTTTTCAAATACTAGCTGCCTTTTCTTTTCTTTTTTCTTTTCTATTTTCTTTTTTCTTTCGTTCATTTTTTTTTTTTTTTTAAGATGCTAGCAAGGAAAGGTCAACCTAATTTGTCATAGCAGCAAGTGAAGGCAAAAGATCAGCACATGCTGACAGGCTGTCTGAGAGGTTTCATTATAGAGCTGTTTACAGCATTTATTTCTCCTGTTGTTGCTGCTGTTTTCAGGGTCAAGGAACTGAGATCCCATTTCAGTAGCAGAGATCACTGGCCAGAGAACCCAACACTTGAATTTTACCTCCTCCCTCGCAGGCTTGTTGACTCATGCCACTTGCTGCTGAGATTCTTCTGAATAACCACATGGTTGTTGAAATTAATACTAACACGTGGCAAGCCCTAGTAGCAGCCCCAGCAACGTTAATTAGCATTAATAAAACTGGAAATTTTTAATGGAGCGTAACACCATCAGTGTTAATTCACAATAGCATATCAGCCAATCAAGTCAAATTAATTCATTTAAAGTTTGTTTCCTTTGGAACATAAAGTTCTTGCAAAGGAGAAAAGCTGAGAAGTGCGATAATTTCTGAAGTATTCCTTCTTCACAGCATTTTATACTCTACGTTTCTTACAGAAATGGCCTAAAGCTTTACACCGTCATTAACACAGGCCCTTAGTGCTATTCCGTGTACGTAATAGGCGAAGAAGGGAACCACCACCGAAGGAATCAATGGCCGTAAGTGTTCTCACCACCCGCTACCTCTGCACAAAGGCCACTGGCATGGGTTGGCGAGCTCACAGCCAGGGCTGCCCCCAAGCCAGGAGACGCAGGCGTCCACTGACCTGGGCACCCACAAATTGGGCGTGTCAGGGTAAAAAAGAACCACCCTGGGGAACGCCGCTGGCCGTTTTCCAGCCTTGGTTAGAGCAGAAGGAACAGAGAAGCAGTTTTGGCAAGGTTGCAGCTAAATTTGTCGCAGTCCAAAAGGGGACAACCGAGAGTCAAAGAGAGCACGCTGAGTGCAATTGCATGGCCAAGAGCCAAGCCTCGGAGATGAAAGACAGTAATGGAAGACCTTCAGCCATAGCCAAAAGTTCAGCTGACAACAGGATTTCTCTTCCAGTAGCAGGAGAAGAGGAACCTTTAGGTCAAGTAAATCACATCTCCTGACTCTGCCTCAAAAGACTGCTAAAAAGGTCAAGAGATTTTTTAGATTTTTTTAAAATCTCCTAGCTATGTGCTACAAGACCGTGCCATACACCCATACACCCATTCATTCCATATTGCTCGTCAGGTGATGGCGATGCTCATGTGATGAACAGACACGCGGGCAATGCCACCGCAGATTCACACCTGGCATGCCCCAGTCAGCTCGCTTATACCACAGCAGCCCGTGTCAATAGTCCTCCTCGGTCTGCTTAGCTGCTGGAGAGCTGGAAGGAGGCAGAAAAGTTTCTCTGTTCTGAAGGGAAATAAGGGTGAAGTTTAGGCCAACAGAGCCCTGTGGAAGTCATACGCTCATTTATACAATCATCTAAGTGGTTGCTTGGAGAACACAAACAGCATTCTGCAGCCTCTTGCTGGCCCCCTGCACGGCTGAAAGCTCGTGGTGCCTCCCTCCCACCGTCCGTGTTTCTGTACCGTGAGAGGTGAACAACAGCAAACAAACACAGTACAACGAAAGGCAGTGTTTTGATTTTTGCGTTGTTTAAAGCTCACCTTTAAAGACTTCCGAGAAACAAAGCTTCCAGGAAAACAAACCACCCTCACAGTCAGACAGACACTTCTCTGTGCCTAGCTGCTCGCACCCACCCACGGCCCCCTGGCGCTGTCGCATCAACACGCTGCCTTAGGGGCACTTTGCACCAGCACAGGAATCAGGCAGGGGGCTCAGCAGCCAAGAACGAGCCTTTTCTCCTCGCTCTGCACTCAGCAGCCATGATCCCAGCAAGGGACAGGTCGCAGAGGCCCTGCCTGCTGTCCATGCTGGGATTCCTGCTCCGTTCAAATGGCCAGCATGAGAAGAAAACTCTCAAGCAAATTTATCTCGGTGTCCTCAGCAATATCCTTTGCAGAATTTCAAAGAGTTGCTGGCAGTTGTTCCGCTGGTGCTGTTTAACTTGGACATCTGTCCACCCAGGCTGAGATGACCAACTCACTTTACATCACCGGCTAGCAATCAAATAATAATTACTTTGGGTTACTACAGGCTGGAGCTGGCTTTGGGTGAATGATTTCAGAGCGCTGGAATCCATTACCAATAACCCAAACCAGCTGGGTTCTCGTCTCTGTTACAAAGAAAGCAGCAACAATTCCAAGCATGAATTCAGACTCTGAGCACTAGCTGGATCCCCCGTCCATGGGAGCAGTGGCATGTACTCCGGTGTAATTACCTCAAGATGGAAGCTACACGGACATCCTACGGAGCGCGGTTCAGAGTTTACATTCTGCGCCACATTTCACTCTCCAGAGTTAAATGGAAAAGGTTTGTATTAAATAAAAAGCTCCATTTAACATTATTTCCTCTGCAAAGGCAAGCTGGATAACACTGGTGGAAAGTGAGGATTTTGCAAATGTAGCATGCAGCCTCGCAGCAAAAGGGAAGCCAGCTGATGAGCGCTGCCATTTCCGTAACAAGCAAGTTGGAGTGTGCAGCAAATTGGTACATCCCAACAAACAAATCCCCGAATCCCCTCCGTTTGCCTTTATGAAATAAATGAGTCAGTGCTGACTAATCGTATTATAATACTGGGAAGCTTGTAATAGGCTTACAAACCATGTGTTTACAGGCTCATTATTGTTCAGTGCTTGCTGAGATAATAAGGATGCTATGGGAAGAACACTTCGGAGTCAAAACCTTATCGGGTATGTTTTAGAATCCAAATAATTTTGAATTTCAGACTGATACTGGCTATAAGGGAGCGGGACTGAAGGGACTGAAAAGGAAGGGCATTCCCCCACACGGAGCCAGAGATCTCTGCTTTGAAGCCACAACTATCCAAGGGGTCCTGAGCGTGAGAACAAAGCAGACTCTCCCCATTTCTCCAGGGGGGATTAGAGCCAAGCACTCTGGGGCCAACCACCTCCCCTGAAGAGCTAATTTCACTGAAGAAAAAGGCAAAAAGGAGACATTTCTTCACTAGCCAGTGGAAAGGACCAAGGTACATTACACATCGCTATTTTTTTTTTCAATTCCCTATTTAAGATGGCAACAGTCTTCAAGGATTTGGCAGAATCCCCCCCAAAATTCTTAACATCGTAGGACGTGTCAAGCAGGCTACGGAACGGATCAGACAGTTGCATTTCACCTTTATAAAAGAATTTGTAAAACCAAGGCGATGATTCTCATTTCCTATATATTTTAATTGTTTAAAAAAAAAGGGCAGAACTCTACTAGTTTTATCCCTTCTTGAAGCTACAGGCCTCTCTTATTAGCACTGCCTGTGCACTTAATTCCTAAAATTACCTCACCAGAAAAAAGCCTCCTCTCGCTCTCCTCATTTCTGACTGCTCATAATAAATTAGAGATGCTTTTCTCCTAAACACATTCCAGTGCAAACCCCGAAGCCACCATTCCTGCTGTGACAGACGAGAGCTGCCACGCAGTAACAGGAACACTGAGGAAGGTACTGTCTCGTGATTTTGGGAGCCTCTGCATGAATTCAGAGGGAGAATAAAAACATTCTGTTCCCAAATGTGCAGGCCAGCCCGCCATGCTTTCAGCCTCAAGAAACCAGCTGCCCCCCTCTGCAAGGAGCCTTGCATCCCCTGAGATTATCGAAGGGCTCACAAACACATTCGCCATCCAGGAGAACAGCTCTGTGGTGACCACCCCCCTGTGACTCCAGGGAAAAGGAGAGCTGGGGCGTACAACAAGCTGACACAAACAGCCCACAGGGAACTGGTCAGGGAACAGTTGTTGGTTTGGGATCTGCAGGGACAGTAAAGGGACAGTAAAGGACAGCAAAATGCTATCAAAATCACCTTGAGAATCAATTAGTGCCTTTACATTGAAATGTACTTAATGCATCAACCCTGCAGCTGGGCAGGATCTCCCCAGTCACGGCCAGCTCAACCCTGCTGCCTGTTAACGGGATGGGTCACCGCGATGCCACCGCCACGAAGGACAAAGAAAGAGCGAGGACAAATCCGCCCTGGCCCTGCCATCCCTTCGGTCATACAGGAGGCCGGTGTTACGATTATCCAGCACCATTAACCTCAACTTCTGTCCGTGGCAGTCCCAGCTGAAACAAGGCAGCTCAGCCAGAGCTCATGTCAGAGACGGACCCAAGGATCTCCTGGTCACTGGGCTGGGCCGGACACGGCTGCGAGCAACCTGCTGAGGTTGCTGGCGGTCTGCTCAAGCTGAAATCGTACCGTGATTCTGTGAACTTACCATCCGTTGTTTTCCAGAGGACAACAGCTCCTGCTTCGCATTTCAACAATGCACAGCTGCTGCCTTCCCTCTCAGACGCAGACCTCGCAGCAAGGCGGTTTGAAGAGGGGCTGGGGAGCAGCCCCTGCCTTCCCAGCAGCCAGGCGCGCTCCCTGCCAGGGGCTGCACCTCTGTTCCCTGGAGGCTGCCAAGCCTCACAGTAACTGCTGCGGCTCTGTTATACATTTTGCTCTATTTGCTGTTGCTGCTTCAGCCCTCTGTGGCAGCTCCGGCCCTGGCACGAGAATCCTTGGCTGTCTAAACAAATCCACAGGACTGCATGAGGCTGGTAAGCTTCCCGTTTCTTCAGCATAACCGAGGCAAGGCTGTGCCTAAAGCAGCAGGCGCGTGTCTTGAAACCTTCTGATTATGCAGCTGGGAAAGCCCTCTCCCTCTGAAATTATCAAATACTAAAAAGAGAGCAAGCGAGAGAAAGGACAGGGGCAGGGTGGAGAGGAGAGGGAATATCTATGGCCTTCTGCACCCGATTCTGTCACTCTGACATTTCTTTCAAATACAATTATTTAAAGCCTCCTGATGGCAAAGCTGAGGAAATGGACTAATAGTAGCTTGTACGGTACCTCTCCGTCAGGCAGTTCAATAAATCCTGGCAGTGCTGTGATTTGTGTTAGGAGAATGAGCTTTTCAAGAGCAGAACTATCACTTTACACCGTCAATAATCTCACTGTCAAAAAACCCCCGAGTAACCTGACCAACATTTCAGAAGCTTAATTTATAGATGTGCTATTTGCCTTCAAGGTATTTTATGCAGCTAAATAATGGAAGTGGATATTATCCCAAACTACATCACAGCTTTCACAAGCGGAGTCCAAGAACATGCAGGAGGACAAATTTTCTATTAGCTCTGGGCTCCATCCTTCCCTCCGTGACACCTGTTTGATACCATCTACCGCTGGCAGAGTTGCTTCCAAATTATGCTCTGGGAAATACAAGCAGAATCAAGCTCTTGTGCTTCCAGAGGAGGGCTCGCACTTACAGACCAAAGCAATGCATGTGGAAATGCCGCAGGTCTCTGCCTTGGTGCGGACCACTTGTACGTGGAGCCCTAAGCGCTGCTTCTCCCAGCCAGGGCACGACGAGCTGCAGTGGGACCGCAGCAGGCTGAAGCACTGCCCAGAATGTCAAGGCTGAGACACTCGTGCCCGTGACAAAAATTGCAAGGATCAACACCAATTAACAAATGGATCATCTGAAAAGATCCAGGCTCTCCTGCTGACTTCCAGTTTTAGGGATACATCCATGGAATCGCTCAACCAAACAGGATAAGCAGACCTTTTTTTCCCCTGAGAGGCTAGAGGCTTTCTTCTCTTCACCATAACTCACAATGCTATTTAATGGAAGAGGCTGGATTTCATTTAGTCCTGGCTCTTAATGCCAATTGGACAAGAATTAATTCCTTTAATGGGAAAGTATTTGTGCAAGTATAACAAAGACTAGCAGGGAGAGACTCCGGGCAGGAACCGAACATGACACCGCCATTGTACCCTGCACATCTGAGGACTCCAGGCTGTTCCAACCAAAACAATAAGGATCAGCCCGCTCCGGAGCAGGGCAAGCCCTTTACATAAGAAGCCGGCAGCAGTGCTATGGATGTCACAAGTGTTCAGACATGTTTTTGGTTGAAACAAGTCAGACAGAAAACTCCGGTATTAGTAACCCCGACCTAGGGAAGAACAGAGGTCTACACCCAAAGTCTGGAGCTTGGATTTAGGTCAGGTTTTTAGTGGCACATGCACATCCCAGGCTGCGGAACAGCCCCAGTACATTTTTTGGTCAATAACTAATGAGGCTGCTCCCTTTTTTCAGTCCAGAACCAAGTCACTGCCATGGGTTTTGCCTTTAAAGCCAGGCTTGTGCCCTCGCTCTGTGACAGAGGAGAACGGGACTGCCCTTCATTCACAGTATCCATCAGTTTGGTTCAGACAACACTTCCTTGACTAGTAAGTCATACGCCAACACATCAAGACAATTATCCAAAGGTCAATACATCAACAACATCCCTTTTTGTGCTTTCATGTGACTCAGAAGCTGCCTATCCACAGCCAGTGGCCGCCACCCTTCCGACAAGGATGGCAAAGTCAGCTAAAAGCGAGCTGCTGCCTGCAGCTCTCTGGCCTTGTGTGAATGAAAAATCCTTTACACTGCCTGCGCAGAGGGCAGAGGAGTGTGCCCGCTGACCAGCAGACTGGAGTAAGATCCCAAACACCAAATGAAGGGTGAATGTTTTAACCAACTGCAAGCCTGTTTGTCAGACAAAAGGATGCTTGGCCTCTGCGACTCTCCTCCACAATTCCCTACGACCCACTCAGTTCACCAGACTCAGCCAAAGCCACGGAATAAATTAATCTCAGCTTACTAACCACGCAAGCACATGTAACCTCTGCTGGATGGAATAAGAGCAGCTCGGATGCGTAACGTAGATCCCATGCATATTGCTAGCATCTAATGAAACACAGCTCAGTTGTTGGTATTCCCTTTTTTTTTCTCCTTCCTTTTAGTAACATAAAACTCCATCTTTTCCGGGCAGTTCCACATGCAGCCTAGCAACAACAGCGAAAAGCAAAGCCGCCTAGCTCTTACTCCAGTCTATCGTGGTGATCAAGATCTAATTCCCTCACCGCACCCAGCTGAGGCCGTCAGTCCAATTCACCTTCCCAGAAACTGCAGTTTGGGGCAGCCAGCAAAGCCAAGCCACTAACGAGAGCACTTTGATGACTCTGAACTTGGCAGCGCAGAATCTGACTTCTGACACTTGGAAGAAGCAAGCGCCCAGCCCGCCCCATGGGGCATCGAGCCGGGTTTTATTCCCCCAGCCCCATTTTGGTTGGGCTAGCGTTAACAACGCAGAGTCCTCCTGGCCCAGATCCATCCCGCACAAGGCAGTGATCACCCAGTATTTACCTCAAAATCTCCTTCTCTTTTTAATACACGAACTACTGTAGATTAAAGTCAGTGCCGTGCAGCAAGGCAAGCTACTCACTAAGCCCCAGCTGCACAAAGATCTCTGGGGGAATATTGACAAGATTGACTTGCTCCACATTTAAACCCAGTGTCAAAAAATATTTATGCAAGCTTTTTTTCCGCCCTTTCTGTCCTCACTCCTTAATCCCGGTACGGTTGGAAAAGCAACTCACGACAAGCCTCTGAACAACACGTTCCAGGGGAAACATTTCCCCTGCTCACATTCAGATCTCCCCAGGGCTGGGATCCTGGGCCAGGCACCTTCGCTCCCGTTGCCCGGCCAGCACCTCCTCACCCTGTGGCACCAGCGCGGTGGGAGGACGGCAGGCAGCACCGGGCTCCTCTGCTGCCTCCCTGCGTGGTGGGCTCTGACCCCTGCTCTGCCGTCCGGCCCGCAGCGACACGTGGCTGCACGTGGCAGCACGTCGTACTTCGTGATAAACTTCAGGTTTGGAATTCTTCCTCCCCCAGGAGCGGGTGCGTGAAGGCAGGGGTTGACCCTTGGCTAAGTGAAGGACCAAACTCTGCCCTCCGTCACAGCTCAGGGGCAGTCAGCAGCAGAGGCTGAGCTACGCACCAGCAGCCTTGTTTGCAGGTACGTGCAGTCGCTCTGGCACACAAGCTGTCTGGCCGATGGAAAACCTGCAGACGCAGCTGACGGCTCGATGCATCAGTGCTAAACATTCTCTGGAATGACGAATAAGAGATGGCATATGGTTGGGCTCACATTTCCTGGGTGAGACAGCCCCAAAACGCAGTTTTCCTTTCTTCCCTGGACAGTTGAGATGAAGGGGACAAGGCGGGATCCTGGAGCCAAGAGGAAAAACCTCACCCACGTCCAGGAGGTGCTCTCCACCCGGGCTGAGCCACAGCCGTGCCTCAACCCTTCTGCTTTTTGCCTCTCACTGCCCCAGGCCCTACAACTTCACTATCTACCATTGCTCCTCATCTCCTTTCCCACTGCTGTGCATGTTTCTCTTTTTACAAACACCAGCATTCAATGCCCGTACCTCCAGAAGCCCACCACGCACCACACGAAGATACACACAGAGCGCCATTTACATGCCATCTGCATGTGAGAGCAAGACATTTTGTGCAACTTGGTAGATGCTAATCACTCCTGCCATAATATTTACACTTCCTGCTGTTTCTTCTGCCCATCGCTCATTTAAACTCTCAGTTTGGGCACACATCTCCCAAAATCGGGCACTGCTCTCACTTCAAACAGCCAAAGCCACCTGTAACACAACCACACGGTGTGCCCTTTTGGTAGCCAGGGACCTCCAGTCGGCCACTCCGACTTTCTGGGTTTTTGACAGTAAGGAAACGAGCATCTGATTACACAAAGATGTCAGAGAGCATGTTACTAGAGCAACAGTGTCGTAAGTGGCTCGCTGTGCTCGCGCTCCCTAACCGCCGGCAGCCCCAGGAGACGGCAGCAAGCTGGGGGCGGCAAAGCCAAGCAGCTCCCATGCAGGAGGTGAGAGACGAGGCAGCCACACGTCCACACAACGCACAGCGCTGCTGCTGCTGGAACCCCAGACTCCCCAGAGGAATGAAAACAGAGGTTTTGACACAAATCCGTACCTGAGCACTAAACGGTAAGCTGCCTTCCCCAGACAACATGCGGTGAAACAAATGAAAGCGAACAAAGCCAATGAATGACACATGAGAAGACGAAATACTGTGTTCTCCCCCTGTGATAAAGGAGTACAGCAAACTTGCCAAGTGCTGCTTCTCGTGGGGAATGGACTCAAATAAAATAAGATTCATGGCGCCAGCAGCCCCAAAGAAGAAGCTGATGAAACTCAAGGACCTCAATCTTTTGCAGCAGTCTCCCAAAGCCTTCACAAAGGAGTACGAGAATACCATTAGAAGAATGCCTCTAAAAAAAAGAAAAGCTTTCATTTAAAGCACATCTTTAATTCCAGATAATCTTTAACCTGATATTTACTTGCATCCCAGAAAATCAAGAATATCAAATTGAAAGCGAAATGTTAGCTGGCTCTTGGAGGAAAATGTGTTTGAACCCTTTGTCTCCAATGCAAGTGGATTCAAATGTTAAATTCAGTTTGGCTAAATTCAAGCTATGTTTGGCTCATTATCATATGAAATGACTTGCGTTTGATCTATTTGACTGAAAGGCATGTTTTGGCCCAGGTTCATGTGCTGCTATGCAGGTCTGTAATTCAGTTCAGACCCAACGAAACCTTCAATCTGGAGAGCCAACGTCCAGATTTTCACTACTGACATTGTACAGAAATTAAATTCAGACTAGATCTTGAAATGGTTATGTTTAATGTTTGATCTTAAAAGAACAAGGCTGATGTCATCCTAGAACCAGCATTAGGTTTAACGCTGCCTGGTAACCAGCAAATATAAGGAAACAGGGAGCACCCGAACCTACAGGACGAGTTGAACAACGCAGCCCCAGGTCTTTCTTTTCTTCTTTTTTAAAGGCTAAGTGCAGGGATTGCTGCTGCGGCTACACCACAAATGAAGCATCTTCAAAATTTTCATTCTGTGAATAATACCTTCCACGGGCAAGTTAGTTATGAGCTAAGGCTCTGCAAATGAATTTAGTCACAAGGCATCACTGAAATGTGTCTTCATTTACCAGTGCCACAGGCCAAACTGAGGGCCGCTGGATTACAGAGAAAAACGAGATGTGGTTTCTTTGCTTCATGGAACTTTTACCTTTGTACACTTCAGCTGTGATTGCTGAACACTTTACAATCATCATTTGCAGCACAAAGAGGGGAACAGGGAGGGGGCTGTAACACACACACATGCCCCCTCCTCCGACGTGCTGCTGCACCACAGTTATCTTGAGTTTGGGCCAGACCTCTGGCTGAAGGAGGCTGGGCTTCCAGGCTTTTAATACATTGTTCAGAGCGATGACTGTTGTTGTTGTTTGATTGTGGTATTTGTAGGAGGAGGTAATCCTTGAGATTTGCATCTCATTTCCCAGAATGCCCTCGGGCTTTTCTAGCAGTTGGAATCATACAGGATAAACATCATCCCCTGATTGTAATTGCATTATTAAATATGATTGCTCTCCTCTTCCATGAAAATTTTTAAAAGCAGCAACAAAGAACTCTGCAAGAAAGCATCCTGTTGACAGCATGGAGGAGAATCACACAATAGGAAGAGAGAGGAGTATTTCACCTGGAGAATCACACGACAGAGGAATATTTCACCTTTAACTTCCAGATGCAAGAAAGTCTCTGCCAAGCCAGGGAGTCCCAATGCACCACACAAGAGATAAGTCTCCTAAATAGCTGTCACCGTAAGAACCCTTCAGCCACCAAACCTGAGGCCACCACAAATTATTTCAAGAATAACTGTCTCCATTATGTATATTGCAACAGTTCCCAGCCATTCCCAAGAAATCCCATCAAAGATCAGAGCTCCGTTCCTGCAAACCCTACAGACACAAATAACCACGGTCACAGAAGAAAGTCACACGGGGTAAGTGACTTTTTCTTTTAAAAGAAACGGAAGGGTAAGGAGGAGACTAATATAATGCTGAACAAGAACACGCAGCTTACACCTAGAACAGCTTCTTACACCTAACGCAGCAATTAACTGTGGCCCTGCACGCTCTGGCGATGTGGCCGGTTAAGTTCCGTTTCCTCTAGCAAGTTCCTCCTCTCCCCAGCGCCTCAGTGCACCCCAGTTTGTTCAAAACCAGGAGCAGAATCATCAACGCTGAGTTTCGACTCACAGCAGTAACTCCACCATTCCAGTCATCTTCCTGCATTAAAAAAAAATCAAAGGGGTGTAAGTGAGTGTGGTGCGCACGGCTCCACTGTCCCTCGTTAGGTTAAAAAATTCACGAATGCATATAAAGCACAGAAGCAGTTACGCAACCATAACAAAGTAACAAAATCGAAGGACAAATGCGTTCCTGCCTTACTGCACAATGGTAAATGCTGAAGCAGACTTTCTGATGAGAAAACGAGCGATGAAGTACCCATTTTCAGTACTTCCAAAGAGGGAAAACAGCTCCTGCTGTAGCTCAAGAGACTTCTCCAGACACAGAGAAGAGCTCTGTCCATGGCTACCTCCGGTCTTGGTTAATAGAGCTATACATACTCACATGTAGTCTAATTTATTTTGCAACACCTTGCCAAAACCAAACACTCCATATTTATAAATCATGGCTATTTACCCTTGCATGCGTACACACACACATATATATGCAAAAATGCACATTCAGAGCGTACTGCACACAGAATCCTGTGCTGAGGAATGCATGTGTCTTTCTATGTAGCGTTAAAATAACTCCCCACAGAAACCCAGCTGGGCTGGGGCTGGGTGGATAACAATGTGCCATAGCAAACTGCACACTCGAAGTAGTGGTTAAACTGCTTGAGACCACTTTTCTGCTTTCAAGAGCCTCAGCTCGAGTGTTTTCACTAAGCTTTCCATGTCTAACAGCCTCATGGCATAGGAATCAGTAATGCTTCTTCAGTATACTCTTA
Organism: Oxyura jamaicensis; assembly: GCF_011077185.1. Taxonomy (NCBI): domain Eukaryota; kingdom Metazoa; phylum Chordata; class Aves; order Anseriformes; family Anatidae; genus Oxyura; species Oxyura jamaicensis. The sequence goes on from NC_048911.1 coordinate 2,043,257, forward strand.
AAAAAAAGTTAAACATCTATAAAGCAAGGCCTACCATACAACAGATGGTCTAACCTCTTGAATGTCAAAATCCTTCTGTGTCAGGCAGCCCAATTAAAGCGACATTTCTAGCAGCATTCCTCCCTCCGCCGTGCCCTTCCTCCCACTTTTCCCTGAATGTCCCAAGGGGTAATTGCTCCCCACACAATTACAAACACCAGTTTGCTGTGGTGCTTTCCCCCCCATCTCTAATTGGGAGAATCTGTGATGATGGTTAATCGAACTCAATGAAGAAAACTGTTTAAAAGGAGACGGCCTTAGAGAAAACATGAAAACCTTCAGCTAACCAGCAGAGCTCCAGATCTCCCCATTAGGATAATTTTGTTTTAGCCTCTCCAGCTGCGAAGGTCTGTGTCATCACCTTGTCTTTCCAAAACATTAAAAAGCAGACGTGGCTAACAACCAGGAGAAAGAAAAATAAAAAAAAAAAAAAAGAAAGAAAGGGAGAAAAAGCACTAGAAGCCATTTATTCTAGTGCCTTGCTGTCATGTAAGCAGGATGTGCTTCAGAATAAAGGAAATGTCCTGGACTCTTCTAACCTCTAAAACAAGACAGTCCTTACAAAACACATCAGCAGTCTCACTGCACAAGACGTGGGCCAGCTGGAGCTGCTGGCCACCAGCCCTGGCCTGCCCCAGGCCATCATGGATGAACTGGGGGCATCTCACCCCTTGGGGACATCTCTGCGGGAGGGGGCTCACGGCTTTCACACCACCGTGACGAAGATGGGCAGCCTGACCCTGAACAGACACAAACCAACTCCTCTCCACCCCGCGACAGCCCCTGACACTACGGCATCTCCAAGGAGCCACGGTTTTAGTAGAAGCTACGCCTGAGAAAGGACCGCTGAAAAAGGCAATCGAATACTAACAGAACTATAATCCTGTTCATCCCTAAGTGCGTGTTTCTCAGATGATTTACTGTATTAAGATAAAGTGAATCTCACATTCAGAGCCTGCAGGCTGGGAGACAGGCATTACACACACGACAGCTCTTTTGAGGCTGCCTCAGAACACAGAGCCTGTTTCCTCCCCTCTGTTTAGAGGAAACATTGGCAGCACAGGCAGATTCTCCAGACAGTTCCTTGCTCTATGGGGCTGCCGGATGTAGCAGTGCTACATTTAAAGCAGGCAATAAGACTGGCTGCAACCTGTACTCAAGCAAGGAAACCGAGGGAAGAGCATCCTGCGACAAGGGGGTAATTCCTCCAGGGGGCTGGACTCGGGGCTGAGACAAGCGGGGAACCCGCGGGTGGAGGAGCAGTGCTCCTGGTAGGATGGAAGACCACGCTCTTCACAAAACAACTTTCATTCCCAGCTCCACATCCATTTACTAGAGAAAAAAAAAAAAAAACACAACATGACCAATCACTCTACAGTGGATTCTTCAGCAAAGTGTGATTTGTGACTACAAGTTTCACTGGTAGGTTTCCACGTATGGAAATTGCTGTTAAAAACACAGAGGCAGTGAGTTAGCTGCCTTAAGCACTTTGGCAGGAACGACTCCATTTAAGTGCAAAGTTGTTCTTACTACTCGCTGTCAAAGCTGAAGAATTCATTTAGTGTGGGGGATCTGCTGGAAAACGAGGGACAGGTGATTGCTGCCTATCAGCAAGAATAAAGGATAGCATTTCCTTAATCAGAGGGGTGAAACGAGCCGTAGCACCATGAGGGCATAGCTACTTTTTGGTCACTCACGGAGCAGGGAAACTGACTGTGCCTTGAAACCCAGCACCATGGAAAGCCCGTGTCATTCAGCATTACGTTCCTCAGTTTCACTTCAACATCTCCTAAAAAGCTGCTAAGTGTGGGTTTCACTCAAGGCTTTGAAAACGCACAGGAGTCGGCCCGCTTCCACGCTCACCTTGCTCGTTTGGCCACGCTGCTGAGCCAGATGGTGGCTGACACCCCAGGCCCAGGCCGACGGGGCGGCCGTGCAACTGGAACTTGGTTCTGCAGAGAGTTCGCTGAAAGCATTCACACCGCATGAAGCTTTTAATAAATTCTAAAACCTTCAACTTCCACAGGAGGATCAAAAGAAATACAGAAAGGGAACCTAGTCTCTACTACCCTGCCCTCCTTTCCTCCAGACGGATGAGCTCCACCCAGCGTGCCTTTTATTGGGGAAGCAGAAAAAAGAAGCCGGCCGTATTTTCATCAGTGGGGGTGCGTGAAGCAGTTTTCAGGGGGTGCATTTCCGACAGCTTTCCCTACTTCCATCTGCTTCTCTGAACGGAAGCAGCCTCCCTGAAATCCGCCAAACCGAGCCATAAGCCTCACAAGGAGGAATTTCCCCTGGGAGACCCGCCACCTCCAGCTACGCTCTGAGCCAGAGAGGCTGCAGGAACAATTCCCCGGGGATTCAACATCTCTGCTTCCCCGCTGGAAAGCACGAGGGCAGCCACAGAGAAAGGAGCGGGAGGTGGGGAGGAGGCGGGGGCCGGAGGCTGAACTTTCTCAGCCTAAAGAAAGATGCGAGCCCCCATGTCTGAAAGGGGCTGTGGGAGAAGGCGGGAAGGAGCCTAATTGCATCCAGCTTGTTTTGTCCTTCCCCCCTCGCTGCATCTCACTGGCAGGTTTGACTGTCAGTACCCGCAGCGCTTCTGAGCCCAGCAGCAGCTAATTGTGGTCCTTATATACATACCCCCAGATCTGACTTGACACAATGCCGCGTAATTGGCAGCTCAAGAGAACGGGGAGAGACGGGCATTGCATGCGAATTACCCCTCACCTACGGCAGGAAGATCCTCAGAGACACAGGCTGAAGTCATTGGCAGGGAGCTTGCCCCATGCCCATCCAGACAGTGGCAGGTTTGCGGACAAAATGACGACTTAATTTTCCAGCACTGCCAGTCTTAAAGGTCTGAAAACCAAATATTGTCTGACAGGGAAAAGAAGGACAAAGGGAAGGGGGGCAGGCTCTGAAGACAGAGGCTGTACAGTAGGCTTGAGGCTGGAAGTTAATCAGATTCCCAAATTCTCACCCTGCCTCCTCCTGCTCACAGCACGTCTGCGTGTTTCTGCTGGTTGCCAAACGGGGAACTCAGAAGTGGGGCATTGTGCTCCTGAGTCAGTGCTTACTGATAGGGTCAGTGCCAGCTCAGGCGGTGTAGGGAGACCCTGCAGAGATGCGTGCAAACACACACATCCACACCTTCCCCTCCCCAGCTCTTGCTGGGGGAATGCGGTGAGGTTGGCCGCTGCCCGTCACTGCCGCTGCCGCCACGTGTACGTGCAGGAGCAGCGGGGTGTCCTCCTGCGCACCTGGGGACGGGGCAGGCAGGGCTCGCTGTGCCCTGCTTGGACAAACGCTGCACCAGACCGCCTTGCACAAAAGCGCACAGCTTGTTGCTCACTCCGGAATATCTGCCTGAAGTACGAGATCCATCAGTGCAGCACGGAGCACAACAGCTTTTTGTTTTGTCTCTGGCCTCCACAACTTCATACCAACACCTGGCTCTGTCTCCTGCTCCTTCTCCCTTCACGCCCCTAAAGAAACCAGCCCTTTTTAATAATCAGGTGTTGTACATGAACCAGAAAAAGGGAAAAACCCTGAAAACAGCTTAAGACAGGGTGTGCGCCCAGGACAGGAGGCCCAAACCGCCCATGCTCCCCCAGGGAGACCGCAGTGGTGGCACAGCTCAACACCAGAGCATCCGGGAAGCCAGTACAAGGACCTGGCCATTAGGTTTTCGGTGCTGCCTTAAAAGATATTTGCCTCAACAGCAGACACCAAGGCCACCTGCAGGCTGGATCACGGACCTCCAGCCCAGCTAAATAGAAGGATTTTCCTTTGCAGGCAAAACAGGGAAGGACTTTGAAGGGATGTCCTCAGGTGCGACAGGCAGGGAAGCAGCAGAGGACAGGAGCCCTAGCACAGAAGGCAAAACAAAACAAAAATGGAGAAGACAGTGAACAGAAGGGACATGAGGTCAGAATCAGTGCTGGTCAAACGATGAACAAATTTTGCCTTTGAATGTGACAATAAGGCACTGAATAAATAATAAGGATGCAGTACAGAAAGGCTGTGACCTTTGTGCCAGGCTCCCGCTGCCATCAGCGAGAGATCCGCTGCAGACTGATGGGACTTCAGGAGCACCGACTTGTATATCCTGGCCTACAAGCAAGCGTTCATTCTATGAAATGTGGGGGTTTCCTTCAAACCTTTGGGTTTGGCACTTTGTCCAAACGGGTACCTGGTAGCTAACAGTCCATATTCTCTATTCCCCCTGTCCTTGTGGAGCAGTGCCTATTCTAAAATGATGATGCCAGCAACAACAAACACTCGCTTTCAAATAGAAAAAAGAAATAATATATTTTATGTTCTAAGAGTGTAAAAAGTACCAGAGAAAGCCAGAAGAAGACAGCCAGCCACTAGGAGAGACTATTTCAGAGGGCCTACAATCTACTTCTGAATGCTATCCTGGAATTTTCAAGTTCGAGTGTGATGAAAAGTCCATAGAATTTCAATTATTAAGGGCCAGACTCCACGACAAAAATGTAACCTGGGCACATTTGTAAATTTTAGCAGCCAACTTCAATTACGTATTTGTCAAATCCATGTTGAAATCCTTGGGGATGGCTTGAAGCAGCCAGTTAGAACCAAAGCTGTCCACAAGTGTGAGGCCCAGCGCAGGTTGCACTGCACCAGGCCTTTCCCTATTCTCCGTTACTCCAGTGCTTTTTGCTTCAAAGCAGACACCCAAATTGGCCTCCCAGTGAAATCCTGAACTCTGGCACGTGGTAAAACTGCCACTAAGGACAACTTAGTACATTGGATTTCTGCTCCATCGAGATTAATAGTTGTTATTCCGTGACACTACCCCAGGCTCTGATTTGCTTACAGCCAGTACTACCTGACTTCTAAGAACTTATGCAAATACCACAAAAGGCAAGAGCAATTAACCCTGTTGGGTAGGAAATCAAGTTTAAAGTCAGGTTGCTCTGCTGATGGATGTGGGTCGCACACGTCTCAGAGGCTGAGCTGTGCCCCTGCCACAGTGAGGCTCGCCAGAAAGCCTGGCTCTGAGTGACTTCTCCTTTTAGCCACCAGTTGCTGAACACATCCTGAGATGGACAGCCAGTACAATACACCATGAGCATACCCTGGCTTTGACTGGCTCAATTGTTTGCAAAGAACAAGATGCAAAGTGATGAAGCCCTAGAGATTTACAAGAGGAACACTTCAAGAAAGTACTAAAAGAGAAGAATGTCTTCCCGTGCATTAAACTACAACTTGTCATACAGTTATTGTTACTTTTCTTAACTCTGAAAATTGGAATAGCCCTCTTCCTCTTCATATACACAGAAAGAAAAGTATTTAGACTCCAATAATATTTTTGCCATCATTTGCAGCTTCCTTAGAGTCCAGGGGGGTGCGTTAACCCAGGTCCTGCAGCTCAGCCATTTACAGGGTGCCCATAAACACTCCGGCCACACTGACGGGTCAGCCTTCGAGAAGCAGAACACCTGACGGCTCAGTCCCTGATTTCTTATGCTCCAGAAGGTATTCCCCACAAAATAAAGCTACAAAACCAGGGAATAAAAGCGGCACTGCACAGCCTTTCTGTATTATGTCCTTATTATTTATTCAGTGCCTTATTGTCACATTCAAAGGCAAAATTTGTTCATCCATGCAACTCAATGCAGCTGTTTGTACATCCTTGTCTCTCCCTTCTGCGATTCTAGCAGCAACGGGACAGTGGAGAAGACTTCGCTGTGACAGGGAACAGACCCAGGAGAGGCCGAGGAGACTGTGCCTAAACCCTCTCAGCTGCACAAACAGGAATTTCTGCATTACTCAATCATATCCTTAAGCAGAGACACGCAGACACAAAAAGAGAAAAGTCAAAAGCCACCTCCACTGCAGGAAGGCAACACCTACTTCACAACCACCCCGCACTCAAATCCTTGGTGGTGATGAAGAAGAGGGGGTGAAGAACACCCCAGGCTTTCAAACACTCCTTACCACAAAATACAGTTCCACACGTTTATAGCCTCAGCTTCATGAAAGCTCTGTGGAGGAGGTAAGGGTTACGGTAACTGTTCTACAGATGGAGAACTTGCACAGAGATGGAGCGATTTCCCTGATGTCACGCAGCAAGCCCGTGGCGAAGGAGGGAGCTGCACACATCTGGCCAACATCAGCTCCAGAGGTCAGCACGGGAAGGTAATGAGCTGCCTCCACGCCAGAAGCTAGGTTTTATGAAGCAAACATCACACAGAAGTTGGAGAAATCACTGCGGTGAATCACGCTTAGTATTCAAAGACAGTCTCACGTTACAACCACAAGCACTTATTTAATTAGAAAAATGATCTAATTGAGATGCATCCAAAATTGCCTCTGATACGACGTAGGCAATACTACACGTAGGTAAGAAAATATGTTGGCTGCGAAGGGGGGTGTTTGTGCGTGCGAGGAGAAGGCCGTGGGTACGTTGTCAGACTTGCTCTCCACCAAGCTCAGCAATAACGCCGAATACATTTATTAAACACAATCAAATTTTACAAGGCACTGAAGTGATAACTGTGTAGTAGTGGAAAGTGCAAGCAGCAATAAATATCTTGTAAACACAGAGGTCACAGGCCCAGGTGCTCAGAAGCACGGGGAAGGTGGGTTACTGTAAGCACGATGCTTCATCGCCTCAGCCATTAGTTCTTCATCTCTCTTTCCTTGGAGGAGGGGTGAAAGAGGACAGAATGGATTATTATTTAATTTATCGCAATAAATCAGGAGGCAAAGCAATTCAAAGGAGCCTTTAGCTTATCAGTATGCAAAGAAAAAAAAACCTCTATCAGATCTAAATACAATTACAGGAACAAAATAGCTTTATGTTCAAACCATCTAGCCGAGCCTGACAGATGGATACTGTTTATATCCATTTGTATTTATTGAACATATTAAAAGATTGCAGCTGTTCTGCCAACACCTAGGTGCTTCCCGGGTGCTTGGAGCTGTATATAAATATGACAGAATTTTATGGATAAATGCATTCCGTGGAATAAACATGTTGGAGATACGGCGATACAACAAGCACGTTGCATTAACAGCCGCAACACTTTGAACCGCTTCCTATTGATCTCCAAGCACTTCGCACAAGTGTGGATAAAGCAGCTGCACTCCCACCCTATAGACACGGAATTAAAGCTCGGAGATTAAGTGCTGCTGAAGGATTTTATAACAACTCAGTATGAGCGATGGGATTAGAAGCCAGGCCTACGGCTGCAGGCTTTGTCTTCGGTGCTTTAAATCACACTTCCCCCATCCCTATCTACCTCCGCGCGTCTTTGTGCCGACACCCAGGAGCCCGTTCCATTGTAAACCCGCATACATTCGCCCCCTGGTTTTCATCTCACACAGCGCTGGGTCAATCACAGCCCAAAGCTCCGAGCAGCACGGCGTCAGGGCTCACCGCAGCCGTCCCCAGCCAGGGGGCTGCTCGCAATCTGTCCATCAGCCGAACCCCGAAGCCGCGCCGCAGCGGCACCTCGCCGCCGCCAGCTTCGTGCTGCGCTTAGAAATTCCAGGCAGAGCCTCGACAGCGATCCAAGCCTCCCCAGACCTCCTCTGACCGGCCAGAGGATCAGAGAGAACATTGTAATTAACAGAAATATAATCCCCCGCTCCTCATCAGCGAGGTTTTGCATATACATAAGGAACGATCAGTGGCGAAGAACAACGGCTGCTCCTCATGTAAATCACACACTCTACACGGAAAGGCTTTCAAGCACGGCACGTGGGAGATGGACACACGCAGACCTTGGGGTTTTTGTGGGGTTTTCTCCTGCATTCAGCCCTCAGGCATCATGCCCTGGGGGAAATCTGACCAAGCGCATATTTAAAAGCCCATGCAATAAGAGCTCCACTGCATGTGGTTCATCTGCAGATTTTTCAATTATTTTTTTTCACAAACAACTGTAGGCTGCTCTCCAGCACAGCCGTTTGTGTGTGCAGCACTGGATTCCAGATGAAAGGGGGAAAGACTGCTGATTTCAAGATAAAAAAGGAAAGTTTTGACTGGAGCTTGCACAGAGCTGGGGGTGACTCCATCAGAGGACCATGCAGTGCTCGGAGTCCTCTGCAGGCAGCCGGCTGGGGTTGCTGGGGCTCCAAGGAGGAATTTCAGCGCAGGAGACGGAGCACTGCTGCTGAGAGTTGGTTCCTTGCCTTAAGGGTTCCTGCACCGCGGGCTGCCGAAGTGCTGCCTTACCCTGCTTTAATGCTTTTCAGAACACACATAATGGGAAATGAATTTTACAGAGCTCCTCTGGAAAGGAGGGAATGAGCAGAGTTTACTGGGAGAGAAGAGCTGTTAACCTGATCAGGAGAAAGGCGCTGGAACACTAGAAAATAGGTCAGGAGCAAAATATGATTTATCTGAAAACAGGCATACGGGCAGAAAGGAGGAGATGGAAGAGAAGAAAAGAGGCACTTCCCAGGGGGCCGGGCTGGAAATCAAACTTCCTTTTTGACTAAATAGCTAAACTCTCGTTCATTTCTAAGTAGTGGGAATCACAGTGTTCAATGTAAAGTCAACTGCTAAAGTCATCAACTGCTAGCCAAAAGCTTTTTATTCAGAAGAGCCATCCTCACCTCCGCTCTCTGCCTGCTGAAGAAGAGACCCAAGAGAAAAATGGAAGAAAGAGCTGGCCGGCCGATCCGACGTGGCGGGCACAGGAACAGAGCTTGTGCTCCCAGTTCCTGGACAAGAACCGCATCCCCAGCGGACCACCATCATTTCTCATCTCTGCCTGTGTGCGCGCATACGCCCAGACCCCGGCAACAGCAGCATAATCGTCTCTATACTGCCCTGCCACTAAGCCCTGAACTCTGAAACGAGAGCAATCATCTCAACAGCCGAAAGGGCATATTAATAGCGCTGCCGGTTAAACTCTCCAGAGAAGAGCCATCTCCTGCATGTTTACACAGAGCCGCGCGCACCGGGGCAGAGGGCTGCCTTTGGCTCCGCAGAAAGGATCGTTATCCCGCTTCTTCCTCGGCTGTGGCCAGCCAACTGCGGCTTTGGTAATTACCCTACAGAAACTCAAAGCTGCTACACCAGCATCTTAAACACAAAATCATATTCTCTGGCCATTTTTCCCAGAAACATTTTTATAGCAGACAGCAGTTTCTGCTTAGGCAGCAGACGGACCAGAAAGGACTGCTCGACAGAAATGCTTCTGAAGTGGAGATGGGACCATAACACCAGCCTCCTGCCCCTCCAGGGGGTGCAGATGTGGATGTGATTCTAGTCCTGAGCTCCAGGAGCCAGCCCTCTCCCAGTGACCTGAGGGCTTTTAGGGCTGAGCTTTGGGGTTGCCTCAGTATGACATGAATGTTTTAAGCATCTTTGTCCTGAACCTAGGACCAATGTGGCTTGTAGGTCTCTTAACTCCTGCTCTGAGAGCTTAAGCAAGACATCAACAGAGCACAGACTCGGTGCTAGCAGCGTCCACAGGGGCTATCTGCTTTGCAACCAAAGCATGACTTGAGAACTGACTTACCTAGAGGAGCAGGCAGTATTAATAGTGCCTACGTGCACGAGCACACTACCAATGCAAGCACTGAGTTCAAAAAAAAAGGGAAGGCGGGAAGGCATAGCAAGTCTTAGAACACCTTCAGAAAATAAAGTGAAACACAAAACAAAGATCCTCAAAATTATTTGCTTCTGCCCTAAGTTCTGCAAATAACAGAAAAGGTGTCTGCACAGAGGATCCTGCCAACAGCTGCCAGTAACATACATAAGTCTTCTGTTCAAAGGAAGCCTCCAGCAGGCAGTTTTTCTATCTTAATTTGATTCTTTTGACTTTATTCATCCTGTCTGTTTTCATCTTTCCTCATTAAAAGAATCTTTTTAAGAAAAAAAATAAAGCCAAACATAGCTAATTATTTTAATGAGCTACCAAAAAATATAGTTACTTTCTGCTCTGAACATAAGCAAACATCAACATTGCATGGGGAGCAGAGGTAGCACAGCGTCTTAATCCTATACTGTCAGCTCCTGTATTTGATTAATGAAGACTCATAGGACTAATTTTACGCTGCTTCATAAAAAGCCTGGGGCAATTAGCATAAAGGTTAGGCTACTACATTATTAAAATGCTTTTTTTAAAACAAAGTAATTTGCTTATTTTCCTCTCCCTTTGGAAAAAAACCACGCTGGATAGACAAAGTGAGCTATTGTCCTTTTCTAGTTCATACGCAGAGGAACATGAATTGCTACATCTCTCATCAAGGGCACGGCAAAGCAGCTGCCCAGTTTCTACAAAAGGGCAGAGGCAGTGCTCTCTTGTAAGCTAACACACACACAAAGGAAACAGCCTTTCTGCTCAGAAGACACAGAATGGTGATAAACTTAAAATTCAGCCAGCGACCCGCGGGAAGGAAGAAACTGCTCGTTCGAAACAACACATCCACTTCTTACACAACTAAACCTGCCTCGCAAACTTCTCCAAATGATGATCAAAGGTAAAAGTGTATATATGCAACATCACAAGGGCTGAAATGTACATAATAAAAAACACAGGTGTCTCCTGTTCTTTAGGGCTTTACTGGAAGAACAGAGGAAGAACTGCTTTTGAACTCGCAGGTGAGCAGTTCTCTAGAAGCACATCCCGCTGGCAGCTGCTGCGCTGTTGATTCAGCATCATGATGGACACAACCAAGCAAGGTTCAAGGTTTAAACCACCCAACCCTTTCCCTGCTCTGCTGTCCCTACTAAGTTGGGCACCTCAACAAACACGCTCCTCCCAAGTCGCTACCTTCTTCTCTGTTACAACCTCAGGAATGGAATTTAAATAAATAACAAAAAAAAAAAAAAAAGCATTGCTGAGGAACAGACTTGATGAAAAAGAAAAGCTAACTGCCAGACGACGCTTCAGTCTGCTCGGAGCTGCTTTACACGTGGGAGGACTTGCCAAGGCTTGCACCAGGCACTGCTCTGCCACGCAGCGCCTGCTGGCGCCCAAGGGGTTAAAGCAGTGAGCCCCAGCCTGCTGGAGAAACGCTAGGGCAGGAAGAAAGAGTTGCAAATGATTTTTCTTGGCAAAAGCAGCTCATTGGAATAGTAGCAGGATTGTGCTTACTCCTCATATATAAGTGCCAAAAGGAGGCTTGCTGACACTTTCCTGGCACGCCGCAGCCCTTCCAGTGGCCCACGACGACTTCAGCCGAACTTGTGGAGGGACAGAAGGACACACAAGACGTTTCCTCCCCAAGCCCCAAGCCCTCCTCTCACAGGCATTAGCCAACACCCAAGGGGAGCGCCCGCCTGCCCCCGGCCTGCTGGGGCTGAGCCCTTCCCTTCCACCCCAGCGTCCGGCTTGTGTCGGGCTGGGGCCGTGCAAAACCACCAGCGTGCACCAGTTAATTCCGCATGCGTGCTGGTAGGGAGATGGGGCATTGCCTAGGACTAATTTTAGGTAAGAGGAAGACTGCTGCAGCATTGGAATTGGGGCACTTGCCTAAGCAAGAGCTCAGCTGTTCCCATGGCCGGTTCTCCAACACTCTATAGTTATCTGGGCTAAGAGGTGGCAGGGAGCGTACGGTGACCCTTCCCCGGCCCTCCCTCTTGGGATCCGGAGATCAGCAGTGCGTGGACCTCGAGAGCTGGGAGCTGCATCCCGATCATCGTGTTTAATAGACGCTAATCTTCCTAAAGGTCTAATCCCTTTAAACTGGTTCTTTAGACTTAGACTTCTGGCTTCCATAAAATCCTTCCGCATGAGTTTTGTAATTTCAATTTGCCCCGCTAAAAGAAAAACAAACAAACAAACAAACAAACAAAAACCAGAGGGCTTACCAGTCCCTACTCCCCTCAGACTTACCCAAACTGTTGTGATTGAATTATTCAGTGTTTCATCATTTGGAAAATGGTTCCACAACCATGTAAGACCAGACCAGGGTAGGGCTTTGAGGAGGTGAAGGTCAAAGGGCTATTTTGGGAGTGATTAGCTTGCTCAAAGGCACAGGGCACCCACCACAGGTGATGCAGCTTTGGCTTTTTCCTGGAGCTGCTCTGGTGCAGCACAGCACGATGTCTCCGTGCACAAAGCGATGTCCCTGTGCACAGAGCGATGTCTTTGCAGCCACAGAAAGGAGTTGCTCACTCCCAGTGATGGAGCAACTTGGCTTTCTTTGTGCTAGGATCACAGGCTGTGTGGTAGGTGACTGGTTTTATCTTCTACCATCTCCTTCAACGGGTATCTGCTCTCTGAAACGCTCATGTTTAACAGCAACCAATAGCTTCCTGCTCTTCCTGTTAATCTCTCCTGTTTCCCCTCCCTGAGCTGGCTTCTCTTGCTCCCGACAACCCAGAGCCCATCATTTTCTCCCTTGCTCGCCAACAGCCCTGAGAACACGTGCCCAGAACCAAAACCCTCAAGAACCTTCCCCTCCCGGAAATGTCACTGTTCATGCTCAGACCACAATTCCTACAAAGACAACTGAGAAAAACCATTGCCAGGGGGTTTGCAGAAGGCTTCCTGGCCTCCATGGAGAAAAGTTTGCAGGTTGCAAACTGAAAGGGAGAAACCAGTTCGGAGACAGTGTTACCCACGGCAGCCCTGCACCATGAGAAGCAGCTCCCTCCCCGTTACCTTGCTGCTTCCAGAGCCACAATGATCCCAAAGATGAAATCCCAGAGCCCAACCGGTCTTCACATCCTTTTCAGAAAATAAAATGGGCTACAGGGTTATATGTGGCTGTGGTAAATTAGCAGTAAAACCAGGAAACCTTTACTGGTTTAACTTTTTTCACCAGGCTTGGATTGCTTTCCATACTAGGACTAGGCTGAGTCCCTCCCAGTAGTGATTATTTTTCTCTCAGCACTCACAGATCCATGCTGCCCTCAGCGATGTCCGCCCAGGCTGGAACATTTTCTTGTGAGAAGACCAAAGGACCGTGTCACCCACCCAGCCCCTCCAAGTCTCACTAGGCGGATCCCCTGCAGCATGACTGCACGGCGCCTTTCAACCCAAATGTCTGCAAGGCAGTCAACTTTTTTTGTAAACACACACGCACAGTACGGGGCTCCCAGGATCGTCAGATCGCTTTACACAAGGAAGAGACATTTTCCATGTTTACAGTCTGGGGAGGCGGAGAGCTGCATTCTCAAAATATCACAAGGCAAGATACTGCGCAGCAAGTGAGAACTCAGCTTGGACCTGCTATCTCCGAGATCAGAATCGCATTAGCAGAAGCTAGGAAAAAAAAAAAAAAGAAGAAGAAAGAAGGAGCTGAAGGAGGTTCACAGTACTGCTGTTGCTGAAAAGAGAAATCCAATCCTATGGGCTAGGTTGTTATGACAAGAAGATGGTGTGTTGGCAAAACAAAACTAGCAGCGAAGTTATCAGAACTGATGGAAACGTCATCCCCACCGCTGAAGAGGTCCCCACATTGCTCCGATCTACCTCGGTACTTTTATTAACTCCGTTTTGGGGGCTGGAAGCTCAGTAATCAGTCTTTATGGTTTCGGTTTTCAAATCTAGATAGGAGGTTTGTTTTTCTTGAGCAATGTGCCAGTGCTATTCCGTGCTGTACAGCTTCCAGCATTTTCTTAAGTGCCTTGAGAGGCTTGGCACAAAGGGCACCATGGAAATGTAGTTTTAACTGATAGCTTCCAACTCCTGCCTCGTAACCTCCCTTCAAAATGAGGGATTTCAGTGGGAACAGGGGTGTTCCCTTCTCCGCTGGTACTTGCTGCAGCGCACACAGCTGGGGAAACGGGATTTCAGCTGACCGTGGCGCTAGATGAGCAATGCAATGCCCCTGCCGGGATGCTGACCAACACCTCCGTCCATTTAGCACAGCAAATGGCACAGACTTAAAAGAAAACCCTGGCCTCTCTCTGTGCCCACATTACGAGACACACTGGGTATTTCCCTTCTGGCAAGCCAGCTGAGGGCTGTCCTACAGCACCCTCCCCATCTCAGCAGCACAGTGCAACAAAGCCAGGAAGAAATATTCCGACTGGCCCCGGGGTCAGCCACTACCACAACTTCATTCTATTTAGAAACAAAGGTACCGGAGCTTGCTGAAATGGACTGAGCTAACTGGAGATGTCGTGGGACGCGGGTCACATCCACAGCACCATCAGGAGCAAGGGACACGAGCAAAGGGAAGCCAGTATAATGCTTTGTCCCCTTAAACACTTGACTTCAGGCACAAACCACCACATTGTCTGGGGGTTTTAAGAAGTTTTTGAAAGGATATCCCAATGAATCTGCGGGGAACGCAGGCAAGATTGCTCTGGGTGGTTTTAGCTGAGAAATGCAGCATCGTCTAGTATTTTCCCCCTTCTCATTTCAGAATATTTGCTTGTATCTGAGGTGATTTTAGAGGGTCATAAAGCACGTATCACCCCAAAGATTATACAACAGCATTAAAACACGTAATATTTTGGGGGCTCCAGAGGATTGTTAATTAATGGTGGAAATTCGCTGGCCTTTCATGCAGAAGGATTTATCAAAATAGAAGCGCAGCTGCCTCCGAGACAGGACAAGGCTGAAACCCTCACAGTGACTCATCGGGGCTGAGGAGGAGAAGACAGCCGTATTCACAGGACGACCCTGCTGCAGTTCTGCTGAGGGGAACGAATCGGGTACGCACCCTAACAGAAACTGTCTGAGGATTGTTGCTTGTCAAAGTTTTGCTGCTGATCCAGAGGCTGACATAAAGCTAACAATGGTCACCATCGCAACGAGCCTTCTGGGCTTATTGGCCCTGTCACTTGTAGTGCATCCCACCCGCCACATCTCAGCGCTGGCACTGCCCGCGTCCAGAGCAACTTCCAATTGCGTCGATACGCCTTAAAAACATCAATGCACTAATCCACGTGACATTTGTGAATAGTAAGATAACAGCGTTATTCTCCTCTCATGCCATGATTCAAAGTCTGTTGCATTTTAAGAGAATCTGGATCAATTCGGCATTGCTGAAAAGAAAAAAAACCACCAACAACTTGTTCCTTGGAGCTGCAGGTACGACACCAAAGAGGTCTAAGGTCTAGCAGAACAAAAAAAAATGTTGAGAAATGGCATTTAATTTGCAGAAATAAATACACCCACACTCACTTAATAAAGGGAAGGCTTCTCTGCTTTTGCTCGTTTTCCCGTCAGTCACTGCTGAGATGCAGCTGCCAACCTGCCCGTGGGGCCGCCCACAGCACAGCTCTGCCCTGCTGCCAGGGTCTCCGAGCCCCAGGGATCACATCCGAGCACACAAAAGATGTTCCCTGCACGCCTTGTTTGCAATGAGGAACACCCCAACCAAGCCAGCCTAGCTATTTCCTACCAGGCACCCAAAATCCCAAGTCCAAAAACGATCAGGCACTCTGAAGAGGGATTTCTGGACATTAAATACATCGCTTTCTACACAGCTGCAACCATAAACCCATAAAGAAATTAATATTTTACTTGTCCAGACTGGGGTACTACTATTTTGGATGGGATATATATATGTGGTACAGCACTGCTGATGCGTGCTTCGGGATTTATTTAACAGTTAGAAAGAAATAATTTGGCCTTCAAAGAAGAGCTTGGCACTCTCCTGAGAGAAACCTACTGAAGTTATATCTCAGTATTGTATTATTTCCTTCAACCCAGAAGTAGAGGATGATTCAGTTTTATAAGAAATAAAAATCAAGAGACTAAGCTTCCAAGTATTTGGGCTTTACTCTCATCCCATGCTGGAATTAATTTTATCATATAAATAGGCAGAGATCTCTCGCTCCCTGTTAATTCCTAAGGGCAAGAGAGAATCTTGAAACTACCACCGAAGAAAAAGACACCTTAACATCAGCTTTCAGTCCCACAGGTAAGAGCTCAAAAGCTGCTAAATCACACGGAACTTTTTCATTTTAAGGGAAAATAATTACCTCTTAGACTGGCATATTCAAATGAGTTTGCAGAATATCCTTAGAAGAGGAGGAGAAAAAAACCTTGTCGATACTGTAAATAGCTGCTTGGAGTCTGCGTCTGGGCATCTGCGCTTTTCAGCTGCTCCGTAATTACCAGAATCCCCGAGTTTCCCAAATCCTGCCCACCTACATCCTCACAACTGCCTGCCAGATTCTGCTGCACACTTTCAGTTAAATTTGGTGAAAGCAAGACTTTTACTAAAGAGAGAGACGCTCACTTACCATGTAGACAAATACCAAAAGAACTTCACAGGCATTTAGACACTAGAAGGATGATTTGGGATAAAGGCTCAAATTCTTTAAGTTACTGGGGAGAGACTTAAAAGCTACCCTGTTTGTGATCTTGAGGTAATCACATAAAACAGAGAGAGGCCTGACTGCAATGCACCCCAGTAAGATCTCAAGTCAGATAGCTTCATTTTGGAAAAGAGTGGCTGAGAAAATAAAACGAACAGGGAGGTGCACTCAGTTCCCAGAACCGTACATTAGGAAGTGAAACATTATATGCCAATTTCAAAAGAATCTGCTTCTTGCTGAGTGCAAAGCATCAATATATGACCTAGGGTAATCCAGAAATTACTGGGACGGGGTGGATCACATGCATGCAAGGTTTGTATAGCAGTCATCTTGTAGACCAAAGGCATAAAGCACACGTAGAGAACGCACTCTGGGTGCTTTCATAAATAAATAAAAATCACAGAAGGGATCCACAAGAATCATCAAGTCCAACTCCTGGCTCCACATAGGACCATCCAAAAAATCCAACCATATTTCTGAAAGCCTTGTGTCCAAGCGCTTCTTGAACTCCATCAAGCAAAGAGTTTTATACTGCTGTTACAGTGAAAAACTGACTAGGTAATTTCTTTGCTGAGCAGGCAGAAAGCTGATTATATTGTAATATTTAACCTCTTTTGACATGCTGGTCCATTTCTACTGCTTAGGAACATTCTGTCCCCTGAAATTCACTGTAGACAAATGTTTTGACTGCATCTCAAAAGAAGTCTTTCCGACAGGTAAGGGTCACCGTGCATTGACGTCTACGCACTCATACAAATGATCCAAAATTACCTTAAAAATCACATTAAGAATACCGATGAAATCAGCAAAACTTTCCTTTGCTACCCCATGTTTTCTCAACAGTAGATTTGCTCTTTTAGTTTTGAAGTAGTGGGAATTCTACCATTAACCACTCAAACCTAACCCACAGATGGTGCGATCCCAAGTTTTCCCTCATTAGTTAAATGCCACTGAATTTCATCACATTATTTTAACCATACCCTTGTCTTGAAAATGGAGGAGAAGCAAATGAGCACAGTGCTTTCTGTAAAGCACTTCTCCATCGTGTTAGTGCTTCAGTTTAGTGTTACGCTGTCACATAATTTATTTAACATCAGAACCTGCGTGCAAATGAGCTTTTGGATGCTAGCCACAGAGAAGTCTTCAACACAGAAACTATGAAGTCTTTTTCTTTATTAAATACCCTCAAATCAATGTCACAAGCAATGATACCCAGAGATGTATGGGACTGGGGTCAGGGAAGGCTTTTTATATTCTTCCCATTTTTTGCTTAAAAATTTTAGCTTTGCACACTGCACCTCTTGGGTTTTACTATTTTTTTAATCTCAGAATAATGCCATTCTCCAGTAACAAATCAAATCCTGTGAGTTATGAAAATACATGCTTGTCCTGCTGCTTTTCTCTCAGACAGCTTCTGTACACAAGATCACCTTGATGCAAACACAGAGTGGGCTTGGGCTTTACTGCAGTGATCAGAATCATACGAGCCCAACCTAAACCATTCGGTCAGTGCTAACGAAGTTCACTCAGACTCTTCTCACCTGGGTACTCCGCATTTTCAGAAATAAAGCAGTGGTTAGGAGAGATGCTGTAAGTTTGGTGGGGAATGCCTTGGATTGAGGGTTTCCTACTCTCAGCTCTCTATCAGGACGCCAATGAACTTAGAAAACTCCCTTCAGTCTGTGCCTCAGTGTCCCAAAGAACACAAGCTAATAAACACATCCTTCCCTGAAGCACTACCACACCTACCACAAGAGTGCCACAAGAAAGAGAAGAACTACTGAAAGGCTACCGTTGGATGGAACCACCCCGAGCATATCTTCTTATCCGAAAACACATTTTTTCCTCACAGTTCTGATAATAAAGAGAATAAAAAGAGCTCTTTCCCCTTCATAACCACACCAAAAGCTGAAACACTTTAAATAAGATTTTATGCATACAGTGAAATTGTACTGATGATAGAAATGATTCAGAAAATGATTTCATTAAGTTGGTGTGGCTCCCTCATGTAGGAAATATTATTTTGATTTGAGGATATCTTACATCAATTTAGCACAAGTCAGTAATAAATCTGTTTAAGATTTAGGTAAATCACCACGGTTTTCTTGTCTAGGGAAGACTGTAAAAGAACACAATTGAAAATATCATTAGGAAGAAAGAGAGGAATCTAAAGAGAGCTATGAAATCTAGGGCCTATTTCCAATTAATAGCTCTCCTAAACGAGAAACATTTTGCCTGGTGTATCTACAGGCAAACAACCCCAGCCTGCTGGAAGGCGCATGACTGAGGCAGAATAGTACAGGATGCAAGAGATCGGGTTTACCAAGTGAGTGTAGATGGGACAAAAGTATGTTTGGATCTAGCTTATATAGCTGCTCTCTTCAGGACACCTGGCCTAAGCGCAGTAGTTCAGCCTTGTTTCTGGCCAACAAGCTTTCTTTCTGAGGAGGAAAGGTACATGTGAGATATACGTGGAATCTGGTCCAGCTCCAGATGAGATTTTTAGGGACCCTGGGAAAACACCACTAAAAACCTCCTTTCCTGCACTGTTTTTCATAACCACTTTGAGAGCTCTGCAAAGAGTTTAAATTTAATTCTGTAAGACTGACAAAAAAGACAAAAGGAACACGAACAGAGAAAGCTGCACAGATAAGCCTGTCCTGCCACCACTCTAGACAAAGACCTACACAAGTTAAAGAGAGCAGGAAAAATCTGAGCTCCTCCTGTGAGCAAATTCAGTGTTAGCAGCTGGGAACTGGAAGCACCCGTTGGTGCCGCTGTGTCAAATTCCGCCAGACCTGGTGTAGGCAGCACAGGTCTCCAGTCCCAGAGTCTAAAGAAATTACCATTAGATCAGGGAAAGCCCAGAGGAAGCCTCAATAAGCACAGAGGTCTGGAGGAAGGCTTGCTTTCTGTTTACATCTTCCTAGAAAGAAATTCCAAGCCATAAAAAGATAGCTAACCATTTCATTTGGCCAAATACTTTCTTCCTCTGTTGCCCGTGTGTGTATATGCATAATTACATGAGCTCTGGAAATTAGAATCTTTTGGCTACAGAAATTTTTATGTTTCTAAGAAAGCAGATTTCCTTAATACTGTGGTGTCCAGGAGAATTACCCATCAAAATGTATAAACTACTGAATTGAGTGGGGATGTAGCCTGTACTAACACTGAGAGCACTCTCGTAATAGCTCAAGTCCCTTTCTACTATCTTTCATCTGGTTTAGCTCAGTGTTGCCGGTGTATGAAATTTAAAGAGCTCTGAAAAAGATGTTAACGAGCCCTAAAGAGGAGAGTGCTCTTGCGTTAGTCATTCCCAGGAACACCTGTGAACTATTGAGTTTAATTAGTCTACAGCTGGCACCGAGTGTGTGTGGAAAGACAGGGGATTTATTATTGGATTGCAAGTCTTTAGATTGTCTCTTCCACAGCATTTTTTCCTGTTTGTTTGTTTTGTGGTAAAGGACACACTGAGAGCAAGTACAATTGTTTAACTAACAGGGAAATCCCTTCCTGCACAGGGTGCCAGATGCAGGAGCCCTTGGACGATGGCACCGTGGGGAAGCACCTGCAGCAGCATCCCAGTACGCCGCAGCCGTAGGCAGAGCAAGCTGACCAGGAGCCACCCGCCATTTCCTGGCAGTGCTTACTACCAAATCCCTATCTACAGAACAGCTAGGAGCCCAAATTTTCACTTCAGTAGAGCATTAGGCTTTTTGTTACTCCCCAGAGCTCTGAACAGAGGCAATTTCTCCACACAACTCCACAAATGTCCAAAAACAGCTTAGACATGGCAACAGCTTCTGCCACCTACAGCACCCACTGACTTTCACTACAGCTGGCTATCTTAGCACTGATTATTTCACCAATACCACACAATGCACACCTATTTTCATTAGTACAGTTATTTACAGCTGTCGATCCTCAAACACCTCCATCTGACCTGACTAAATTAAAGGCTGCGCTTCCACGTGGTATCGCAGTTTTCTCCCCTGCTCCATCATTTGCCCTTATTATATTCACAAGATAGAGCTTTTAAGAGAGAAAGGTGCCTCCTATACCACACAGGAGCCAAACGGAGCCACAGCCCTGATCCCCTGAAGCCTTCATCACTACAGCCAGCGTGGGTCGCGAGGGCAGCGCAGCACCCTGCTCACAGCGGCGGTGCTCCAGGTGTTAAACTCCTGGTGCTCCCACAGAAAGCAGCCCCTGTTTAGAGGCTTTCATCTTTGAACGCATATTCCCCTGCCTTGTGCTAAATTCATATTACCTCAACAGAAACAATGCCCTACTTAAATCATAATGCGCAAAATAATTATCATTCTGACATCATCTTTACTGACAGTATTTCATCTCCGCAGCCAGAGTAAGAGATTCTTCCTGAGCTGATCGGACTTCATTCTGCCATCACCTTGACATCGCCAAGTCAGTCGTGCTGACATTTCTTCTAGCTGACATTGGAAAGCCTTCAGTAAATCTGTACTGACAGTTTAAATTCCTTTTTTTTTCTTCCCATACTCTCCTCCTGTCATGTCATCTCCATAAAATTGCCCTGCCCTTGTTTCACTTCATTTTGACATCCTATTGTTATCTCTGTGGATCCTCTTTAGCGCGGCGCGCTCCTGTCACAAAGGCACAACATCTCCCAAGACCTGACACGAGA
Organism: Oxyura jamaicensis; assembly: GCF_011077185.1. NCBI lineage: Eukaryota > Metazoa > Chordata > Aves > Anseriformes > Anatidae > Oxyura > Oxyura jamaicensis. The sequence goes on from NC_048911.1 coordinate 2,064,172, forward strand.
GCACCTGGAGAAGCGCGCTGGGAGTCTCATTAAAATGAATTCAATGGCTCTGCTTCCACCTCTACCCCTTCTCAATAAGTTACTCCTCAAAGTACAGCCTCGCACCGCAGCGCTAATAAAGCGCTCGAGGATATGCATAATTGGCACGCCCCAGCGCCCGCCAGACCCAGATTTGTACAGTTTGAACTCCTGGGAGGCCACACGCGCCTGACAGGTGGAAGAGCCAGAACTAGATAAAGAACTGTCCCATCGTTCTCCAATGTCAAGGTTTAGTAACAAATCAAAAACTTCATGAAATGAAAGTCAGGGAAATGTAATGAATGAGACACTCCAGCAAGCCCTTAGCTGAGAGCAGGCAGGCCAGCCCACACCACGCACCACAACACCAGATGTGATAAAGGGATCAAAATACAAACACACACCAGGTTACCGCACTTGCGCAGAATCACAGAATGCCTGAGGTTGGATGGGATCTCTGAAGATCATCTAGTCCAACCCCCCTGCCGAGCAGGATCACCTACAGCACATCGTGCAGGATGGCATCCAGGCAGGTTTTGGGTATCTCCAGAGAAGGAGACTCTACAACCTCTCTGGGCAGCCTGTCCCAGTGCTCTGTCCCCGGCAGGGCCCGGGCGGCGCCCAGTAAATAAATGCCCCCTCAGAGCCAGAACCTCCTGTGCTTCAGTTTGTGCCCGTTGCCTCTTGTCATGTCCCTGGGCACAACTGACAAGAGACCAGCTCCATCCTCTCAACACTCTCCCCTCAGATATTTATACACATTGATGATGCCTCCCCTCAGTCATCCCTTTTCCAAGCTAAACAGGCCCAGCTCAGCCTGTCCTCGTATGACAGGTGCTCCAGTCCTCTCATCATCTTAGTAGCCTTAATACTCATTTCTCACGCACATAACTCCAGGGACACATTTAAGTACCTTTACAAAATCCAAAATCCCAGGAGCAGCTCCACCTAAAAGCTTCCTTTCTTTGTAACCAGGACAGCAGGTACGATTACAATCTCACGGCAGGCAGCCCTGCGCTGAGGTGGCCTAGCCTGGCCTCTTCCTGTCAGGGCAGCACCGCCATCACCCTCATACAGGCCCAGCTGCCCTCATTAGCCCGGCTGCCCTCATTAGCAGGCCGGGAGCCCTGCCCTGCACCCAGCCCCAGAGACCGACCTGAGGCTGCGGTACCAGACCCAGCTCCTAGGAGCCTCTGGTGACTATGTGAGGGAGCAATTTGATGCCATATAATTAACACGCTTTAAAATCCACTTTATTAGGTACCTCAGGAGTTGCGATCCCTTCACGGGACAGCCACAAGATGCAAGGATCAAGAGCCTGGAGAGGATCTAAAATGTACATACACCTTAAAGGTGTCTAACAGATTTTATGCTAATTTACATGGAACTTAAACTATATAGATGAACTATTTCTTGCATTTCAGCTATATTAATGTGTGAATAGATACATCTTATTACAGTGTAATTAAGCTGTCTGTGCAATTAAAAAGCATGGTTCCACCTGTTGTTTGTTTTTTTTTTTTTTTTTTTTTTTTCTTTATGACAATGAAATACAATGCTTTCTGACACCAGGTATTTTGTCTTTGCTTATTGATCCATATTTCTGTCTGCTGTAAAAATCACTTATAAACCAGGAAAGCCACAAGAGCCAGACAAAGAACCTGCACCGATGCTGTGAGTTCAGATGCTGATGCAGATTTCACATACGCCAAAACCATGACCAGCCAAATTAAGTCTGTTTACTGCTAACTTGGGGGAAAAAAATAAAAATAAATAAAAATGAATCCCTCCAGCTTTTCCATAAATCCTAAATCTGGTATATAGGTCTCTAAGCAAAAAGCCACACTAGAAGGAAGGAAACAACACCAAAAACACAAACCAGGGAGCAGTATATCTGGACATTTTATGTCAGAGATTATCTAACTGAGCTCTGCTACATGTATTTGATGTACGCAGCATGCACCTACAAATTCCTCCAACAAGACATTTGTAAGCAATGCATTGTTGCTGTATTTTTTTGAAAGATCTCATGTAAAGTCTTCCTTCTTCTCACCCAGCATGCCCACTCCCTCCGCACCCCACCAAATGCTGCGGACTGTTTCGCCCACTGGTCTGAAACAGAAAGAGCCAGTTAAAAAAAAATGATGGAGTTAAAAATCGGTGAAACCTGCTCACATGGATAAATTTAGACCACTGCAAGCAGGTTCACATCAGTTAAGTCCCATATATCCATAGAAATAAACTACAACAAGCAGTATAGCATAAACATCTATAGACAGTCGAAAATCATTAGATTCTTCACAGACAAGTTCTAAGCGGATGTCTGTTTAGGTGAAGCAATTAACCCACATGTGTCCTGTGCTGTGAGAAGCCCTAGAAGACTTCAGCGTTTCAGCTCTGGGCACCTCTTTGTTTGACCTCATGTATCTGCTGTGTTTGGCTGCAAGGCCTCAGAGAGATGCTCAGCGAAAATGGATGAGTGCACATTCAATAACCGAGGACATACTTGATGCAACTATATTAGGGATGCCATTACTACACATTTTTTGATCAACAGTACATCAGCAGAACATTTTGCTATCATTGCTAACTTTCTGCTGTGGCTCAGAAACTAATGCTTTAGAACATGTACTACACCACACTCCTACTGCGTATACAAGAGAAAGCTACTGTATTCTCTATGGAATATGACTGTCAGCAACTCAAATGAATACTGAAAAGACAGAACACAGTTTGTGAGGCGTTTTCCTGGCTTTTGTGAAACATTTGTTCACCAGATTTGCTAACTCTCAAAATGCAAGCACACACAAGAGGTCTGCTAATCGAGAGAATTAGGAAGGTACTGCTCCAACAGATTGCAACACAACAGGGCTGTTTCACAAAAATGGGCTTTAAAAAAGAAAGTGGTACAGTCTTTGAACAACTCACTCATTTTTCCTATGACCTAGATCATCAGGTGATCAAATCCAAAACAAAATAGATGCTTCCAAACTTCAGAAAAAAAGGCTGGCATTTTCTTCCTCTTTCCATTTTCAACTCTGGTAGCTTGCAAAGACAAAACCTTACAGTGCAAGAAAATAAGATTTAAACACATGTTAAATGAAACAGCCCAGTTGCTATCACATTGTGATTATCAGCACTGCTGCCAACAACCCACACTGGAGCCAGAGTCTCTTCGAACACCATAAATTCCCAGCTGCCTCAGAGAACATGTGCCTTCATTTATCTCTGAAGCCCTGCAAGGACAGGGGAATAGTCCTACTTTGCTGCATATCCAAAACAAAACAGGGTCAGTGCAAGTAAAGAAAGAAAGAAAGTAGCAATATACTCAGATTTTCTCAATAATTCAAGTCCCATTCTTGATGGTGACAGGCATAAAGCACAGACTGCTGTTTGGGGGATGCTGAGACAACTCAGCAGTGGTGACAGACTATGATCTGCACCATCTATATGAATCTGTACGAGCTGAGGTACAACTGATGAATGGTTTTCCCAGCAAAGTTTTGTGGGGCTCTGATGCTTACATCAGAATTTCTATTCCATACATCTACATACATACTACATCTATTTCTCATGTCTCTTAATACATTTATTAAATAATACAAATTTCCATATTTTTTCCTTTGTTGTAAAAAAAACAACAACAAACCAACAAACAAACAAAAAAAACAGGGCAAAATGCCCAGGAGCTTTACATACTTACACATGGGCACACACCTGGCTTGTATCTATTCACCCTGCACATACACACATAAACGTGAAGCATTTATTTCCAAATGGGGATACGCGCGCAACAGACACATTTTTAAGAGAGGTGTCAATTTTTGTCATGGGAAAAAAATTGTAGATCCATAAAGGGATCAAGAGGGATTTCTCCGCTGGAGAGAACAGAGTACTGATTAGGAACATTTATAATCCCGCCTCTTGCAATCCCCAGCGTTGACAATACAGGCACACTGAAAGCCTGACCCAGCAATTGGAATCAACAAAATAGGCCCACGAGGCCATTCACACTGCAGCATTTAAGACGTATATGTTACTTCCTATAGGCACTTTACCAAGCAGCACACCAGAAACTATAAAAGAAACCAAGAGAAAGCAGCCCTCCGATCATGAAAATGTGGAATAACAGTACATAAATCCACCCTCGTTCAACATTTAGAACTGGAAGGCAACCTTGAAAACCCTGTGGCAAATGGAAAAACAAGGCGGACTCGCACCCCATCAATACAGGATATGGAGCTCGTCTGAAAAAATCCTATCTGCTTTCCCCAGAAATTTTTCCTACACAAATCCAGTGATACTGCCCTAATCCTGCTGTTGACAACAACATTAAATTGCTGTTAGTGCCTGGCTTCTCCTGCAGATCCAGCACAACAGCACCAGTCCCCTGGGCAGTGAGCAGAGCAGGCTGCTCTCTCCAGTCCAGCTGTACAGCTGCGTGCATGGCTTTGGTGGTATAGATGCCTGTGTCCATGCACTCTCTTGTTTTTGTCTTCAGGGCTCATTATCATTAATTACGATTCAAAAACCAGAAAGAAGCCATGCAAACTAAATTCACGGAGCTCCCCAGCCAGCCCACAGTATCAGTGTCCAGGAACGAGCAACATGTTAGGGCTGCTCCTCTAAAAGCCAGCAAGTTGTAACACAAAGGCAAGCCCACATGTCTTTGAAACTCTTCCCTGATACCCAAATTCTTCCAGGACTTGCTTAGTACTTCACTCACCTCCCTGCTGCTCCAGAGGTCTTTCCTACCTGAAGTTGCTACCTTCCTCGCGACTCCTCATCTTCTTTCCTAACTCGGTGGAGCAACACCCAGTCCCACATCCTGCTTCTACCCTCAGTGCAGTGCAGACATCAACTAGTAGGACATTAGGTAATGACTTACACTGGGTGACACGTAGGTCTTTAAATATACTTCTTACATAAAGCTAGTTTTTGCAGAAAAAGCACAAAAAATAGCCCCCCAAACCCAGTTTCTCATATTCTCATAGCTTATACCTCCACTCCGCTTCAGTAAGCCAGCAACAATATTGCAGGCCCAGATTCAGGATCACGTGGATCACTGGGACTTGAGGAAAGCGAGAATGTAGCCAACACATATTTAATTCCAAATTCATTTAGAATCTCTACACCTCCTTGACAAATAAGCCTTACAACATTATGAGTTAATCTAGCCAGACACTGGTGAAATATTTAAAAACAAAAACAACAACAAAAACCTTAAATCTAATAGAAGATTACTGCACCCAACCATAGAAACAATTTTAAGCCTAAATTTGGCAAGACACATTAGTTTTACATGGAGCTAATTACTTCCAAACGTCCAGAAAATACAATTCAGTAATTACAGCCGTATGAGCTGGATGCAGACTAAGAGGCAGAGCTTATTGACCACCGAGCGGGTGACTCAGCCTGGGCATCCTACACAAGGCAGTCCCGCTCCACAAGCAGCCTTTGCTGAAGACCTCGCTGAGAACAGGAACCAAAGGAGCTCAAACACAACCTTGGCCGACAAGGCAAAGGACCTGAAGGCTTGCGCGTGCCGATGTGTGGGCACATTTGCAAGGACTCTGCACCCAAGGCTGAGGCCAGGTTTTCTAGGAAGCTCAACTCACCACTCCCAGCACTTGAACTAAGGTGGGATTTTCCAAAACACCTGTTCCCCAGTGCCTGCTGGAGTGGTGCTGGCTGTGCTGTCATAGCTGGCCGGCGCTGAGCGAAGCCACAGGGCTCCAAACTTCTGCGTATCAGCCATGGGAAGGTGGCAGGGCAGGCGCAGTGAGCCCGTTGTGTCACCCCAGCACAGCTCCAGCCCCTGCGAGCTCGCCATCCCCACGCCATGCTCTCACAGGAAGTGTTCAAGGCTCAGTCTTTACGAGACACTTTCCTCCTGGCTAAAAAGAGCTCCCACTAAATTAAATGAAGTTCAATCCTATCATCTCTACACCCCACAGAAAACACACTGCATCATCACTGTCAAGAGCAAACCTGTAAGCCAAGCAGCAGGCACAGTAACCTCTGCTCCCCATCACGCTGCTCTAAAAGCGCTGCACTCAGCTACTGCAGAAATGGATTTCATCACGCAGCAAGGGGAAAATACGTCGTGGGACAACTCTTCCAGTTCAGCATCCTCCACCCCCGCCTTTTCCACAATAATTAATAACCGAAGCTGTTAATGTTTAAAGGATCCACGTTCTCCAGTGCAGCCAGCAGTGCCTCAAGAGGCTTTCCGTGGGGGCTAACGCTATTAACTGCGTGGATGCCTGAGGATGCATGCTGCTTAGTGAATGAAAGGACACTTCTGTGCAGCCTCCCAACATTCAGAAACTCTCTTCTAAATCTGAAGTGGCTTAATATAGCATTTACCGTTCCCAAGGTTTGCATAGCACCCACATTTTACTCAAGGGTTAAAAGAGTTTTCCAGACTCTGGAGTGTTAATAGGCATTATCTATTGCTCTCTCCCATTCCAGTGGCTCCCTTCCAGCCTGCAGAGCCCAACCTCTCTCCAGTCCTCCCAGACAAGGGTTACGCAGCGAGGACAGGCAGGGACCAGTCCCCTGGGACTGCACCAGCCCAGCAGTGGGCACCAGGAAGCTTCCCCCTGTTTCAGACGCTGCTAGAAACTAAAGCACTCTCAAACGCGGTTCCAGGACTCTAGGTTTTGTTTATTTGCTTAAGTCCTTGGGAACCTCTGCAGTTACCAACACACTTGTCAGCACTTCAGGCAAGAGAGAATATTTTAGCATGACATTAGAGTCATGGCAATGACCAGTTTTTCCTGCCCGGTCTCCTCCCCATCCCAGGATTATTACAGGAGAAGACAGCTTTTAAGACCAAAGCAATTTCTCAGTTTCCTTTCCTTTTTTTTTTTTTTTTTTTTGAATTTTTTTAAGCCTAATTTTCAAAGAGCACAGGGGACAGAAGTTCAGCCTGCCTGTGCATGTTTGCCTATCCGTCCCCCTTCTAGTAACTCTTGAAGCCCACTAATTTCAAGCAAATTTGACAGCAGGGCAGAGGTCTCAACGATACGAAGTTCCCATACGTTCAGCGAGGAGACTGCAGCCGCGGAGCGCAGAGGCGCCTGGCTTCTCTCACCTCCCACCGCGGGGAAGGCTGGCGTGTTAGCTCACACCTCATTAGACAGCACAAACCCACTGAGGAAATCAATTACGAGATAAAAGTCCATCGGAAACCGGCCTTCAATCATCCTGCTGCTCACGCAACTACTTGATTCTTAATTCTCCTGACGGCCCGATAACGAGGGCTGCCATGGCCCCTCTTCGGGCAGCGGAAGAGGAACTACATCGAGACCCACAGAAGGCATCCTCGTCCCCCCCTTCTGCACCGCAGCATCTTCAGCCAAGGCACTGCCTTGACAGGGAGCAAGGGCGAAGCACCCAAACAGGCACCAGGTGCCAACGACAGCGGGGACTGAAAGGATTTGTTCTGGATGGGAATGGATTTAGATCCACGTGCTCCACTTTAAGCATGGAAATAAGAATGCTTCTCCTCTACAAGCAAAGTTCAACCCATTCAAACCGGTACTTAGGAAACATTCAACATCTCCTGGGTGTTTTGGCCCCTGACCCCTTTTATTCAGTGCTTCAGATGCAATGCTCAGGCTGGACACGTGCTTTCGGTACTGGGCTTGCAGCTGCACCAAGCCCACGGCACAGCCAGGCACACAGGGGCCAGGCTCCCCTGCAGCCACCGCCCACGAGGTGAGCTCCCACTCCTACGAGACAGACTTCTCTGAACATCTCGACAGCTAGCAGTATCAGCTGTGCTTACTGGAAGGATTTGAAGCAAAACAAAACCCAACCAAAAGCGAAATAACCCTAAGTGTCTGATGAACAGCTGGACTCTCTCTTTCCCCACGTAGGGACTCTTCTTTCAAACAGAGGCTTCATTCTTCCGCACAGGACTTCAAATACAAGGAAGATCTGAACCAGATCTATCAAGCCAGGCTACAGCAGGGCGGTTTAAAGGGATCCTTGGAGGCATCTTCAAAGGTTTCATTCCTGACATTCTTCAGAGGTTTCATTCCTGGCATTCCTTTCCCATGGTGGTTCTTCTTTATGGACAAATGCATGGGAAATGGGGTAAAAGTGGGTCTACCAGGATCATTCAAACATGCCAGAATATGCCATGCATTCTGTGCATTATTTGCAACACTGCAGACTGATTTTCTTCTGAATTTCCTATTAGATGTTGCACTTGTGGTTCAGAGAAACCCAGATTCCCATGCTCCAGCACCAAGAAGCGCAGCTGCAGACCGGCAGGGACCAGACCTCACCAAGGCTGTGGGGCCACATCAGCACCCTGGGCTTTGCAGTTTATGGCTAAGCAGGGACAATCTTTATGAGCTGTGGAGACAGCAGTCCCTGCCCTTTTGTCGTTTTATGGAGCAGCTGAGTGTGCATCTCTCTATGAAGATTAAAAAAAAAAAAAAAAAAAAAAAAGAAGGAAAGAAAGGACAGACAGACACGGGCAGGTTCTCTGCCTGCCCAGCACTATTTGCCTCCACTCCCCCCGACTTCTCCAGGACCAGGGCATCACTTCTTATTTTCAGGGTTTAGGTTGCGTGTCTGAATCCATCCCCACCCCAACTTGAAAAGACCCTTACAGAAGCACAAGAGGAAACAAGCAAGCTTCAGGCAGATGAAGGGCTGCTTTGTAAAACTCAGGATAATAGCAGCTTTCAACCTAAAGCCTTGGACATCTCAGACTTACAGTTCACTGTTACCCTACCAACATGCATAGATGCGATCATAAGATACGGCCTTGTGAATTAACAGTACTACAGAGGAAAACTCTTCCTTACACACATTACCTATAAATAAGTACAGGTAATAGAAACGTGTGCAGCAGTTGCTAACTATGAACCCAATTCTCCTGCCCTTCAACACACCAAAAGGTGTCAGAATTGGGCCATCAGCTATTTACGGAGCTCATGGAAGTGCTACCTGTTAAATGTTGGAGAGTCTATTGACTCTCCAAGCAGGGGTGATTCTGCTCACCTGCCTGCCCTCAGCACAAAAGGGCGAGGGTTGGATGAAGACAGGACCGTGCCTCTGGATTACTCTGATTCAGTAAATCTGTCAGATTCCTAAGGATGCAATGTCATTTTTCTGTGGTTCAATTTGTATTCACACTCAGAACACGTTCAGGTGTCTGGGGCGCTGGGAAGGGAAAATGAAGTAATGCAGGGCGGTAGGAAGAGGAGACGAACAGCGTAACACAGGTGGAGAACCTGAAGCTGAAATACATTACAGTCTCAAGGAATCATTTCATATAACTGGTAGTACAAATTGGCTTTAAGAGACATCTCGGCTGGCACATGTATTCCCTGCTGAACAGTGATACCTATTCAAATGATCAAAACCCGTCAGTTCTTAAATTCAGGATAAATCCCAGACCTCAGAAACAGGCAAATGAAAAAAAAAAAAAAAAAAAAAAAAAAAAGTTCAAAAGCAGGAAGGCAGTAAATGTTACTCTCAGGACCAATCTCTCTGATATGCCTCAAGCTTGCTAACAGCATTTTAATGCCACAGGCATGTTACTTTCCTTTGCCCTCATATTTTATTTCAGCAAAGCCCTGTCCTAATAACTGATTACAAAATACTAAACAAGCTGTAGCGTTATCTTGCTAGCTGGTAAAATATTTAGGTCCATTTAAATGCCATGCAAAAATGAGCCTGAATATATGGGCTGCGGCAGGACAAACCAGGAATTTTGCATTCAGACAGGAATGTCCTACCGAGAGCCATTCCTCACTCCTGGAAAGTGCAAATGCTCTCTCTCCAAACCAATGCAAAGCAGCCTGCCATCACGATGGGTTAAAATGTCTCCCTCACATTTAATGTGCAAATCACCATTCCTCCAAAACTACACTCACAGCGAAGTAAGAACAGAAGCGCCAGCTCCCATCCCTGGCCAGGCTCACCTGAAGACCTGCTTGCTCCTAAATATCAATAGTCCACAGGGGAGGACATTTGTGAAACAGAGCCTCACTGGGCGGCAGCCCGTTTGCCAACCACACTGCAAAGGACTGAGCTGGAGGACGCTGCACCGCTCGAGATGGCCGCAGGCTGAGGGCCGCCTTGCCTGGGCTCGGCGAGTGCTGTGGGACATGGGCACGCTTGGCACCGTGTATGACACCAGGAGCAGCTGAAAACCAAGGGCCCTTTTTGGCAATGACGTACCCTGAGGTTGGCACTGGCTCCTGGCAGCCTGTGCCCAGCCAGAAGAACCTGAGAGCACTACAGAAAC